>NC_136627.1:24663257-24745757 GCF_933228915.1 Telmatherina bonti | reverse complement strand
AAGAATTGATTAAGTTTAAAAGCTTTTATTTTTTATGGGAAAATATTGTTGCAGTCATACAAGGCAGCTCCACAGGGGTTCAGGCCGCCTGGCATACCTCTGGGATTTCCCTTCTAATATGTTTGACTTCAATGACAAACATCATGCAAGTTTAATAAACTTTGCAAATTAAGCTGACAATAAGCTACAAAAAACAAATGTAATTTGAGGGAATCAATATTTTACATGAAAAAAAAATAAAGCAATGCTGAAAATAAAATCTTTTTCCTTGTCAAATGTAAATCCTTGTGTTATTTGTAGTGATACTTCAGTGGAACACATAAAATTCTCATCTCCACTGTGTTTGGGCCTTGAGTTTCTGTCTTAGTGGTATACTCCCTCTGACTCTCCTTGACCTGACAGATATTTTTCAAACCCGTTTAATTTACAGGGGTTTTAATTTATTTAACCACTCACATTGACTTCAGCATTATTTTTAAACTCTAGCTATGCCTGGTAAGGACTGCTCCGTCTAGTTTAGCAGAAGATGGAATATGTGTGTGCAGGGAGGCATTAAGTGGGCTGTAATGTCTGTGTGATTGCTGTAACAGCCCTGCTTGGCTTGGCTGGACTGGCCCACAGCAGCAGTCCCTGTCCTGGTTCATTTGGTCGTCTGGTCAGCTGTAAAGACGATTGGAACAGATTGCCAACACTCCCTAGAGAGACTTCAACACCGACTTGGCCAAGAAGCCTCTTGCACACTGCTCTACACGCGTGTGCTCTCACATGAATGCACAGACAGGCCGCTGCAGTAACTTTGGGAGCCCAGTCTTTCCACATTCTTTTTAACTCTGTTTCAGAAGAGGAAATCAGCTAACATGCTCGCCTGGCGAAATTTGGCATGATGGGCCATGTTTACAACTAGGAAGGAAGATTAGGCCAGATGGAAATGAGTATCTCTCCATCCTACCAGTGTGAAAATAAGACTCATCACCAATAACAGTCACGGGTAAACAAATCCTATTACCACTGGCCATCAGACCCTAGGTGTATGTTTGCGTGATCAGCCCGCTTAATGAAATTCCTTCCACTCTTCTGCAGGCAGAGAGAGGCCTTCTATCTGACTAATTCGCTCTAATTACTCTAATGAGCCACAGGTGATGATACAGTGAGACTGATTAATTAAATGGGAGGCCCCAATCAGGCATGTCTGATTATGCCAATCATACTGACTACAGACTAAATGAGATAACAGGAGACAGACGCACTTTAATTGAGGTATCAAAACTTTGTGGAATTCCTTATACCCTCACGCTCCGACGATGCCGAGAAAGATAGGCTGGTGGAATGACAACAAAGTTATTGTTATGTACACAGTATGAAGTCAATCAGCAGCTGCCGTCTGTATTACCACGGTGACCAGGAGTGCATACAGAGTAGAGAATACAAGCATTGGCTCCAGGTCTCATTCTCTGTGTAATAATTAAGAGTGTGAAAGCTAGAAAGACTTTGTTTACACTTAGTCCACAGTCACACATGCCAAATAGTCTGCCACTACGCCCTTAATCCAAACACCATGTACATCCACTGCTCTAGATTCACTACATGTTTTACACATTAGTCTAATGGAGTACTACCTTTGAATTCAAGCCAGGCATAGAAAATTGTGAATTCTTTTTTGTTACTTTAACACTATCGAGGTTAATCTACAGAGGGGAACAATATTTTAAAAAGAAAATATTAGCTTTCCCATGTTCATTACAACGTAAGAAACATTTTTACAGCCTTTGTACTTGCCATCCTGACACTGATGTTTGAGATGAAGTTTTTTTGTCCTGCCTGTGCAGTTACTAATCTTTCCTTTTATCTCCGACATGTCTGAGGCTGTTATGTGGTTATGATAGTAAACAGTAAAGGCGTCTGGAAAGATGTCTTATCTGAAATCTACGAGGTCTACCTTTCAAACCTCCCCCCTTCCCTTCCATCTCCCTGCACACCGTTCCAACTCCTATGAGGCTGACTGTTCTGTATGCCAAGCTTACTGTGTGGGGGTGGAGTCGTGGGGTGGCAGCTCAGTCAGGAGCGACAGCCACGCTTGCTACAACGACACGGTACATGATCACAGATCACAGGCACGCCCCCTCAAAACACAGCACAAGAGCAGCACAGATAAGAGACTGCAATCCTGGCTGCCTGTCTACCTTCCTACCTTTGACAGAGCAGGTTGCAGAACCTTAAATGTGCCAGCAAATGCTGTTTCCACAAACCACACAGGGTTTGAAGACGCAAGTCATATCTTCCTGAATCTCCGCTTTTACTTTTCCTCTCCCTCAGTGGAGTGAAAGCCACAAAGTTTTCTTTACTCCAAGATAACAATAGTTTTTGCAGTGACAACTGGGGGCTGAACGCTTTTTTCATGTGTGCTATGTGCAGAGCGGTTGGGGGTGGGGGTCAGCCTAACACTCTCCAGTCTAACAAGATGCCTGTGCTCCCTGAGCATTTTGCTCCTTTTTTTTTAACACAGATCCATATCTACAAACAGCACAGAAGCTGTCAAGATTCACCTCAGTGATGCTGACGCAAGCCTGGATCAAAAACTGCTTTTCCACACCGCAGCTTCGTTTGTATTGATCCATGTTTCTCTGCCGAGAGAATGGTTGTTGTTTTATCTCCCCAACATCCAAGCCTTAACTCTCTTGAAGCTTACTGAGAGCTAGTCATTATTTTGCTTGACCTATTGTCTGACAAGGGGATTCGGAGGCCTGTACTGAGCCTAAATACAACTATGAGACTAAGATGGTTTCTGGCATTGAGGAAGTGCAGCTCACTTGGTCTCATTTTGTAGAGTTCGAATTTAGCTGGAGGCCTGTGTCACAAAGGGTGAGTGGTGTGGTGAGTACAACGGGAGGAGAGGGGTATGGCGATATGCTAGGGTGTAATGCATTGGTGAAAGGGCAAGATTTTTCATCCCTGCGTTTACAGGGTGGAACGGCTAGGATATTGAGATCTGAGATAGGATCAGAGGGTAGTGAGCTGTTTCGGCTACGATAAAGGCCAGGCATTACAAACACAACCCTGATAGAGAGAAGGAGAGCGAACCAGAGAGACACAGAAAGGAGAGAGTATCACACCTCTCATCCCTGAATTAATGCCTCCATTCTGCCAGGAAGCCATTCTGTGCCAGTGAGAGGAGATTGGGGAGGGGATGAGTGCACAGATACAGACTAAAAAATGGAAACTGCTATCATGGAGAGGGGCGATAGGGATTAATCATGTCTAGAGGAAGAGAGGGGCTCTCCAAGACCTATAGCACATATACAAGCAAGATGCTTTTTTTCCCCTCTTTTTTTTACATTTTTTTTTAAACTCAAACATACATACAAGCATCCATCAGTGGATAATGACAGAGTCACAGGTGCAGGCCAGCGACGCAACACTGCAGACATCCACACCTTCCTACACTCATTTGCAATCTATTTTTAAACCTACTAAGTCTGTGACCCTTGACAATGGAGCAGTGTTCAAAGTTGCGCTGTTCTCAATTCGTTAGCCTATTTCATTTGTTGTAATTCACTTAGACTTCCATATAAGGACGATTAGCTGCTTCACGCTGTTGGCACATTTAGAGTACAGTGAGAAAGGTGCGCATCACTCTCATGTGGCTCTGCTACATTAAATCCCTACTCTGCATGAAGTCTTTTTTTCCACATTCTAATTTAGCCTTGTCTATCTGTTGTATCCAGTCATTTTCTAGACGCCTGATGACACATCAGCATGAGCTATGCCATGGCCTATAAAAACAGCATGTTGATTTCTGTGATAAATTAAAAGCATATATCAAAATGCCTTATCAAGTTAGACATATCTTTGTGTCTGGACTCGTTAATGTACCCTGTGCTGTCACTACTTTCTAATGTGGCCTTGGCTTTTGACTGAGTTTGACACCCAAAGTCTATACAATCAACGTCAACAGAACATGTCCTGGGGCTTAGTCTTACTCAGCCTTTATGAACAAGAGCTTTTTGCTCCGCTTGCATGACTTTTCAGTGGAAAAAGCAGAAAAACACAGTGAGAAGGAGAGAATAAGCATAGCTAATCCTTGCCATAATGACAGAATAATTAGCTTGCATTAGGCTAGTAATGAGTTGTAATTATATCATTTATTCTGTGTTGAGAGAATGTGATATAAAGCCTGCACAATGAAGGAAGAGGAATTGAGCTCAGTAGGAAGTAGAGGAGCATGTGTAAGAGCTCAGACTCTTGCTATTGATTGATCCGAACATCAAACGAACCACTAGAGTAATGGAGGGAGTGAAGGACAGCTAAAAGCTATTTGGAGCCTTCACTGCATAAAAGACTTGACCTGTTCCACACAGCCTACATATCAAAACCATCAAACAGCAATCAATAGACCAAAGCGGTCAACTCAACAAACCGTCACCCTACTAAAACATCAAACCCCCAGCCCAAGCATCAGATGATAGGCTACACTCAGCTTATCCATTACCATCAGATAAAGAGGAGATAAAACACAGAGCCTAATCCTTTCATGTGTCGTGACAGCCACAGCAGCCTCCGAGGCATTCCTTCAGTCTGGCTCTCAAATAGTTTTATGGCGGAAGGCAGCCATTCAGCCAGCCAGTCAAGGCTGTTCTGGTCTGTTTGTCTTATTTCACAGTTTACACGCTGTTTTATAGGTAGTTATTATGGTCGCCATGGTGATACCATACGCTTTTATGGTCTTTTGGTCTGAGGGCAGAGAGTGTAATAAACGAAAAAACACACACACGAAAACAAAGACTCACAAAACACACTCCTGCTGTGGAAAGGTCTCCTGTCCCCTCCCTTCCTCCCTCCCTTACTCTTTATCAGTCTCGCCAAATGCCTATCGCCCCACTTTCTGCTTCATGTGAAACATGGATAGGCAAACATAGATTTGTCCTCTCTCATTCCACATCTGGAGCTGATCAGAGGGCCCCCTGGAAGTTGAGGCCTCTGGGCCTATTAATAACCATACAGCTGAACTCAGGGTCAGACAGCAGTCAGCGGATGAGCCTGTGTCTACTAAACACATAGTCCCTTCCCCCTTCCTCAAGAGGACAACTCTCACTTTTAGAAATGAGGCAACAGGCTACACAGCTTAGCTATAAACATACAATTAAGAGACTTAACCAGGGTTTACAGTGACATCTCACCCTAAAACTCAAGATGGAGCTCACAAATTATGAACAAAAAAGTCAAACCTTCAGCTTTAAATTTCTGAATATATCTGGTCAGGTGTCTTTCAAAATAAGACTGACACACTAGTGTGACTAAACAGCCTGGTCATACTGTAAAATAGCTTCCTCCCTCCCTGCAGTTTTCTTTCTCACCTTCAATGTCCAAATAAGTTCAAGTTCAAGGAGGCTAAACCAGTTAAATGCAAGCCAGATGGTAAAGTCATCATCTGTTAACTCTAAAGGTTAGGCAAGTCAGACAGCCCAGGTCACACTGAGGTTGTCAGGGTCACAGCACCTCTGAACCATGGCTTCAGTCTGACAGCTGCTCAGGCCAAAGGTTAGGAGGAGGTTAAGGTGCCGTCTGATGACGTTCAATACATTTAATAGCTATTGGATATTGATTGTACAGAATTTCCCATGTTTCAAAGAACACAGTCATGGATGAGCCCTAAAGAAATTTCAATGAGGCAGCAGACAATTCCTGTCTAATATAGAGGTAGGTTACAACCATTTAAATTAATCTGATATGCAATACCATTATGTTCACGTACTTGCAAAGAAATTTCCTTAAAATCTTTCCACCTCAACAACTGGAAACACACAAAAGCTGCCAGTGCAGTTTCTCTAAGTTTACAGTACTCACATTTACTTCACTGCAGCAAAGTTTTCCCAACCTCTGACATAAAGCAAACCAGTAAAGAACATACACAATGCACAGAACAATCTGTAAAACGTAACCCACCCCCATTAAACACACACACACACACACACACACCTGTGAATACAGGGTAGTTGAATCATCATAATCAGTGGTAGTTTTTTTAGCTGAGCCAAGCCAGCAGTCTGTGTTATTTTTAGAGGGCTGACACAGAAGCAGGCCGTCCATGTACTCTGGGAGAGGGCAGCAGGACCATCAAAGCTCTGGCTGCTTTAAACTACCAGAATGGGAACGAGCTCAACATAAACATTGCAAATGTTTGGACACTTACAGAAATTAACATAGCTTAGATTCAGATCCATTACAGCTCCATTACTTACACATTAGATTTCTTATAACAAAAAAGTGCTATAATGTGTTTGTATGGAAATGACAAACTCGCTTAACTCACGAGCATCTATAACTGATATAACCCTGTTATGACAGAGAGGGGATTCTGTAAAACTAAAAAAATGAAACAAGATCTTAGGCTAAAGGAATGAAGGCTGTTTTGTTCTGTTGTGACTGAATGATTAAGCCTTTAGGCTAACTATGGATCCAGCAACAGAAGCCATGATTGACATTGAAAATTACACAGAGTGAGCTATTAGCAGATAGCCAGCCATATCATAATTCAATCCCTACACCATCAAAAGTGCACCAATATCATAATTCAATACCAAGAACCATTAGGCTGCAGCACACCAATATCATAATTCAATCCAAAGGCCATCAGCTCTTGCCAATATCATAATTCAATACTTGGACCATTAGGACACACCAATAGGCCTATTAGAATTCAATACCTATGGTCAATGATCTAATAGGACACTGATACTAGAGTCATGGGTTAACATGGGATAACGTCTCCACATATGGTCGCTGAGACCCTTTTTAGCCTAGACACCTCGATAACAGTGAGATAAACAACACTAAAATTAGTTGGGACAAGAGGCTCAGCAATAGGCTTAGCTTCAGCAGATACAAAAGACCACAGCAAAAAATTTCAACAGGTTTATGCAGAGGGAGACATTCAGGAAACAAAATTAAGCACGGCAATAGCTTCAAATGTAGATGTGCACTCAGGCAGATCTGTCAAAAATGCAGTCTCTGGTGTGTGACAATTTGCAGTTGGTCTAAATGATCACATTGTGGAACCTTGTGGAAATTAGTCTATTTTTTTTCTGGTTCACTGCCTCTGTTTATATTTCCATGTTAACGTGATGTTTCAGCTCTTCAAAATGCTGCAAATTCAATCCAGGCTCCATTTGCTGGGTCATCAGAAATGGGCACCTTAACAACCAATCAAACGGTTTCTAAAAGCTCAGATTTCCTTGGCTGCTTTAAGTCTGTTCTCACCAAAGTTGTCATTATTCAGTTACTTTCACCACAAAACTCTTAGGTTTCTACATTTCCCTCCAATCTTGATGTAATGTATATGGAGTGTAAATTTATTGTGAAAGACAGAAAATACACCAAACAACAGACACATTTACTGAAAATCAAATCAATTCAGCATCTTATTAACTATAATTAATTGTGAAATTCTAGGGTAACGTCTAAATCAATAGCATCATGCTAACTATGTTTATTTACGTTTAATTTTTATATATCCTTTTTTCTGCCATGGGCACACAGTTGCTTCAAGTCTTTAACACTCCAACGTTAAAAATCTTTAATTGACCTGCACAAAACTGAAATAGCACAATGATTCATGCTACGCCAAGAAAAAATACTGGCAGTTAAATGAATACTCCTATACTATATACAATAACGCAATAGTAACAGAGATAACTTAAGATATGTAGTAGGTAAATAAAATCAACAGAAGTACCAAAACAGTGCGGGACTGTACTGTTGGACTACATACGGATCTACACCCACTCCGTATGCACTGCACTCTGTGCCCAGTATTACTTAGTCAGTGATTTATGGACAACTACAGACATTATTCCCCCTAAAGGTATGATATAGTTTGTCAACTGCGACTTTGGGCTTAACAAGCAATAGCATTTAAGATAAAATTAAATCCAATAGACAAGTGTGACCAAAGTTTTTGCTTTCCACTGTCACCCTGTGCATACTCAGGATGGGGGATTGGATTGAAGTCCAGAGTCAATGTAATCTGATGGTTTTCCTTAACTAGGCTATTTATTATGAGCTGGCTCAAACTGATGTTTCTGTAAAAAGCTCTGACATGACATTACTGTGAAGTGGCACTATATACATAAAATGGAGTTAAATCGAATATATATATTTAAATAAAGTGGGCATCATTTTCTAAATCACAAGAGGGAGAATATCCTGAAGAAAATCTACAAACAAGAGAGGCCTTTGCTTTGTCTGCTAGAATACAGAGCAGCACAATAATGGATGCTTCTGTCATGAGATACGGTGAAACTCTATGATGCTGTAGGTGAGAGACTCCAGTGGGTCTGTAAATAATGCCTGACACTTCAAAATAGGCTTCTGGAAACTGCCCCCTCTGTTCTCTTTCATTCTTGCTGGTTGGGAAGTTTTTTTTTTCCTCCTTCTAAGTATGATAACTAAAGAGCTGCAACAAAGTTTTTTTTTTTTGGAAGGTGGTAGTACTAGTGCAAGTTACTGATCCCAGCTGGTTAAAAAAAAGTAAAGTACACAGACAAGTCTTTAAAGAGTAATAACAGATGTTTTACTGTAGATTTTATTGATGCAGTGGCTGCCAAGACATAAAAAACAGTCTATTTTATATTGGCTGTCAAACCCCAAAAAGCCTTTTTCTATTTTGAGAATTCCTGTAATGGCATAAATGTATACATATCCAATTATTTTGTCTGGGGCAGGGATTTAAAGCTATATGTAAAAACAAACAAACAAAAAGTTTCAGTACCCCATTAAGCCAAGCAAACTGTACTCAAATTACAAATCGTCATATATTTAAATGTTTCCTTGTCTATAATTTAAAAAACACGGAGGAAAAAAAAACCTTAATCACAGTTTATCACATTTTTTTCCCCAAAATCTGTTGGCTTCATCTGTTTAAATATCTCCATGTTTAGACCCTTTAAAGTGTTTCTATCTTTTGTTCAAACATTAAATGACAGAGATTTGAATTTCTTTCATCATGCCAAAGTATTTCAGAACGTAAATTACGACTGTCACACAGTACAATACATTTACTCTTGTTAGGTCAAATATACCCAGAATCTAGAAGAGATAACTTCTCAAATCAGAAGAATGAAGACACAGGCAAATTGCTGAGAGGCTGGCGAGTATGGGCCTCTGCTAAGAATTATCCACTGATAAGGTGAAACAACTTTTTTTTTTTTTTTTTTTTTGCTTTCCGAGAGCATCACAATTCCTTTAGTAGTAAAGAACATGCCTTCATATATTTCAACTAAAAGCTTTCAGAAAGTAAGATGGCAAAGACCTGACTGAAGCAGACTGAGGACAGACCAGAGACCTGACATGCACTCGTCCCTCTCTGACTCATGCTTAGTCGCTCACCACCACACAGTGAAACCTCAGTCCCAATGCCAGGTTTTGTCACTGGGCAGAGAAGCGGTTGGCTACAGTAAAAGCATGACGTGATGCCCCTTCCTCTGTGCTCCCCCAGCCTGTGCAGCAACAGAGGGGTAAAAATATCCCACCAGTGAGTTCAGACAACCAGCTCATAAATTAACACTAAAACTCCTGCAGACAACAGCGAGCCAGTCGTTGAGAGATTTATACCACTCAGGTTGCCACTGACCACAGCTCTGGGATCAGTTTACAAAACCCTTTTCCTAAATTTACCCATTAGGAGGTAGTGAATAAGAAAGGGGTCTAGATCAGTTTTCATCCAAGTCACTATTTAGCAGTCTGCTAACATAGTGAACTATTTTTCTAAGTGGCTCTAGGGTGCGTTTTTCCAGGAAATATTATGAGGTGAGATGTAGGCTATTAGTCTTAAATTGGGAATAGTACGGGAACTAAGTGGTCTGTTCTTAATTTTGTAAGCTTACACAGAAAATACAAGTTATAGGTTAAGGCGCAGCTATTCACTCATATCTTATTAAGGCCTGTAATGAAGTACCATCTTTCGTCGCTCTCAAGCAGAAACGCAATGTTCTAGCAAACTGCTTGACTACGTCAAAGGAAAAAAAAGGAAAAAAAAGAAAAAACAGGAGAGAAGAGTGATGATCCCCTCTAAAGAAACTCAACTCTGTAATGGACGGACAGGGATTACAGACGTTAAAACCTCCTCCATCTGTAATTCACTGTCACCCTGCCATCATCTCTGAATCACTGATCCACTTTGCAAGTGTGCAAGACCTTGCTAAAAGCATCACTGTTGCACCCATTTGTGTTTGTAGTGGTGGTGGGGTGGGGGGGCACAGACAACTTAACAGCTCGCTGTGCCGTTTCAAAGCACTCTCTGTCCTCTAACAACCACCAGCTAGTTTCTCACACAAGGAATGGGACATACTGATCAAATAGGATTTTAATGAACATCAGCATTTGGAGTCTGAGGAATAGATGGCTTAAAGCTACAGACGCTGAGGTGGAGTTGAGTTTTCATCTACAAAAAGAAACAAAAAACATTTCTTTGCTGATGCCCCTGACACAAACAAAACAGACTGTAAGTGTATAGTTCACACTGTCCATACAATCACAGGAGAAGCAAATGAGCAGGCAAGTAGCTGACAAGGCCATGTAGGCTCTGATCATATCATGCCAACCCCACATTATCCTCAAAAAATGGATAAGAAAAAAAAAAAGATTCTTCTCTGAAGGCTTTCCTCTCGGAGCATCTCAGTGGGAGGGAGAGTAAATAAGATGTCATCAATAATAGACAGTGAATGTTCTGAGCAGTTCTGCGCGTCCACACATACACACACACTCAAACATGCACACCAGCTCAGGCTGATTCCTATCCTGCAGACAGGCCTGCCAACCGCCAGCCTTTTTGCACACGCTCAGATTCACTGTCCTGACTAATCGCTTGTGATAGGGGCCTTTGCCATAATTACCCAGGGCCTTATCACAAACTTATGCGATGCATTTTTCATGTCCTGGCTGCTGGCGGTGCCTTCACTGTCCGTGCTGGCAGTCAATATACAGGGAGAAAAAAAAACTGATCTCAGACAAATTCACACACATACACACCAGTTCAAACGGGGCAAAATAGGTGAAAGCAGGGTGAAGGGCCAGAGAGAAGAGAAAAAAATATATATAAAAAGGAAGGGAGGGGGAGGAGAGGGAGGGAGAAAGATGGAGGGAGGGGGGCAGGAAGGGGGTGGGTGATAGATAGTGAGGAAAGACAAGAGAAAGCAGTCTCAATTTTTTTTTTTTTTTACATAATGCATGAACAAGGGGGCACGAGTAGGAGGACCAAACAGGATCAAATAAATAGAAGAAGTGAAGCCTTGATGATGTGGCGTAAGTGCAACACAAAGCCCGCTGGGAAGACTTGTTCACTGTCCTTTTGTCTACCCAGTCATAGGGGCATCATGACCTAAATAAAAGTTTAAATCCCAAGCCTGTGTAATTCACAAAATTATGTATGGACAATTTGGCTAGCCTACATAATGCAATCTTATGTTAATGACGACAGCAACTGGGCTACTAATATTTAAAAATTGTGATTTGAAATTCAGCAATGCATGTTAAATGCCACGAGAAAACACAACAGTACCATTGTCTGCATGTCTTGTGATAGGTCAAAGACACTAACATATTCACACACTGAACAGGCCCAATATTTTCCTCATATCCTTTCCAACGCCGTGGATCTCCACTGTGCACGCAGAGATTAGTAGCGCGCGTGAGAGTTGGGCATTTCTGGAGTTCATTATAATCACAAGGTCATGATCTATCACATTTCTAACATTCGTGGTTTTAATTATGTCCCGTCAACAAACACTGCCCCGTCCTGTCCACTTCCACAGACGTGGCAATGTCTCTATAAAAACCCTCACAGTGAATACCGTCAACGGGGAAGCCGACCAAAAAAAAAAAAAAAAAGAAAAAACCGGCCGAGTTGATCAGGAATAATCACGGAGACTAGTTCCTCATAAACTGTGTCAAACCGCTAGCCGAGAAGGCTGCTAATGTGTCCGTTCGGGTTAAACTAAACTTACCATTGTGACAGTAAAAAGCAGATAAAAACACAAGCAAAAAGCTGTTGTGTGCCTGTGCTGCCCGTCTCAATGGTTGGTGTCACCACAGCGCCACCGTATAATGAGTCGCACTTATTTTTTTCCCCCAAATTATCCAACCTTAAAGCGGCTAAAGCGTCGGGCTAACTACGGCTACTCGCTCCAGTAAAAGTTCAACAACACGCAATAAAGATAACCAGCCGAAAGCTTTTCGCCAAAGCGCTGCCGTTTTGCTTTTATTTCGGTGCATCCCCGCGGCGTCGCCCTGGCTTGCCCAGTTGCAGTGTCCGATCGATGTTGAATTGAACAAAGAGGATCAATTTCTGATCAGCGAGAGAGCCACTTTCATCAATGTGAGGAAGAGGTCTTGAATTCTCTTCCGAAACACCTCCGAGGCGGCCGCCGAAAAAACACAAAGCGCAGCCTCCGAGAGAGACGAGACAAGCGAAGCGACCAGAGGTAGAAGATTTAAAGAGAGGTTGAACTGACCTGTAGTTGTTGTAAGTCAAAGCGCTTCCAATATTGAAACATCGATCCTGCATTGGCCGCCATCTTGAGACATATTGAGACAGGAATGAGATGCTGATAGAGAGCGCGGGGGTTGGAGTTCAGTGGAGAGGACCGGGCGTCCGGAACACCCGGACCGGATCGTACACAACGCCCGCCACCACGACGCCAGGCGTGTGGAGCGGAGTCACGTTACAGATGTGTCACCTTAATAACGCCATTATAATTGCTTAAATAGCATTTTATCAACATTTAGATATTACAGGTAAACAACTGATCAGCTACTACATTGCTCCTATTTTTATTACTCTGAAAGACACTGTAGTGAGTGACTGAGAAGTCCACGTTTAATTTGTGATTTGTTTGATTATATATTACAAAGAGCAAAGATCATACAAAAATAATGCCAGGAGGGGTAAGTATTAGTATGGACGGCATGAAAAACAACGGGCCCCCCTGGACATACACGTGTTTTGTTTTGTTTTGTTTTGTTTTTTTGTTGTTTGTTTGTTTGTTTTTGTTTGTTTTATTTTTATTCTTAAAGATTAGTTGTAAAGACACTAAAACAAAAGTAAACACAAACCAGATACGAACTTGCAGATTTTTCTTCTTTCAAATGTTAATTTTAAAACTAATCTACCTGTATTTTTCTAGTTTTTAATTGCTTTCTCAGACCTTTCTTATCAATTTATGTTTTATCTCAGTATGTCTCTTTGCTAAATTTATGGGAACATTTTATTTACTTTTCATCCACTTGTGTGTGTAACACCTGTTTTGGCTCATTTTGGTGGTTTTACATGGTTGTCTCCTTAGGAATCTCAACTCTGTTTAGTGTTTTTGCTTGTTAAATTTGCAAGTTGAATCTCCTTATTACCTCAGCCTTGGCTCGCAGATTGGCCTTTTTTTGTCAAATGTTCATTTGCTAAAAATGTTGGTTTTATAAATTAATTTGGCCACTTTTCTCCTATTTGTTATAATTGCTATACTTTAATTTTTGTAGTTGTTTCAACATTTTAGTTTAGTTTTATATGTCTGTGTAAACACTAAGACAAAAGGAACCAATTTCTTTATGTTTATGGCAAGTTTTTAGCAATTGATATTTTGTATTGGTTTGTCAATTGCTTTGCATTTATTATTATTTGGTGTCACTTTTAAAGTTTCTGCGCAGTCATCTTCTTGTCTGGCTGCTTTCCATCTCATTCAGTGCCAATATTTTGAAAACATACTCTGTTCCAATAATTCAGATCCATAACATTTTTTCATTTCCATTCTTACGGTCAGATTAAAAAAATAAATAAACAGCTTCTGCTTTTTCCACCAATTTCAAACAATCCTCCATTATTATTGCAGGTTTTTAACAAAATATAAATTAATTAAACTTGAATGTAACTAATTAACATATTATGCAACTTGAAGTTTTGCTGAGAACTGATCAGTGATAGGGCCTAGGATGGACTGGCGACCTGTCCAAGGTGTACCCTGCCTTTCGCCCAAAAGACTGGGATAGGCCCCAGCCCCTCTGCGACCCCTTATCAGACTAAACGGTTAGGATAATGAATGAATGAATGAATGAATGAATGAACGAATGATCAGTGACAGAAAAATAAACAGTCCTTGTAATTTAAGGACTTACATGTTTTCATTTTCATTTATTGTTGTTAATAGATGATCCAAACTAAACTTGGTTGTGATTTGTTGAAGATGGAATGGAGTTAAATTCAGCTCAAGGTAATTTCAAGCCCATCATTTTTTCTATGCGGAGTCATTTATTTTTATACGTCAAGCCTGATATTTTCATTCTTTTCAAACACAGACATTAATCATATCAGTTTAGAAAATAAGCTTGTTGTGTTTGCTAATCCAGCCGAGTGGAGACTGCAGCAGGCAGCCCAGTGGTCATAGTGTCAGTGTGCATACATATCTGTTGTTGAAGTGACCTTGAGCAGTGCACTGAACTGGCTGCTCCTGAGGCATCACTCCTGCTGACCATGTCCTCTGACCCTCTCAGTGTGTGTGGACGTGCCTCATAGGAATATGCAAAGAATCTAATTACACTGTATGTATGGTGTGCCCTAAATTCCTCTGTCAAACTGTACTGCTTCATTCCCCATGGAAAAAAAAAAGGTTCACCCTTAAACCGCTCTGCACACCAAACCCCAGCCGAGCTGCTCAGGTTTATCAGGGTGACACATCTGCAGTACACATTGTTTTCATTTTTAGCACTTTGTGGCTTCCCAAATTTAAACTTGTGGAGTGTGTTGCAGGGTGTGTGGAAAATCCACACCCATATTCACACTTTAGAAGACTTTTTTTTTTTTCTCTCTCCCTCTCTTTTTTTTTCTTGTCAATGCTTGGAGCATTTACCAAAAATATTTCATAGCTTTATTTATCTCCCACCAATCATTTTAATTTTTTCACAGTCATTGCACTTTAATTGCATTCACTAAAAATAACATGAGAATTTGCCATAGATAATAACACCTCTTTTGCTGCATTTGTATGGATACAAAGGTGGGCATTCTTATGTGCTGAATTACCTCGACTTTCAGGCCATTACTTGATTTGATTTCAAGCTGTTTGTGTCCCATCCTAGAGTATAAATGGTGCTCAGTTCTAAACTGATATGCTGCTGAAATAGCTTTGCCTTATTTCAAACTTCATTTATAACCATTATACAACATCTTTAAGGCTGACTGCAGTCATCTCATCACACGCAATCACATGTGTTGAATTAAATACATTAAATTACAGACACTGAATACAAGAAATAGATGCATATGTTTGGATTTTATCATTAATAACGGCAGTATGATTCACATTACTTGTGGGAATTCTTTTACAACCCAGTCTGCAACTGATCCACACAATGAGTGCTTTTACTTTACTTTTCAGAGAAAATGCTGCTTATGAGCTGATGTATCCTGTGTTTAATCCTCTCATTTCTTTCCCTTTGTTAATCAGTGTTACCCTAGCTTGGCCTCTGACTGGTGATGCTACCTATCATTAAGCCAAACCAGAAATACGGGTCTGAGATAATCCGTACGAGCTTAGTTGCTCTGCAATGTGTCCATTATGCTGTATTTGTATAGTTATCTCCTGCCATCACACAAAGAAGACACCCTAAAGGAAACCTGATACATGTTATGCCACCAACATTACTGTAACTAGAAAAACAGGAAAATAATTCAACAAGTTCCCGTCAGTGTTGGCATTTGGGAGAGGTCTTGAAGTTGATGACTTTTTAATACTGTTGAGTATTTATTTTAGAAACAGTTAAATATTTAATACAATGTCTAGTGAATTGGAATGTGTACATTAGTTACACATGTTATGCCTTGCCAACATGACACTAAAAATACCACTGCAAAGCTGGAATATGTACCTGACATTGGATAATTAAGTCTCTAAAAGTGACAAGGATCGAACAACGCTCATTACACATTTTAAAGACAGCAGTATGTAAGTTATTATATATTGTGCTTTTATGTGTACTTTTATTTAAAAGTGTTTGTTCTTAAAGGAGATTAATAAACTTATGTGTGTTTTTGTCTACTGTCTGTAAATGAAGTTAACTTTGACTTAGAGAAAATCTCCTTAACATAAAGTCCTTTACACTCTCATTATATTGCGTGATCTGTTGCAAAATAATGAAGATATATCTACCCCATTCAAACTGTGCAGGGAAAGCCTTACATCTATAAACAGCAACATTTCAACTGTGCATTTTAGCACATCGTCTCCATGAGAACTTGACTGGAGCTTCTTGAAGATCTGCAAGTCTTTGAAGCGGCAGGGGGTTCGCAGTGCACAGTGTAAGTTAGAACAATAACAGAGTTGCCAATCTGTCTGCAAATAACTGTTCCTGCTACACAGATTCATACACATTTGCCATGAATGATTTGAGAGGGATTTTTTTTATTGCATACTACAGTAAAATTAGAGGAGGAAAAGCAAAAACAGCATAAATTGTTTGTGACAAGGACAGCAGTCGGAACATGTTGGTGCCTAGAGATTTAAAAAGCCTCATCAGCTCTTGTGCATTTGGTTAAAGTTTAAATATAGCAAAATAAACACACATTCTTTGTGTCATTGCTATTATACAAGTAGATCTGCTACCGTGCCAGAGCTACAGGGTATGAAATGAAACAGCCTTTCTGTCCTTTAGCTTTCCCACTTTTCTCTGTTTGGTCCCTTTGCCTCCTGCTCATTGACTCTGCCTGTAAGGTGCTTTTAGCGGTCCTTGTGTGGCCGGGTTAGAGACGGATGTGAGGCCCTTGGGAGCCGCAGGCAGAGTGCAACACTGATCATGTCAGACAGGCTGGGGAGGCTGCATAAGATCATCATCACCCAGCAGTGGAGTGAATCGCCGCAGTGGCACTTTCACACAACCTCTGACCTCCAGGGTAACCTCTCAGGTCATGATCAAGGTCAAGGGTCAGCTAGGGCCTCAGTGATCAGCTCAGTTGCAGGCTTCTCCTGCTTCTTCTTCCTTTTTTTCCTCCTCATTTTATTCTACATTTACCCTTTCATTTTATATCTTTTCTCTCTCCCTCATCTTCTGTTTTTTTTTTTTTTTTTTTTTTATTGCTCAGGCTTTCCTTCACCAGCCGGGACCAATTGAGACATGCTTTCCCCTGGGAGTGCAAAAAGGAAAGCAAGAGAAAATCAATACGGAAGATGAGTGATAATCTGGAGGTCCTATCAACAACTGAATGCTTCTGTCTGTGCTGGTATTCACACAAGAACACATACAGACACAGTGGGATAAGTTTAAGGAAAATAGTGATGACAGCAGTAAACACATGTCTGGAAAATGTTCAAACTGTTAGTAAGGTTAGTCGTCTTATACTTTCAGGGGTTATATACAAAGAAAAAAATTGATGATTCATGTTATCTTGTTTTCAATGAGAACTTCATATTCATCCGCATGTGATCAGTTCCAGTGATCTTTGATATAAAAGAAAGACAAAACTGATCCCTTAAACAAGAAATGAATGAACAAAAAAGTTGGCCTTTTTATCGAGCAAAGGTGAAAAGGGAAAAAAAATGAAACAAGCATAAATGTCAAGCTTCATTACTATAATTTGAGCAGTGCAAAATGCCACCGTATCACCAAACAATTCAGCTTTAATTATGGCTGGTTTCCAGCAGCAGTCGTGTGCTTTTGTGCTGCAAAGAAAGGATCCAAATGAATGAAACTGAGCTGGATTAATTAAACTAATTCTTATACTGTATGCATTTTTATGTTTTCATGGACCCTTGCTTTTTTCTGTAGACAGCCATACATGTTTATAATGTTAAGCCTCACCATGCTGACATGTCATATAAGACTGCTGTGTTGCCTCCCATCACATGATAACCGTAGGCAGGACATTCAATGATCGCCCTAAAATAGCACTGTTCAGATGAAAGGAAGGATAAATAATGCAGAAAGAATGCAAAATCTCTTATGGGGATAACTAGTCACACACACATGCACACATGAACAGAGGCTGCATGGTGAAGAAAAGTGAATGAATGTAACAGGAAGGAGGAGGACCCAGTGGAGACACACATGCTTCTTACTTCATCTCCTCCCACTCCTCCTTGTCTCCCTTTTTTTTCCACACACAGTCAGTTTTCATGACATACTCTGCGTCTATGGGGAGGAATAATGTTGTCCCAGCTACGGCATGTTTTTCCTGCCCACCAGAGCTCAGGCACAACACAGTGCTGGATTCCCAACCCTACCACCTCATCATTTTTTCATGAGGTTTGATCCGAACACCTTCACATGGTGACAACAACCTGAAGAGATGATCCTTTTACATGCAGAGTATTTTGCCACCAACGGAAAGACAATGTTTTTGTTTTGTTTTGTTTTGTTTTTTGCTTCATCCTTGCATTTTTTTAGGTTAGATCATCAAATTAAAACTGTGAGTCATTTATTAACATTTCTGGTTTGAGGGTGTTGCAATGCTGGGTCATATCTAATAAATAAAACATTCAAGACAAACCTTTTCAAAGTCTTGCTGCTGCATGCCTAATTTTCAGTTGGGATGTTTATTCATTTGCTAAATTAAACATGAGTGTTTTGAGAAAAATCCTGGTGTAACTACGTTGAAAAGATTGCACGGGCTTTGTATTTGTGTAGGGAGACACCTAGTGGTGGAAGATACGAGTAGCTACATTACAGATCCAAGGTTGATGGACTCCTCATGTGGGTTATTGACACGTACAAAACTCTCCACTTAAAGCCCATTAAGTCAGATGCATTTTTTTCCTCTTATTATAAATAAATGAGAGTTTATAAGCTATAGGTATAAAACTTGTAATTATTTATATCCAGTTGAGCTAAACTCTGCTGCCCAAGCTGAATGGAAAAAGCTGGCTCTTTGCTTATGAGGAAAAAGTTTGCTAATTCCATCAGCAGGATACCGCGCCTTGGATCAAGGTGTTTACCCAACCCGAAAGTAACCGGAAGGCCCCTCCAATAGTCAACAGGCCTCACAAAAGCCTCTTTCAGCTGTAACTGGAACCCCGAGCGACGCTGCCACGTCCAAATGTTTTTGAATGTACTCCTCTGAGGGAAATGTTTTTCACTTTATCATGACCATGAAAATGACCCAAAACAACGAAGCGGGACATATGAGACAAGAAACAATGCAACAAAATCCTACTGGTGTCAGATACTTGCTGATTGTATTCTAACCACGTAGTGCTGACAGCCTTTTACTGCACCTGACCTGCCACACCTGAAGGATTTACAAAGCAGGTAATTTGGGTGTGCCAGTTGACTATATGGGACCAGGATCGTTTCTGTCTTCTGATTTCTCAGAACAAAGTGTCACTTTGTGGACAATAAACAAGCTGCTACCAGCAGAGGTTGGGGGGGATTTTAAGGGCGAGGGGCGTCGATGGGAGATTGTGCTCAGTGGAAACCAGCTGGCTCTACAGTCACCTCTCCTGCAACCAGTTTGTTGAGTTTATCCCCGCGGAGGAAATGCTGCGTGCGTCTTCTCAAACGGATCTCTCCCTCCGCGCGCCTGGCAGCTGTAGGCTTTGTGCTACTCCTGGGACTCTGCGTCTTCTACAGGCCCAGTCATTATACACCTGAACCGTCTCTCTCTGTGGAGGAAACCCAGGTAACGCTTTTGATATGGACGCATCCCTTTGGTCTGTATCGCCAACTTCCCGACTGCCAGGAGGCGTATCAGATCGGTGGTTGCACGATCACCGATGATTTAAACGCGTACTTCGAGGCTGATGCCGTGGTCATTCACCACAGGGAGATCGCCAGCGGCTCCGTTGACCTTCCACCTGAGCCGCGACCACACGCGCAAAAGTGGATATGGATGAACTACGAGTCTCCCTCCCACACACCAAAGCTGTGGCGTTTCGAAGGGGTATTCAATCTCACATTGAGTTACCGGACAGACTCTGACATTTTCTTGCCTTATGGATATCTGGTTCCCCGTGCGCGCGAAGCCAGGGGTCTCCCTACCCATTTGGCAAAACCGCTCTCCATAAAGTCCCACTCAGACCGCCACCGGTACCGCTTCGTCGCCTGGGTCATCAGCAACTGGTCAGACAGCCACGTGCGCGTGGCTCTTTACTACGAGCTCCGCCGGTACATCCGTATCGATGTGTTCGGGAGCGCGGGCCATCCGTTGCCAAAGGGCAGCGGCAGCGTGGTACAGCTGATCGAGGGGTACATTTTCTACTTGGCGCTGGAGAACTCACTGCACACCGACTATGTGACGGAAAAGCTGTGGAACGCCGTGATGGCCGGTGCTGTACCGGTGGTTCTGGGTCCGTCCAGGCGGAACTATGAGCGCTTCCTGCCCCCCGAGGCATTCATCCATGTAGACGACTTCGCTACGGTGCAGGAGTTGGCGAGATACCTAGTGATGGTGAGACGAGATCCAGCCAAGTTGAAGCGGCACCTGGAGTGGAGGGGGGGCTACAGCCTACGTCAGCCTCTTTTCTGGGACGAACACTACTGTACTGCCTGCAGGGCGGTGAGGAAAGCCAGGGGAAAGACTGATGTGGTGAATGAGCTGACGCAGTGGTTTAACTCGTGAAAACTGTCAGCATAGTTTTATTTTCTCTTCTTTCTTTATTCTTGTTTTTTTTTTTTTTTTTTTTTTTTTTTTTTTTTTTTTAAGAAGTGAATACAAAGCTGAGGAACCAAGCACAACTTTATGAAGGAGAAACAGGCTCACTGTCCACCTGCTGCTTTCAGAGTTTACTAATTATTAAATCTATTTGTCTTTGTGAGACAACGTGACATTTTTATTTTCATGTGGTTTTAAGCTACCCATAAAATGACAATGATTTTTTTGTCTAACTGAATCTGCTCTTATTGAGATCTTACTGCTGATGTTATATAAGATAAAAGTAAGACTGTGACCTTATTTTCAAATGAATCTATATTTTGCATGTCTTCGAATTTGTTTTAATCTGTTTAACCCACGTTGCCAACAAGAGCCAGTTTTGTACCAGATGTTTACAGTTTCAGTCTCGTTTTGAATGTGTTTCAAAACTTGTTTCCCCATATGTTCACACATGCATAGCCTACATGAGGATCAGCTTGAGAAAGGAATCAACTTGTCTAATACTGGTTATCTAATGCAGGTTTCAGATCCTCTTACGTTTTACCTGAAGGTGAAATTGTAGAGATTAAACCCATTAAACACTTATGAGGAATATCAAGGAAGTAGTGGCTTGAAGTCACATGTTTGTATTATGAACAGTTTCATTGCAACACTGTTCCTGGTCTAAATAAATTATTTTACATCTGCTGTTATGCCATAAACCTGAACTTTATGATGGTCTGTGACTTTGTACCGCAAAAGATTTGAACTTCAGCCTTTTGTTTTACTTTGCTCTTTATAATTGCTGTGTATTGCAGAGGCACAAGGCAGGGTATAGCAATGCACAAGCAAAAAGGGAGGAAATTGGCGAGCACGTGTGCCTCGCGAGTCATTTGATACTAGTTTTAAAAAAGCTGTTATTTGGATCATTTACATTTTACACCTTTGTGATAAGAGCCCTGACACAGAATTAACACATTATGCTGTCAAATGAGACATTTTTTGCACCCAGGACACTCATAATAAGCTAATTCCCCAACAGCTGCTGAAACCACTGATGTCTATTAACAAAAATGGTTTCATATGGCCGGAACAGTTCGACTCCTCATCCTGATCCAAATCCCAGTCCTATGAGTTCAATTATAAGTCACGCTATTGTTTTTTTTATACCTTCAAAGTCCAATAATATGCTGCACTCGCATAACCAGAATTTTCTTATTTTTTTAATCCTCCAGATGGCAAACTCCACTTGAAGGTGTGAACAGATTTATCTTTACCATGCAGGCTCACATTGCTTTATAGTTAGCATCAGCAAAGGGCTTTCCTTAGTGTTTTTTCTGTTCTCATTTGAAAGGAAGATTCAGACAACAGTTACAGGCTGACTAGCATACCTGCAATGCTTATGCATTTACTCCCTTGCAAATATTTTGCTGCTTAGCAACAGCATAATCAATCCAGACAAGGACACAATGTTTGGTTTAGGAGTATATAAGCTTATACTGCAATTCTAAGTGGAAATCAGCTGCAAGTTAAGTATAATAAGCATTTTAATTTACTCATGACTGACAAGATTATTTTCTAGGAGCAAAACTCACAAACGTCTCCAGCTTTGGAAATGTTTCTGCTTAGTGATACTGGTACTCATGTAAACTGGTGTGACTGTGAAAACCACACTGAACAATTTCTATCAGCAGATGGTCATGTCTGTTAAGTTTTATAAGCATTAACAATGTCAGATAGAAGAAAGCTCCATTGTTGTTGGCAACGGCAAATCCAAAGGTTCTGAGAGATTTGGAGACGTAAACTGTGCTCCTCTTGCTGTAAAGAGCTGCATTACTGCAACCTGCCAATGTGCTGTCTTCTTTTGTAAGCTTTCTCACATGTGGACTAGAACAGAGATTATATTCATGAGAGCCACTTGAGGAACTAATTTGTTTCCCGAAAGGGTTTTGTACTCATACTATATACAAAAAACTCTGTAGAGTAGCAATACATACATATCATGTAAGTTTCCTTGAATTTGATTCTATATTTTTGTATGTGAAAGGCATATTCACAACACTGTTTACAGCTGTCTCGTAGATTAATAATTGCAGATCAAATACTGTAATTTTACTTTTTACTGTGATATAAAACTGATAGCTTTAAATCTCAATCAACAGACACTTGTTCATTTATTCGCTCCTTTTAGTTTTGAGCTCGAAGTTGATGTTTCCACATTTTGCAATGGTATGCTTTGATGGATTAAAGGACTCATAGCATTAAATGAGACATTTACTTAACTGTCATATGATGTGTACAATATAGTCATAATTTTGCATTAAGCATCAAGATACATAGTGCACTATGCAGGTCTGTGTAAGCTAGCACTTTGAAGTTGCAGTTTTACCTTGTTTTATCAGGAGCCCACCCTGAGCAAGTGATTCCCAATGCCTTCAAGGTCTTTGACCCAGAAGAAGATGGAGGGAGGACAGGGAGGGTGGAGCGTAATGCTTTCAGAGGGATTCATCACACAGAAAACTTAAAGTAATTCATAGCTAAAAGATAAATTGTTGCGCAGAAAGACGTAGATCATGGAAATCTTGGTCAGTGAAATACTGATTACAGTTAATTCAAAGAGCTGGAGAAAATAATTCTTCTTGCTTGTTGCTCCCCTGCAGGATGAAATATTACCTCATGTCACAGGCTGACAAGTTTACGAACCATGAGGTGAGTAGTTGCTTGGCAACAAGGTGAAATATTGCATGTATCAATATGAGATAGTGATTCAGTGATACAGTCACCACACATTTGAGTGAGTTCAAAGTGACCGTTGATGAATACCCAGAATATAAGGCCATATCATTTGGTTTTAAACTCTGTAACTACCAGATAAAGCTTTTTACAAAGATCCTTCTCAGCTCTTTGCCAGTCGTCCTCGTCAGAAACGGTGCCATTCATAACCTACATGGCCCCTGGCTGGAGACGCGGTAATCTCATTTGTACAGCAACAGATGTTTCTCTTAAAAACATCCGTTAACTGTGGAGTGAAAAGTCTGTCTCTCTTTCTCCCAAGAGATCAAAGAGACCAGTATAATCACTATGAAATCTGATGTATTTGTACTGGTTTGAAAGGACATATTGACTTACAGTAGGCTCACCATGTTGTGAAATGTAAACACTCTCCTTCTCTGTCCCTTTCACAAAGACGGAACATATTTTATGAGGAGGCCTTTATGTTCTGTACATCAAAAGCCTGCACAGAAGGAGGAAAGAGAGAAGAAAATGCATATGAAACAACAAAACCCCCAGACAAATAAACAGCACATTGTTCCCATGGCAGCGTGGCACATTAATCTGATGGCTGGTTTCCCATGGCTGTGTCTCACTGCCCCATAGACCTCCACTCTGTCTCACTGATGGCTCCTGTGATTGCAATCATCCATCTTACTGTCAAAAGCAAAAAAGGGCAAGAAAGGGGAAATCACACACACCATCTCGTTCCCGCTCCCTTGTGTCCAGAAAACAAGCCTCCCCGCTGTGAGAAGAACCAACACATGGACCACAGGCCCTCTGCGTTGCGCCTATGCTTGTATGATTAACAGAGAGAACATGTGTGGGTGTGCATTTTTGGTTGTCTGTGTCTGCACTGTGCTGCATGATCAGTCACTTGAGTGTACGTGGGGGAGCGGTGGACATGTCTGATCTTGCAGCTGATCAAAAGCACCAGAGAGTTGTTCCCTTGTGGCCATGCAAGCGGGCCTCATATCAACACGTCTCTGTTCAGTAGACAGGAAAAACAAGAGGAGAGAGACAAAAGAGGAGGAGGGGAGAGGGTACACAAGGAGAGAGACAGAAACAAGCAGGCAAAGCAGAGATGAAAGGATGCATAAAGAGTCCAGAGTGAAGGATGACAGTGATACATAACCACACTTATCTCCTTCTTCTGATGAGCTAATTGAATGGCAAAAGTCAGCTCCGTATTTGTAGATGTAAAAACATCTGTGATCCCTCTCCGCAAACGTGACAGCTATTCACATTGTAGATTTTTAGAAAACCCTTTCAAGTAAACCAAATGTTTACAAGCTTCCCTATGAGATGCTTGAAGACCTAATAAAGAAGAAATGGAAATTGTGGACAAAGTGAAGAAGTAGCTGTAAATGAAGGGGGAAGATTTGGGGAAAGAGTCTTACCCTGATGAGAAACTGTGAGGTGTACAGTAAGTAATATTATAATTTTGTCAAACAACTTGTTTTAATCTCATTCCATTAATCAACACAGATAATTATCTGCAAAGTACAAAGATATCAAATGACAGAATACACAACTCAAGATGATTTCGTACAAAAGATGTTAACAATGCCCAAGACGTGAAAACAATGTCTGAATCAGGACCACTTTGCAACATATAACAGAAACAAAGCATTACACATAATTTTTTAGACTAAAGAGAGAAAGAACTTTCTGGATATCTTATTAAAGTTTAATTCCCTCAACACTTGAAACAGAAGCCAGTTGTCGCAGAAAGGAGTGCAGAGCCTTTTGTGTCATAAGGCTGTTAAGAAACTGATTTAAACCAGGCCCAAAAGAAAAAAGAAACAACAAAAAGCAATGTTTTACTCGTCTTAACAAAGTAGTTTGGGTCTTTAATCAGTTCATAAAGGAACTTTCAAACAACTGGTTTGCATACTGAAGTGACAATCTGTCCTTGAACCCGGATCTATCTATCTGCTGGTCAGGTGACAACACGTTATCTTTCTCTACATCATTGCTCTGTCAACAGATCTGTCATTGTCAGCTTTTATTCTGTTTGAGAGTTTTGTGTTTTGGTTTACAGTTTATTGACATTCCTGTTAACTACTTCTCACAGCCATCTGCTCATAATATTGATCTTACTCATATGACATGGGTGCAGCACTGAAGTCACCAGTGCGGTTTTACTCTTCACCTTACTGAGTCGTTTCATTTTTAGCTCAATCTATATAGAATACTGCAGATCTTTCTGTCATTCTCAGGTTTAAAAAAATTGGTTGCAGTGCATTTGCCAAAATGCCTTTTACATAAGCAGCTTTTAGAAAGATTGTACCAGACCTGAGGGGGGATTTAATTGAAGGCAAATACCAGGATATCTCCTACACTTACAAGAGTCATATCAGTTTAGAGAGAAATGTCAGAGGCAGTTTATGAAGATGATAATGTAATGCTGTCAAGTTTAGTGCTCTGTCAACTTCCAGGTGCATCAGAGTGGAGCAAAGTTTGCAGCTCTTGGGCCAAAACTCAACTGGTTCAGTGTCTCCTTCCAGATGTTACTCATTTCATCCAACTTTAGTTTAAGCAGATTTCCCTGGAAGCTTCTTACCTCAGCACTAACATGAACAAGCACATGGAGGGACAGAAAGAAGTGAGAAAAAAATATTTGACATGCACACAAGATGCACCTTGAGGTCATTCCAAGAATGTGATTGATACTAAATATAACACTTTCAGTCCAGCTTTCAAGAACTCTGAGCTGGACAGGTAAAGAAACTGAGGTTGTCACTGCGCCATATTTATCTGATAAAGCAAAGATTCCACATCCCTCATAATACTATGAAATGGTATTTCTTTCTACAACAGTGTAGACTGCTAGGTCATGCAACAGGGTGAGAAAAACTAATTCTATCTTTTTATATGTTGGAAATGTTCAACATCTTTCTTTTGCAATCAGTCTAATTTTTTACATCATTACATGTTCATGTCAAAGAAGATGGATAAACATAAATAAATTTGAAAAGCAAAATTACAAGGAAAAATAAGTCAACAATAACAACACAAAAAAGTAGGTCCAGTTATGCAAGATTTGCAAAATTATGTCATTCTAAAAAACAAATGGAAAATTAGGCTATGATGTGATATTAAAGAGGGACCCGTCTTTGTCTCTCTTTTAGCACCGGAGTCTGAGGAAGAGTTTGAACTGGTTGTCGGCGTTTGGTCTTCAGGCCGGTGAAAGACAGGGGGTCTGAAATGCTGCCAAAACCAGATCCCTCAGAGTTCTCTGTGTAACAACAGACAGGAGAACAATCAGCAGCGAGGCACTCTTCCTCTTAAACTGTTTTACAGGAATTCCTTGATATTTTGGGAAATGAGATCATTCATTTCCTGAAAAAGCCTGAAAGAAATGGCATTAAATATATATCGCCACAGCACACTGTCAGAGCAAACTGGAAACAGCTGACTGTAGGTGTCAAAATCCAGCAAATCCTATCAATCATCTCCCAAAGAACTTCTGTCATTTGTCTTTCTGTAGCCAGAAATAAGTTTTTTTTAAGCTTCAGTTTTTTAAAGATTAATTAAATACAGTTAATTATTGATTAAGTTTGTGAGACACTGGTCAATATTGTCAAAGATTTCACAAATCTACCCATTTCCTTGTATTTCCAGCATTTGTGCTGAAGCTGCTGGCTCCAGCCTCGAACTTCCGAGGAAAACCGCATTGATTCTCTTGTTCAACCTCATGTTAGAAAATAAAATCACTTCTATAACAAGTTGTTCTACTGAATGAGAAAGCATTTTCTGACACCACTGGTTTTCTCCTCACCGTGAATGCCGATAATGTGCTCCAGGATCAGGACCCTCTCAGCCAGTATCTTCAGGGCCTCCCTGAGCTGCTGCACAGCGTCACCCTGAATGCCACATTCATGTGTGTTAGGAACAATATTTAACATGACCTCAGTGGGAAAAGACACTAATATCACTTACCTCATTTAAGCCTACTCCTGGCTCTCCTTTAGGCCCTGGTGCTCCCTGTGAGTGAAAAAAAAAATCTTGTTATGTCTGTGTGAGTTTTATCCAACACAATAGCACTTATACTTACAGGTAGGCCCTGCTCGCCTGTGGCACCTGGAGGCCCCTGGTTGAGGAACAACAAAGAAAAAACAAAACATTTCCTGGTCACACAGACATGTATTTCAATGGCTTGGATTTTTTTGTCCCCTGAGCTATTTATCCTTTTCAACAGATCTCCGATCTTAAATCATGCCTGTAGAGGAAGGGGATCAAGTTTAAAAGTGGAGGCCGAAGGAGCTGACTACAGAGGAGACCTGACAGGGCTGCCCTGATTAGTACAGTCCTGGCCTTGGATGAGAGAGAGAGAGGAGGATTAGTCATGGCTTGGAGTGAGTCTTTGAAGAAAAGCTTGTTCACTTTTAATGTGTTTAAGATTGCATGACAGCTAGGGTCATTTACAAAACGTACAACTAAAAGCAGTTTGATAGTTTAGAAGAGCTGAATATGTTCAGTCAGCCTGATAATCCAATAATGAGCATTTTTACCCTTTCCCCTGGATCTCCTTTTGCACCAGGATTGCCAGGCCTGCCTGGGAGACCTTCTCTGCCCTGGCGTCAGATAAACACAAGGGCATCTATTAGTGCTGCTAGTCTTACATAAATGTGTAAAATAAACAGTAATCATTAATCGGTGGCAGATACTTACATCCTGTCCTGGTAGACCTGGTGTCCCTGAAGGTCCTCTTAGTCCTGGAGCACCTGATGTGTCAGTCACAAAGAAAACACAGTGTAGGTGATGAAAAACAAATATTGAGGTTTGACTCAGATTGTTGTGCAATACCTAAAATTCACATTAATCAATTAAACACAGATAGACGACATTTATGGAGTTTTCCAGGGTTTTTAAACTAGGCTCAAACTCCCATTTATTTATGTTTTTCAAAATATTTCTATTTAAGAAAGTTTGCTCATTTGTTACCATGCATTTAACAATAAGTCAAACTTTATCAGGACTTCATCTTGGTCTGAGGGGCTACAGAGGTGCCTTCCTTTAGCTTATGTTCACATTTCATACCTGAGGGACCGACTGGACCTGCTGGACCAGGAGGGCCAGCCACAATCTCAGGAGTGGGGAGAACTGGGTATATGGGTTTCTCCTCTAAGAAAAACAAAACAGCTTATAACAAACTAAGTTCAACATAACAAGCATCACATTAGCAATTATTGTAATAAATCTCATGCTGATATGCAGCTGTTAAAGTATTTTCACTGTAAACAATGGGAACTTTTTAATAATGTTCTTCTGGATTAAAAATAATCAAACCAATATGAAATTATAGTCCATTTCCTGATGCAGTTATACAAAAAGAAACAATTTCCTTAATAAATGCTTTTTTAATCAACACTGGGTATATTACTGTGATGACTCACAGACAGCTTATAAAAACTGTCCACAAATGCAGAACTACATTGTTGCTGGTTAGCAAAATTCCATCACTTTTTGTTTTACAGTAAAGTCAGTTATGTGAGTATAAAGTTGGATTCACTAAAATCCATCATTTTTTTTTCAATGAAAAATAACGATCCACAGAAAAGTGTGAGATGATGTTCGGTTTGAATCTCACATCTTACTGAGACACATTCCTGATATTCAGCATAAACAACTTCATATGTGTGAGCTATACAAACACTGGCTGCAGAACTTTAGTTGACTGATTTTCAATAAGATAGTGGTCAAGTCTTAATCTTATCAGAGGAGATTAAAGCTGCATTCAGCACCCCCACTACTGATTTGCTATTCAAAGGTTGCCATTTTGCAAATAAATTTTGTAAGGAGGTATGAAAGATGCTTGTAAACTTTAAAGCCTTTACCTGCTGTGAGAAGCAAACATTCAAGGCAAACACAAGGTACTTGAGAAAAAGTCAAATCTTCTCACAATAATGCTAGAGATATTCAGATTCACACACGATTAGACAAACACTGACAACGCTTAGCATGTTTCTGTTGCTTTGCTATGTAGCTGCACTTTTATATACTGTTGATGTCTATTGTCTTTATTTAGAACAGTTTTTATTAAGAATTGTTTGTTTTATAAATACAAAAGAGAAAATACATCTTTTCATTATCAGCTAACAGTTTAACTACAAGCCTTTCTGTTCTTGAGTGTTGCCAGTTGCTCACATTTTGAGGTCTCCTCTATATTTACATTAATGAAGGCATCTGTTAATTATAGACTTTGATAATAATACACCTGCATCCATGAGAACATTCTTGTCTAACTTTTAAGGGGCTTTCTTCACCAAGGAAGTAATTTAGTTGTTTTCCACTTTTGCTGTTTCTGTGGCCTTTGAGGCTTTTTGAGGTTGATTAGCTTGACAGCGCATTCCTTCTTTTTATGTGCAAGGTCTGCTTTATTTTCCCTTCTCGGGGTGGCCTTCTGCTGTTGCATCACCGATTATTTTGACCTTATAGGAACAGATATTAAAAGCTTCTCCAGTTTTTATATTTGTTTAAAGTTTTACAAATGTATTTGGGATCACTGTCCTTTTGCATGACTTTAAACTCACCTGTTGGAGACAAATATTGGTCATTTGATGCTGTATCTACTTAATGTTGAGATTACTTAAGTAGTTTTTTTTTTTTATTTAAAACATTGGAATTGAAAGAAAGTGCACTGTTTTTGTTTTCACATCACTATACCTTTTGTTCTTAAGAGGTGTTAAATGTTAAGTTTATTCCCCCAGCATCAGAGAATATTTAGGGCATTGCAGTATCTCAGTCAGACTGCAGAGTTTCATCAACAGTTCAAACTTGGATTAAGTTCAAGGCGACAGTAATTGACAGAAGCAGCTGGTTGATCTGAAAGACGTGTGATTCCCAGGAAATGTATGAACGTGGTCAGGATTCACGTAAAACATGCATGAAATGGAAATGATGTCTTATTCTCACCATACACAATATTATTATGTAAAATTGGAAGTGTGAATTTAGTTTGAAACTACCTCACATTTCTTCACTACTTGAACATATGCTCAGTGTCAGTCTTTCCCCATGTTCAGACAGCATTGTTACATTATGGCTACAGTCCACAGAAAGGCTCAAGAAGGAGCAGATTTCCCCTCTGGAACTAATTTTCTAATGCTACAGTCTCCTCAAATCTGGCTGCCTCCCCATGAAACTTGACATGAGTGGCAGGCTATCTCCTCCCTCGTTCAAAGCCAGCCCAGCTCCTGGCTTGGGGCCATGGCCAGTTCCCCCAAAACGCAGACTGTTGTGCTGACAGCTAACAAATTAGGCTTGATTTACAGCCAGTTGGCCCCCCTCTGCTAACATGGTCCCACAGACCCAAATCTACATAGCTCCAGACCCGCAGACACAGTCTCGGGCTCAGAAAGACAGACAGAGCCAAAAGCTTAATCAAAGCCAGCAGGCCTCATGAGGCGAAATACTATGGACTCCTACTGCCTCCCTGTGGTAAAACGCAAGAAATGAATCTGAGACATATCTCTATTTGGGGTAGTTTTCACATCCTCTATATGTGAAAAGATATAATCATTTATATGTAACATTTATATGTGAAGCAGTGACATCAATTTAACACACAGAACAAAAGTTTCATCACACAGGAAAACACTGAAGCTGTAATAAACATATAAAAATAGCTTTGACAGGTTTTTTAAACAGATGTTTCAAAGAACCCATATTAGTTATTTTGTGATTTATACGTCAGCTCTGTTGTTGGTGCTTGTGTTAATTGAGGTTACAGTACACAGTGGCTCGGCAGCAACACAAAGCATGGAAACTATTAAACTAAATCTATGCCAGCTGTGCTTGGGGGGAAAAAGAAATACAAATCCCTCTCCATTACAAATTTAAGTCTGCCACAAAAAGTTAAAGTATGTTTCAGTCTGTCTGCCTCCACCTGTCCCCCTTTTAACACACAGGAACACTGGGTTCATGTTCTACCTGAAAACAATCTCTCCTCTGCATATGATATGTGTGTGTGAAACCCATTACTCATCGAAGGATGGACTGTGTAACGGGCTTGTGGTTTTGGCACCAGTAATGACCATCTAACAGATTGAATTCTTGAATGGTTTTACAATATCTTATGGGTCAAAACTCAACCATGTGTTTAAGATCTACTTTAGTTATGCTCTCATTTAAGCCCATCTGGGATGTTTTAGTTCAACATTACTGTAAACTATTCATTTTGAGGTGGAATTGCTTACCTCGATGGTCAACTTGAAAAACATCTCCTCGCATTCGTACAGGAGAAAGACCTGGTCCTGGAGGACCTGGTGGACCAGGAGGTCCAGGAAGGCCAATCGCTCCTGGTGGACCGCTGTCCCCTTTTGGCCCTGAGCATTAGACATAAACAAACAGAAAAAACGTTTGTCAAGTTAAATAAGGAATATTGTAATTTCACCAAAACTCATCTTTAAGTGATCAGATGAGGCTGATCATCTTTTACCGATGGGTCCTGGAATGCCTTCTCTTCCAGCAGGGCCTGGAGGGCCAGCAGACCCTGGATGCCCTGGAGGTCCAATTGGTCCTGGAGGCCCACTGTTTAGTGATGCTGCAGTATCAAAGACACAGTCAGTCAGACAAGAGTGTCAGTCAAAGGAGATGCTTTCTGTCTGTTGCGGGATGAATATCCTAATGCTACCAAATCAAATTACTCTTTAAATTTCTGTATTGTGTGTTTTGTCCCATATCTGTACAAGAAACAAGCAAACAAAAATAACGTGTATTAAAGAAAAAATCTTACTCACTGGACACCAAATTGACAAATGAAGTGACTCACACTGAATGACACTTTCATTCAGTACAAAGACAAATCATGTATAAAACTATCATTATTTCAACTCAATATATCATATGTCATGAATGCATGTCAAATGTATAATGTGTCAGTGTGAGCCTAATCAATATTTGAACACATTTTCTGTACATTGTACTCTTGTTATGTTGCTGTACAAAGTCTTGAGCATTTGGCATCAGTGTTTCATAACCATGTTTTCTGCGATGTGGGAACACCTGATGGCATGAATGATCGTGGTCCAACAGCAGTTGGTTGAGGTGCGTCCACCTCGTTTTCAGTTGGTCTCTTGTGTAAACTCCGGACCATTGGCAGATATGAGCGTTCCTCCTCTAATAGTTTGATCTGGAACAAAAGCAGCAGATTTTAGTCACATCTGGTAAAGATAAAATCGTCTGCTTACAAATGCATGTCAGATTGCTCACAGGTATCAGAAAGATGAATCGGGAAAATCGACTGTACCTTTGATTCAATGGTGTTTATTCTGCTGTTCATGCTGTTGAAATTGGTGCAATTCATACACTCTGAAAGAAACAAACAGGTGGGTTTAAAGTGTGGCGCCCTTTCCTTTCTAGTTCATCTCTGCTTTCTGTCTTTCATGCCTTTCTTTTTCATCCCAGAATCATCAGCACTCTGTCTTTATCTAACCCAGAGGAAGCTGAGCCAAGATACACAAAAACAATACCCATCAAATCAGACCTTGGTATTTATGAAGAACTTCCCCTTAAATCATGCCACTCACTTGTGGAATAAATAGTTTAAAACTTTTTGTGAAAGCACACACATGCTCATATCCTGAGCGTACATGTTTTCTATCTGCCAGCTGATTGGCAGTGATGGCGTGGATGTTCTCACAGTTCAGCCTCCAGAGAGGAAAATGTGTGGCACATGGAAAACGCACATTCTTTTTATTCTTTCTATATTTTCCTTTCTCGTAGAATGCTTACTAAACCTAACCACAGCCAAAATCAACAACAAATAAAAAATAAACTAGAAATGCATTAGAAGATTTCAGCCCTCTGCTATAGTTGATGCCATAATTTTAGCTAGTTGTAAAGAAAGTGATCTGGATTGTAAACAGAATTCTATGTGTTTTTTATTGTGTTTTATATGCATATTCATGCTCCGCTTTTCAACCACATTTTATAGACTTTGGCTTGGGAGGTCTTGCATAATTCTCTTCATAGACCAACAAAAATACAGAAAAACTACTAACAATGAGGTTGATCCATGCCAGAGTCCAACAATTTTAAGAAACTATAAAAAAAGATGTCAATGAGCCATACTACCTAAAATATGATCCTTCATTTAAGTGACCCTGCACACACTTAGAGTCATTACGGTGCCTCTTTCATCTGCTGTAAATGCTGAATATCACTATCACACCAAAGTTATCATTTTTTGCAACAAGTTCATAATTCTATAATAGATTTTCCAGCCATTCAAGAAGATTTCTTAACCTTTTCAAAAATAGAAATCCTTCTCAAGCCATTTTCAGACAGGGACAAGAGAAAAAAGCAACATCATGATGCAGCATATTCTTTAAGTTTTTAAGATAATAAGAAACATTATCTACTAACAAAGTGGTTCACAACCTATTTTCTGTGAGGATCACCGTGATTCAGCTACATGGACCCCACACATGCCCAGCACTTAATGCTTTCATTTACCAGCTTTTCAACACATTTGATACATACTGGTTGAGTCCTTTTCTGTCCTTTGTTAAGAACCGGAGTTAATGTACTTATGAACATATAGCCTTTTTTAAATAGTGAAAATAATATGCACTGTGGTGTTTCTGAGATGTGTTTCATTAAAGAAATGGTAAAGGAACTATTAAGGTTTCTAGGATAAATGCGATAGACATAAACAAGACACACACCACTTCATTATTATAGCTCCTAGAGCTCATGACTCACTACACCACACTGGACACAGACGCAGATTGGACTGGCCAAATAAATAGTTTTGTTTTTGGGGTTTTTTTCCCACTAGGGATATGTGTTTTATCATGTAGTTCATTTATTGATTCTGTTATTTTCCAAACCACTTAGTTGTCACGAATTGCTCCTGGCAGTGGTGTTCTGTCTTTTGGGTTTTAGCTGGGGTTGAGCATGCTTTCTGGAGGCCCAGGGTGGAGTCTGGAGTGCTGACTAAACACACCTGCAACTCATCTGGCACTGGCTTTTTAAGGATCTGTGGGAGCTACAGTCTCTGCCAGATTATCTCACAGTATCTGTAGTAAATTAAGCTCTTTCTGAGTATACCCTGTTTTCTAGTAAATGTGCTAACTTTTTCTTCCTTCTGCAGACTAGCACCACCTTATCTTACCTGGATCCCAGCATTACCTCTCAACCCCTTGAGAATTCATCTTTGGCCATTCAAGCAGCCTGCTGTATAAAATTGCCTGCTCACCCTGCCATCCTGTTCTCCACCACACCTGGAATCTTGTACTTACTCTTTCTAGCTTATCAACCTCCTCTGGACTCAGTTTAGGTCATTTTAATCGTCATTTCCTAAGTCAGTAACTTTTTTGTTTATCCCACTAATCATCTTCTTCTCCTAGAGAGACACTTCCTGGACCGGACAGTTAAACATTCAAACACAAACAAATTTAATGTTCCTCCACTCTGTCTGCATTTGGGTCCTATCATGTTCTTCTGCCATGACATTAGTCCAATTTAGGGTAATGGGAACCTGGAGCCTATCCCAGCAATTAGCAGGTGAGAGGCAGGTTTCACCCTGGAAAGGTCACCTGTCTATCATAGTTTATCATATTCTTATATAAAATTTTTATGACCTTTTATTCAATTTGGGACCTGGTATCATAAGTCAGTGTTTTCAGGCTCCCATCAGCTCAATGTGAAACATCAAAATGCTTAAAAAAGGGAGATAGTTTGACTTGACTCTATGTGGACATGGGCTTGATTTAAACAATCACAGGCTCTGTGATGTCCAAACCTTTCAGACCCCCTGTGCTTTTAGGGGGACCCTGGTTGGGAACCACTACACTAGCAGATATGGTCCACATTATATTCCATTTGCACTGTTGGCAACTACCTGGTAAATGCAACAACAATCACTTTCAATTTTTGTACTACTTTTAGTCTTCACTGCCCCCTAAAGAAATGCCTGGATTTATAACTTTTAAATGGTCTATTGAGGCCATCGGCAAGTCTCAGTGTCTGTCATTTGTTGAACAGGTGCAGGTTTTAGAGCTTTACTGACAACAGCTGCCAACTACGGCCTAATATCGATACTGAAAGAACAGTAAAAGAGAACAAAGACAAAGTTGCTGAATGAGACCATAACCTTGTTCTTAAAATTGGGGAGTCACAAAATTATAGTATTCAGCTGATAATGTATTGATTTCAAAGAGTTGTCTAGAGTAGATACCAAGTGACAAAGAGGCTACATTTGAAAGACTGAAGAGAAAGTTGTGGGTGAGTTTTTTTTATTTCTATGCCATCAGCACTAAATTAATTATGTACAAGAGCTTTATTGACAACCCTGCCTTTTGCCCAAAGACTGCTTCCCTGCGACCCTTCATCGGACTAAGCGGTTTGGATGAATTGGCTTTATTGACATTCTCGTCTTGAAAGTCCAAGCCTGTTTTGGATTTCCTGGTCATCCCAGCTTGGAATTATACCACGTAAGCCAATGTGAAACCACAAATAGACATACATTTCTTGCCATGTAGCACTTTTGGACACTTTGCATGAGCTGTAACCCCAAACGCAGAACAGCCCAATTTCATTGAAAACCCTGTATTTGTTCTAAATCCGAACCTTCCTCTGGTCTATGGCTCATAAGAAGTCTGGAATGTCAGCTGTCAGTCCCACAGATGGGACCCACCCACATTGTGGTCATAGCAGGGATACCCAAAGCGAGGAGCAACTGGTGCTCATAAATAACTAAAGCAACAACAAAAATGACCCAAACAGCTCTGGTCTGACTAAATCACTATCTCAGACCACGGCATAGAGCACTATTATCAGTGCTGAGGTTTCTGCTTCACTTAAATAGGACGGGGTGAGTGTGTGCGCCATGTCTGTGTCCAAAATCATGGATGTCCTGTCCTTTGTGGGTGTGGTCTCTCAGTGCTTTGTTTCAGTTTTTTAACTTCACCGTGGACCGCAGCCACAAACGAAAACAACAATCAACAGTCCAATCTAAAACACATTCCTCCAAATTTATAAACCTGAGCGCTGAAAACCATTCAACCACTAAAATGGCCCCACTTGAGCTGTTTGTTGTGACTATGAGCAACAAGGTTTTCCGTGTGACTACAAGGACGTTAAAGATCCAAAACTGCGGGCAATCATGGATTCCACAATGTGGGGACTGATGAGATGATATACATTAATGTCCTCCACAGTTGTTCATCATCAGCCCAGAGGAAGTCTCCACCCTCTGACAGTCTCTCTGTAATGCAGCACATCAGTCTGTGATGCATTCCAAGAGTTACTCTGTGATGATGTGTTGACATTTAGTTTTTAGCCCAACTAGCAGAGCATCACATTTCTCTGATAAAATGGTACAACCAGACTCATATCTCAACAACTAACAAATGGATTGGCACTAAATATTCTGCAGGTATTCATGACGCTTCCTTTAAGAGTTTTTGACTTTTCTCCAGCACCATTAGGTTGGCATTTGTGGCTTTGACTAAAAGACATTAACAGCTGCTAGATAACCTAGAAATCCTGTACACACATTTGTGCTTCCTCCCCTGTAGGATCTGTAACAATGGTGTAACCATTATCAGGTCAAATTGCCACTTGGTCCAAAACATTTGCCAAAAGAAATATTTAGCATAGAATCAGATATGCTAATTTTCAGCTCTGTATTTCATTTTGGGATTCCCATAATGAAAATAATCCACATTTGATATATTGTCTCTCAATAAACCCTTAAAATCATAAGCTGTTATCGTTTCTGTCTCTTTGGGGTCTTTTTTTAAAAAAGCCCGCTCATTCCTGACTGGCATGCCTTGTGGAAGTCTTGCCTTGCAAGCAGCATCTCATCTTTTTTCTGGTGATCTTGTGGGCAAACCATAAACATAAAAACATCATCTACAGGAATGCGAACATGCATTCATCTAAAGACTGCAGTTTGACTCTGTGGACATGTGGAGGTGAACAGATGACTATATGTGCTAAAAACACTGAAAAGCTAAAGTCATTTGGCAAAAAATTAAGAAAAAAACAGGAAATAAGTTATATATTCAGCCTGAAGTATTTGTAAGACAGATTATAGATCTCCTTATTTTAGAATTTTCTCAAGTAAAATACAAAAATATGACTTAACATTTTATGTTTAACAGAAATGATGAAAAGTCAGATCTACTTAATCATACCTTGTAACACAAACATCTTACAATATCTAACTTGACTGTGATGCTATATTTTGTACAATAGTCTTTGATTAGACGTGGCTGGCTTTTAGTCAGTTTCCAGAGGAATAACTAATCTTTGCTTCAACCATCATGACATCCTGCTCCTCAGGCCTAAAAAAGGACCTCCTTAGCTCAGTTCTTCACCCCTAATTAGCTAACTAGTCCAATCTTCATCTCGTGTCCAGCTCCAGCCAGAAATAAACCGACTATATCTCATTATGTCATAAATACACACTGCGGGAAAACACCAGAACTAATCTACCATAAATGTGAACCAGAGCAGAACAACAGTGTATTTTTTGCTAAAGATGGGGGGAAAAGGATTTCATCTCTGCAGCTGGAATTTAATTATGCTGGGTTAGAAAACCAAACTTCCGCTGGGCTTGAGATGTTTAGAACGGTACCACAACTATAGAGTCTGTTTGGATCCATAATTACACCATAAAAACATCAGACAGGGTTATTTTTCTTGGACTGTACACAGCTCATGGGAAAGATTCTGAACCATGTTGTCTTAAGTGGGAAACCAAATAAACAGAAAAAAAACAGAGAACTTTTCTGCAGGAGCGAGATAGAGGGATTTATGTGTTTTAGCAGTTTTTCAAATATTCACATGCTTTGTCTTGTCTGATATTTCTTCAAATTCCTTCAAAATGATGCACAGACACATTTTTCCTTCTCTAGTCCCAAATTCACACTTCTGCAGGATAAGCAAACAAAAATGCTTCATACATTGGACAATGTAACATACAAGTGGATTACATACTCAGGTGTAGAAGAAGGTGTTGGCCTTGTGTGATTAGCTCAGTTAAGTCTGGCAATGAAAACCCAGAGACAGGGGCAGGCTGACTGCTCAGCTCAAACTCCCTCACAGAGAAAGACCTGCTGTGAGATAAATCTTAATTAAACATGAGAAGAATTGAAAGAAAGACCCATTTCCATTTCCATTTAAACATAAACCAGTTCAACGAATCATACGTATTATGACATTTTGGCAAACATGCAGGTCAGACTGTGGGCACAGTCTGAGACAGATACATTTCCTACATTAGGCCTGGATTTAGATCTAAGAATCCTCTGTATTTTTCTCTGTTTTTCACACACACACACAGACATATCCACAGAGACAACCTCAACCACAAAACAAACCATGACGCACACAGTGTGGGACAGTAATTCTCAATGCCACTAAATATTTGCTCTGTCTGTGTGTGTGTGAGGGGTACGAAAGGATGATCTATTGAACATCTTCTTGGTCCATTCGAGGAACTGTTGTCACGTCACCAGAATAAGCAGACAAGTGTGTGCCCAGTCTCTGTGTGTGTGTGTGCTAACCACAGACAGCCTTCCAGGCCTGGCTGCGTCCCAGAAGCCTGTTGTGCGTTTGCCCCAGCCAGCAAGTGGTCAGCTATTGCTGGCACGAATAACAGCTGGCACAAAACACGCACCCACACATACAAATGCACGAACACACACATTTGTCCAGCCACAAACTGTCACCCGCTACATCACAAGCCCACTTTGACTGCGGTGGCTGTTGGAGGAGGGTGAATGAAGCTTTTTTTGAAAACTAAGATGTCGACTAAAGCGCACAGTGGGACTATTTAGTATGTTTCACCATGATGAAAGCTTCCAGACCACACACCTCTCTATAAACACAACACTTTGTAACTAAGAAATATGCATAACAGTCTGACTTGTGCAGTTGGAGTTATAATACAAAAACACACTGATTGTCCTCCAAATGGGGTCTACCTATAAATTCCTCACAGTGTTAAGATGGACCCACTCATCCCACCATGTTGCATTGTGCAGGGCCTTAGCCAACTCAACACACTGCTTCTCTGGTGCTACAATGATATCTACACATCATTCACAGCTACAGATGGATGACCCTGCTGGTGCACAGACATACAGTCATCATCCTGCTATGATGTGCTGCTGCGGGATTTTTCTGAGAATCGTCTGAAAGAAGAGACCCAGTTCTGATGCTTCTTCAGTAACTGATGTAATGGAGAGGATTAAAATGGGTGGACACAGAAAGAGAATGAATGTGGTAGAAAATCCCTGCATACAAATAACAGTTTAGCAATATTGCAAGTAGCATTAGGCAATGACAGAAATGCCACCGTAAAGTTGAAAGTACAGTTCATGTCAGAAATGTCGATACCAAGAGGGGTTCATTATTCTTAATTCCAACGCTGTGATTCTAAAACTTGACTAATGGTTCATAATTCAAAGCTAAAAGAAAAAAAAACTTTTTATGTCTCATTCTCGGTCTTTCTACAGCCATAAAGTTTAGCAAGGGTATGTAACCTCCCGTTTTTTCAAGGCTCCCTCCCAAAAACACGACTCTGTTCTGATGATTAGGCCTTGGCTTATGAGCATCAGTTAATGTTTTTGCTAATATGGAAGTTTAAAAAGCAACCTGAAAGCTTCTAACTTAAAGAGCTCTAAAAACATATTGTGGATGTTGTAAAGCTGTGAATTGCCAGAAGGATTTACTGTCCGTAATTTATTAAATTATTTATGAAACTGGCTGCACGGTGGCATAGTGGCTAGCACTGTGGCCTCACAGTAGGAAGGTTGCTGGTTCAATCCTCGGCAGTGGCCTTTCTGTGTGGAGTTCACATGTTCTCTCTGGGTACTCTGGCTTCCTCTCACCATCCAAAGAGATGCATGTTAGGTTAATTGGTTACTCTCAATTGCTGCTTAGGTGTGAGTGGCCCTGACTGGCAAACTGTCCAGGGTGTACCCTGCCTTTTGCCCAAAAGCCAGATGGGATAGGCTCCAGCTTCCCATGACCCTGAATTGAATTAAGCGGTTTAGAAAATGAATGAATAATTTATGAAATTCAATGTAAACATTAAGCAGATATCAGCATGGCTTTGGTCATTTCAGCATTGTCAACTGGCAGTCGTATTGTCATGAAACATGGTGCAAATATCCACAGTGACAGGATAAATCTTCCTTCTGAATGATACCCCGACTTTACACTTGCTGACATACAGCTAGCACATACATTTCATTAACTGTTAACCTTTGCATAGACTGACATTTGATTGAGATATTTAAACTTAAAATAAAAAACTCACAATTAAAAGCTTTTAAACATTACAATGAACCATCGAACACTGTTGTCAGACTGTTGTAGACTCTTTGAGCAGCCAGGCTTCAGAGGTATATTAGCTTTTTGAAAATTTTCTCTAAACCCCCTTCCCCCTAGATCTTTATGAAATGTGATACTTCATTCTTTGCAATTAGTCATTGGTTCCTTATTCAACTTTCTTTTCACTTTTCATGTGAACAACTGAACGTAACTAATGAATAATAGCCATTTTCATTAATGCAGATGGCGTCTCTCATTATCTTGACTCTAACCTATGAGCAGGAAATGTTCTAGTTTCATGCAAAGTAAAGGCAACACAAACCAGCCAACACACAAGTTTATGACCTCAAAAGTCTTTCTTTCCTTTTTAAGGAACCTGGAAACTTTACCTGCATAAACAGATGTGTGGAGCTGCGGACGGATAAACCGACAGCTAAATGGAAAGATATCACAGGAAGGCAGGAAGAGCCACCGATAAGCTGAAGAACGAAATGAAAAACCACAGAAGGAGCATGAACAGAGCATCATCCATCAGGCAGATCAGACCAGGAGCAGGAGCAGCTGAGATATCCCATAGCTCCAAGAAGGTCAAAGGACACCCTCTGACCCATATTTGAGTACAACCAGGGATGTAACAGAGACATCAGTCATATCCTCACACTGTAGATTGGTGTATAGAGAAGCACATGTGGGATATGGCTCTGTTTTATCACTTTACTGCAAGAAGACGAAAGCGGGAGATCTAAGGGACATAGGAAGTCAGATAAGTGGAAAGCAGCAAGAAGGGTAGAAGATAAAATGCACGGCAGTGGTCAGAAAAATCAATGGCAAAAGAGCAAAAGCCAGAATGTGGATTAAAAACAATGATAAAATGGAAAAACTCAAATCTATGTTTAAATGGTATATAATAAAGCTGGGATAAGAGATAATCCCTCTGATAGATTTGCTCTAACTTCCTTCTCATCCAGATGTAGAGGCGAAACAGTGACTTTAGGAGCTTCATAGTTGTTACTTGGACACATTCACACTTGGCATTTTAAACTTTCATTTCGTTTTTTTTTTAGGGTTGCTTTAATTTACAAAAGAGGGGGGGGGGCATCACATGCACCAAACTTTAAACTTGTTAGACTTCTTTTTCCTAAGTTTTGAAAGAGATCAAAGGTCATTGCACTCATCAGGGGAGGTCTCAGCACTGATTCTTGTAAGATTACGTTTCCCACACAAACACACACGATACCCACAATCCCTACAGTTAATATGATCATCTGTGCTGGTCAGATAGGTGCTGGGGTGCAACCATGATGGGGCTGGAAGAAGGGGGAGCAAGGAAATTACGAACACATTTCTCCCAAATGTGTTCCATGCCGTCATGTGTTAGTACAACTCTGCTGAAAGCTAAATGTAAAACTTGAGAGATGCACTGTGCACAGCCAGCCCTAACCAGACTGTCAAAAATATTGACGGGTCAGGGTGTCAACGCAATGTGTGCAGAAAACACCCATTTTTCCATTAGCAAACACATAAAAATTCAGGCTTAGGGACCAGCTTAACCCCAAGCATCATGAGTTTTGGTGTTATTAGCACTTAGAGAATTATTAGCACAAATGTAGAGAACACACTTGAGCACTTAAAATATTTCAACATGGTATAATAATATATTTAATGGCTGATTCAGTAAAGAAATCACAATATCCTCACAGAATTTTTCAGATTTAGATATATTTATTGCAATTATTTTCCCTAATTACTAATTACTTGTTTTGGGTTAAGAAAGGGCAGTAATTGGTTTGGTGCAAAACCTATAAAGTAATTGTATAAATTCCCAGGAAACTTGCATTTTCACCAATAACTATTACAAAGTAATCCTAAAAACATTTCTGAATTACAGAAAATCAGAAGTCTTTTTTAACACTATCAGATATTAGTGTCACAAAAGAATGATTCCAGGTTTGGAAGATTTTAAACATGTAAAATCATGAGTGTCAATAGACATTAGAGGAATGAGCATTTCCTGAGGCTGCCCAGTCTTCACTTTGACTTTGGCCCTCTTCACATCCCCTGTGCCTACATCTCAAAGGGCCTCGGGGGCCTCTGAAGTAGAGCCAGAACCCCTTTACACTAAAACCAGAGGTGATGTCATCCTCATCGGTTAAGGCTGTCCTTTCTCTTGCTGATAAAACAGCTGGCTCAACGCCTGCGTTACGGCAGTTTTCTACGACACAGAGATGCATATTCAGTGTTGTCATAGAGAGCCCAAAATAAATGTGCAAACAGACACTTAGAATTTGGCTATCAGACTAAATGAACTCAACTTTATTTATACTTCAGCTTTTAAACACACAGCAAAAGCAAAACTTAAATTCAAGCAGCAACAGCAAAAATTAATTAAATGAATAAATATAACAATATCACTCATAAAGGCAACTAAATATACATTTTAAAAATAGGTCAAAGCAAAAAGAGTTGACTTTAAAACATGCAAAAGACAAAATAGACATGCATGTCAGTGGCTTGAACAGGTTAACCTGGTTTACCTTCAGCGCTATTTTCAAAAAGCAGAAGGGATATCAGTGTCTTGCATCCAAGCACGTAGATATTTTCAAAGGAAAGTAAGCCAAAAACAAAGGCTCTATCTCATTATAGTCTAGAAAGTTTGGGAACAAGCAAATTTGCATACCAACAGCAAAGTGTGCTTGTGGGGTGATATGGAACAAAAAGATCTTTCAGATATTTCAGATCTCGGCCATTAAGGATTTGTTTGCAAGCGGCAGGTTTTTCAATTCCATTCTAATCTTTTCAGTGAGACCTTGTAGAAAGGCCAAAAATTGGAGAATTTTAAAGGCATTGTGTAAATTTTTGGGAAATTTGCTTGCGTGTTCTAATACCTAAATTTATATGAGTAGATTGATTACACTCATGCCTGACTGTTAAACACCAAGTCAGAGCAAGAAGATGGCTGGCTTAGCTCAGCAGAGGGAAAACAAGGAAGAAGGGGCCAAACTTCCATAGTTCTTGAAACCTTGTAAGGTAAATGATTTAATAGTACATATCAAACTGAGTCAAAAGAAGTTAAATGCTGGATAACAGTTAATCCAAACATGAAATTAGAGTCAGGAGTTTTACTTACTGGGATAACAATCAGTTATAGGTTTTGTGGGGGGAGGGGGGGGTATATGATCGGCAGCATCATTATGGAAATTTATGATGGAACAAATCAGAGTTAGAGGAGCTCAGATAGAGTTGTTGATGTTCACAGGGCTGAAAAAATCCCAAAGCATTTGTAGAATTTGAATCTCACCATTCACACTTTGTTAAACTGTGCAGGAGTTTTCTACCAACAAAGATGAACAACGATGGCTCCCAAAGGAACAGGGTCACAGCTGAAGACTTGTCTCCCATTTAGCAGAAAATTGATCAATTGGAAGGGAAAATATTGCACTTCAGAAAAACTTTTCCTATGTGTGAAATATGGTGAGAGTAACATTATGGTTTGGCATCGTACAGTTTTTCCTCTGCGTCTGGACCACAAGAATTTGCTTTCATTGTACTATTAATTATGAGTTTCACCTGTGATTAATAAAGCAAAATGTCTTGACATCTGTCATCAACTGCATGATGACAAATGTCAAAAACATCCAGTCTGTCAGAGAATAGTTACAAAAAGAGTAATGTAACTGCTTTAAGAATAAAAATAATACAATGTTTTCTGTATCATTTAATAACCTGGGTTCTGATCATGTCCTTTGAGGACAATCTGAAGATGCTTCGTGCCATTTTTTTAAAATAAAATGATATAACTTCAAGGGAGATTTGAGCACCACTGTTCAAAGAGAGTAAGTCTTTGTTTCAGAACTGTAGCCTGATCTTAGCATGGTCACGTATGCTACAAAGACCCGGTGAAGAAGTGTCACGCTCATTAATCTCAGCGGAGTCACTTTCCCACAGAATCGACTTTCATCTCTGCTGCCGTCTGGGCAGCTTTCAGCAGCTGGAACCTTTGGAACAGAAACACTTGATTCTTCTCTTCTCTTTTCTCTTACATGATCTCAAGAATCCTCTCTTTCTGTCTTCTAACTTGGACATACTGACTCCTGCCAGCCACTCCTTCCATGCTTCAGTGTGAAGCAGACTGTCAGTGACATCAGCCTCTGTCTTTAAGGTCTTCTCACTGAGTCCAACCTGGCCCTCTGTCTCTCCATATGGAGGTGATTACCTCACTGCTCTATAGCCATTAGAAAGTGCAAACACATTTCAGTGAACATTAAATAAACAGCTGATTACCTCTTCACACTCCTCAACCACTTTGGTCTCAAGTGAACCATAATCTCTGGCATTGCACACCCAGTGGATATAGCTATGCCTTAATCTCCGCACAGAATAATATCCAGAACTGGGAAAATAATGGCTTCCAAAGGTTTTGCAATCATGTCTGTTTACTTCATTAGCTGTAAAAATCTGCTTTTGTGGTAAGTCTTGTCCACCCATGTGCAAATAATAAATATAGCTGCAAAATGGAACAAGGTGTGGTAATTATGACCCATTAGAAAAACCCACTTATTGAGGTAACTGTTAATGTTGGACAAATTCAAACAGGCTAGTGTTTTTCAATGTCATCCTAATTTATTACCCAGGCTAAAAAAGATCTACAAAGCTAGTGCCTGTGCTAATTAATGTTAATAGATGTAGCTAATATGTGTGTACTATATATAACTCTGGCTGGTGCAGGCTCAGTCTCTCTTTACAAGGCTTCTGTGATCATTAAAACAAAAAAAGGCAAAAAGCAGCTCCTGCACTTTTTCCTCATGCTGACCATGGTGGTTCAACCTTTTTGGTCTTTATAGGGCCCAGAGTCTGCGGTTTTTTGTATTCAGGAGAAATGCTGCCCAGCACCGAGAAGCCACCCACTTTACAAGCTGCCCTGCTGGACGTTCACTCTAAGCATTTTTCATTCATTCTTTTAGCACTAATAATATCCAGGGAGGCAGGCAAAACTGTTTCTGTATAACAAAAGAGATGGTATGTGTGCAAACATGTTAACACAGATTTGAAAAAGTAATACACAAAAGGCAAAACGCTGCTATTCTAATCTTCCTTCCAGGCACAGAAGCATCTTGAATGCATGGCTTTAAAAGAAAAGGTACAAAACCACAGAACCTAGGATCCCTTTCAACTGTTGTTTTACTGCAGTCCCTGTTCCCAAAAGTAATCTAACACAGCTTTCAGCCTTAATTCAACACAACTTTACAGCCATATCAAGAGGCCAACTGCTGAACAGTACAGTAGTGTGATTAGCAACCTATCCAGATACACACCCACAAACAGGAAAAGGGGTACTGATGTGGGTAAAGCTGCCTGGTGTTCATAAGAAGAGACAGATGTAGCTGGGCAAAACACATGGCCTTTACTTAAGTCCTTGGGAAAATTAGTGTCTGATAAGTCTATTTAGTCTTTTGAGAAAGTTACATCATGTGAAAGAAACTAACTCACCTTCGCGACATTCTTCTCCCACGAACCCGGGACAGCATCTCCACTCCAATGAGGTTATTTGCTTGTAGGCAGTCTTGAAGGACGGTCTGATCACCGTCCTGTAGCTGGAAAACAGCAAAGGAGGTCACTCATTTTAGGGATATATGTTGCTATCACATGTAGCAACACAGACATAATAAGCTGCAAATATATTTAGCTTCCTTAACAGGGGAGTGTGAGAAACAGAACAAAACAAGGAAAAAGAACTGAGGAAGGAAAAAAAACAAAAAGCAAAGATCGTCAGCAAGATTTAAACTGATAAATTTACTCAATTATTCAACCATTAGGCGTACGATAACATACAATAATTAACAACAATTGGATGAAATTAGTAGTTTTTCCCATTATTACACATTACATTACATGGTCAGTAATTTTGTTACTAAACTAAAAAATTTGATACAGTTTTATGTAATTTAATACTTTATCACCAGTTTGACATAAAAGAACTTATTGACACTTAATTCACCCATGCATGACAATAACTGGCTGTCACCTGTAAAACAGTAACACTCAACATCAAAGAGGTCACAAGAGAAGATTAAGGATGTAACAGAATAAGTGAGTAAGGGTACCTGACGAGTTTGGCGCATGGTCCTGGCCATCTGCAGCCTTGAATTATCCTCTGCACGGTGGTTTCTGTCCCATTTTGCACCTGACAGGACACTGTCCTGGAAACAATGTACTGACACCAGTTTCTAAAATGCAGAACAAAAAAAAAACATGTAATTCTCCTTAATATGAAATGAAAAAATTACCTGTAATCCAAGAGATCATCATCTAGAGATACAGCATTGTATAAAACAATAGGATAGTCGACACACAGACAAAGACTTCCACTCAACACCAAAGTTTACAACAGAAACATAGTCAAAAACTCTCCTCCGCACCTAAGCTGGGTACGGGAACCGGTACCCGGAGGTCCCTTGTTGCTGCTCTGTTCCGATTTGATGCGCTGTCGCTGCATTGTGACGCCTGGAAAGTGATACACAAAACCGGTTCCCAGCGAAAGATTCACTAAACTTATCCACATGCACAGCGCGTAGAGGTAAAACAAAGCCATCATCTCCGTTTAAATGATCACTGACAGAGATGTGCAAAAATAAAACGAGTTTGCAAGTAAATCTCTCGGAAAGGAGAAAGAAAACCAACGCAATTATCACTCAAAGTATTACGTTGTCGCGCAGAGAAACAACCTGGCCTCCTTAAGAGTCCGACGTGAGTGACACACAATCGCTTCCTATAGAAAAAGTTAAGTTTCTGACGTTTGACATCATGCCGAGGACTGAGGAGTCAAATAACCAGTGTGCGTAAAAGCGCGCTGACTCTGAGGGCTGATGACGGAGAGCGTAAAAGCGCATCTGTTCTCTATTGAAAACCACAAACTCTTATTCTTCATATAGAATAATGTGAACGATATGGCAAGAGGTGAATTCACAGTTACAGATCTCTAACGCTCATAGTCTGTTTTGTGTTTATTACCATGATTGATGCTACAGTAAAGTAACTGCTCCAATGGGACTTGTCTAAGGCATTCTGTAATCCTCTACATGACGATGGAGGCAAGAATACTGTATCTTGACAATTACTCCTGGAGATAATACTCAACGGGCAGTAATTCACGTTTTAATGTAGTAAATTTATGCGTAGGCCTAGTCCAAAATTGAAGACTGAAGCTAGGCATTTTCTTTATCTGAATACATGCAGTGGGTAAGTTAATGAGGTTTTAATTAGAAAGAATATTTTCTACACATTCTTCAGCCAATGTGTGGGAATAAGTAGTCTAAAATTAGACTGTTTATTCCTACCTATAAAAAAATAAACGAAAAACTGAGTAAAAAGTAACCTATCTTAGTTTAATTTTAAACTACTACTACTACTACCACCACCAACTGGATTGGTTATCGTTTTCTTCAAGGGGATGTTTTGTTTTAAAAGCAAATAAAAGTAACATTTAACTGTTATCCAGTTGGTTTTGTTTAACTTAGAGCCTCTTTTCAGGCACCAGTTCATAGGAACCTTATGATTGATCACGAACGTGGGTAGCAAAAGCTCGGTAGCGCCCCCTCCTGTCCGTCCACGCACCTTACAGGCTTTACAAGGAGACGTGTCCCTCTTCAGAACGGAGTGATGGATCCTCACAGCGCTGGGGTGAACATGGAAGAGAAAAAAGACTTTGGAATGGCTGAAAACCCTTTTGAGCCTTACATTGAATCCCTTCGTCAGAAAGTTGAAGACCAAGACCCCGTTGTTTTGATTGGAGTTATCGTGGCTTTAGCGGTGATTGTCATCACATGCGGTAAGAAGTTAGCATTAATACGACAGTAAGCTTAGCATGCTAGGCCTAGCATGTTGCTTAGCATAAGGAGGAAAGCGTGCTGACCAGCTGGAAAGCGCTTATTTAGTGGCATTTAGTATTTATTATCACGCTAACATCTAAAATAAACATGTCAGTTGCAGAATAGAAGTTATTCGAAATTAATCGTATCTTTCAACTAATAAAAAAGGGATTTTCCTAGTAAATGACTGGTCTTCATTCTGTCCATATTTAGTTTTTCTGAAGTACTTCCTTACTAGTAAAACTGTTCGGAGTGCCGTGTTGCTGGTTGGACTGTGTGACTCTGGGAAAACCCTCCTGTTTAGCCGGGTGAGTTGAAACTCAGGAGCCACGTTGGCCGTCTCTGTTCCTCACCTGGTGTTGGTTCTCTGTCTTTACTGTGGTTCAACTTATTGTTCATTTCATGTTTTTACAGCTGTTGTCAGGAAAATTCAAGCGTACACAGACTTCTATCACTGACAGCAGCGCTCCATACAAAGCCAAAAGTGACAGGGTGAGTAAAGCAAGGCGAATAAATTAAACTGAAGCTATTGTCATGTAATGTTCAGGGGATTTCACTGTTGTCGCTTCTTCCTTTTGCTTTCAGGGCATTACCTGGACTCTGATAGATCTGCCGGGACATGACAGTCTCCGACCTCAGTACCTGGAGAAGTTCAAGTCTGCAGCCAGGTGAGAACAAGACACACTATTTATGTCTCACTTCATTTATTTATTTGAGTTTGCACTTTAAAAGAAACAGTAGAACATTCATAGAGAAAAAAAAAGTAAGAGGAAAGGTTCAAATGATGGACAATATGCGTAAAATAATAATATAAATTACAGTGGTGATTGGGTCGGAAACCCTATAAGGGCTTATTGAGAACTTTGCTATAATCTAAATATAAGAATAAATTAAGTAATTAATTAAACCTGATATAGGAAATACATACAACGAAGCATTCAAAAAAACAAAAAAAAAACAAACATCAGTTTTGGTGGGATTAAGATCATAAACTATGGGGTTCCGTTTGTGTAAAAAAAAAAAAAAAAAAAAGTATATGCGATGTGTGTACATGTTGTTGGTTTATGTTGTTCCAATGTGTCTTTGGTACATGTCTATAGCCTAATGTTTTTGACAAGTGTTGTTGCTTTTTGTATATGTCAGTATTGCGTATGTATTTCTTGCATATGTACATGTTGGTATAGGACCAAATACGCCCCCCTGCTGTCCCAATAAAGTTTGAACCAGTTGAACAACGACAGAATGCGGTGGCCCAGACACCAGCCAGCATGCAGAGTAGTCCGAGTCCAGTCAATGCGGCTGCACAATCATACACAGTAAATAACCCAAACTCCAAGAAAATATTTTAGATTTTTTCTTTTAAGTGGACTTGTTTTTTTAAGTGGACTTGTTTTTGTTTTGTGTTTTTTTTTAAGTGGACTTGTTTTTTTAAGTGGACTTGTTTTTGTTTTGTGTTTTTTTTTTTTAAGTGGACTTGTTTTTTAAGTGGACTTGTTTTTGTTTTGTGCTTTTTTTAAGTGGACTTGTTTTTTTAAGTGGACTTGTTTTTGTTTTGTTTTTAAGTGGACTTGTTTTTGTTCAATCATTTATTTATTTTTTTAAATATTTATTTTTAAAGAAAGTTGATACTTTGGTGTCCACTTTTTCTTGTTGCAAAACCAAGAAATTCTTCCAATAAATTATTACTCTACTTTTTCTGGTGACTTTGCTCAGCTTTCCACCTCTGTGTTGTGGTGGTTTGAACCTAAACACTTATTACTTAGTAAAATAGTGTTAAACTTTTTGAAGTTGAGCCAAACAGTTGGTTAAACATATTCTTCTCTGAGGTGCCATTAAACCAAAGTGGAAGAGGCAAAGGCAGCAAGATGTTGATGTAAAGTCCCAGTCGTCCAGTTCATGATAATTCTCTGAGCTTGTATAAAGCCATCTAGGCATCTGTGAAATGTTTCACCTCACATCTGAGGCTTCTTCAGCTCAGAACTGAAATGTCTTCAAGGATCATGAAATAGAAGTCCAGTTGCATTTATATCACTGGACACTAGCACTAGTTAATCCTCAAATTATATGGAAATAATAAAGGAAATATGACATTAGGTATGTGTTACTATGACAGTTATTATAAATGACTGCCACTCAATGAGTATGTCGAAAATGTGATCATTTTAACAGACCTGCTGACTCCCTAAGGGCATCTTGTTTATCAGCAGTTTTGAATTGCCTTCTTCTCATGTCTCCAGGGCAATTGTGTTTGTTGTGGACAGCGCCATTTTCCAGAAGGAAGTAAGAGACGTTGCAGAGTTTCTGTATGTCTTGTTGACAGACACTGTGATTTCCAGAAATAACCCAACTCTGATAGTGGCATGCAACAAGCAAGGTTTGTTCAATTTCTTAAGTTGTCTTCTTTATAACAGTTAAGTTTTCAGTCTAAATCCAGACAATTCTCACTTTTGGAAAGAGCTACATAATGCTGACAGAGCATAGGCATCCTTCTCATTTCTACCTTCAAGAACCCCCCCGAACACACCCTGTATTCACATGCACTGCTGCACTTTCTTTTATATGGCTTCACCTACTGTACAGATTCATTAAGGTATAAATTGGAATTATTGACCTGCAAGATGCTTTGCAAAAAAGCATAACTTTCTTGATTAAAAGTAATTATGAATGTAATGTGGATGGTTTTATTTACTGATGTCTGTCTTCTGATAGACATTACAATGGCAAAATCTGCCAAACTGATTCAGCAGCAGCTGGAAAAGGAAATGTAAGTAAATTTTTACTGTTTTTGGTTTTATTAGAAACATTTGTTAAACGGCTTCATTTTGGATCACCTCCCCTTGGATATTTGTTATATTCAGGTTTTAATTTTTATTTATTTCCCAGTTGTGGTAATTATATTTTTCCTCTGCAACATCTGTAATGACACTGACTGTTCTTTTATCTGTTGTGTTGGTTATCCATCTAAGCCGAGTTGTTAACGAGCTTATAGTGCAGGTTTTACAAAAAAAACTAAATTGATCCATCTGCTTATCTGGTGAGGGGTTGTAGGGGCAGCTGCTTAAGTAGGGAAAACGAGACTTCCCTCTCTTCAGCCTCTTCTTCTAGATCAGGGGTAGGCAACTCTGGTCCTCGAGTGCCACAGTCCTGCAAATGTTAGGAGTTTCCCTGCTGCAACCCACCTGATTCAAATCAATGGCTAATTAGCAGAGTCTGATGTCAAGCTCTGAACAAGTCTGCCAATTAGGTGTGATGTGTGTCAGGTGTGTTGCTGCAGAGAAACTCCTAACACCCCCCCCCCCCCCCCCCCCCCCACGTCTGAGTTTTTCCCTCATTGACTGCAGAAGCTGCGTTCCGCTTTGTCTGCTGATGACTGTCAGCTGCCTCAGGAGTCCTACAAGCCAAAAAGGCTGCATAGGACTCCTTTTCAGCTCAACAGTATCCCTCACTGTAGGTGACCTCCAACAAATGTAGGGATTACCACATGACGGGTACTGATGACCTTAGGCCACAGCTTAGGTTGACCACCTCAACGATTGAGGTGCGAAACACAGTCTGATTTGGCTCGATGTCCCCTGCCTAAACTGGGACATAATTGAAGCTCTACCAGAGGTGGGAGTTCAAGTTCATTCTCTCAGGGGACTTTGTCACATGTGTCCAGCATACCCTCACAACATGTTTGGGCCTGAAAGGTCTGGTCTGCATTCTTCCCCACCATCTGTGCCAACTTGCCACCAGGTCCCTGCCCTAAACACCAGTTTTCTAAATATTCCTGCTGCTTATGGCCCTGGATATGCCATTTAATACCTAACTAGTTGTAAAACAAAGAACTGTGTCGCTTGTTCATACCCCTGCGCTTGTCTTATTTCATGGCAAAATGTCTCTAGCCCTACCCTGCAACTAGTTAACTGCAAACAAACTAACTTTATGAATTTGTGGGTATATTTTGCAAATAAAGATTTTTTTTTTCCAACCAAATTTTTGTTTGTCACAGGAACACCTTGAGAGTGACTCGCTCAGCAGCACTGAGCTCTCAGGATGGCTCTGTAGGCGGCAGTGTGTATCTGGGGAAAAAAGGCAAGGACTTTGAATTCAGCCAGCTTCCCATGAAGGTGGAGTTCTTTGAGTGCAGCGCCCGCGGTAGCAAGGGTGAAGATGGGGATGCAGAGATTGAGAACCTGGAGAACAGCCTTGCTAAACTTTAAAATTAGCAGCAAACAATTTTGCCTTAAAGCCACAAATCTTTCAAATCTGAACGTCCATTGTCACTTTGGTCATGGTGACAAATGACTCCTTGAAGTGTTGGTGTAGTATCTGCATTTTAAACTCCATTTAAACACAAACCTACCTGTGGAGCACACAAAACGATTTATGGAAATGATTCAATCACACGTGGAAACCCGGTTATTAAAATTATTGTGGACCTTATGGACAAAAGGTTGGATGTAGCAGTTCGTCAGGTTGTTCTGTAGGATTAGAAAATAATCAGGCTAGTTTGATGTAAATGTTAGCTTTTGGCCTGTTTTGGTAATATAAAGCCTAATGATGTTTGTTAGCAGCTGAAAAAGAATTAAGATTTTTTTTTTTAAAGCTTGTCCGAGTTGTAGAATGCCTTGTGAAAATAGACGTGAATTGTATTTCATTAAGTTGAATCTTCTGTCCCATGCCTTTTTTTTTTCCTTCTTGGTATTCGTCCAAAAACTGTTTTGCCATTTGCAGAAAAATGGTTTACTTTAAAGTGTTGTGTGAAAAGAGTGCATTTGCAAATGAATGTATAAATTACTTTTAGCTGTGCATGAGTGAAATTTTGTATTTGAAGAAACAAATGTGTGGTTACTTGAAATGAGAAAATCACACAGTTTCAATTGAAACAGTAAAACAAATGTCTGACAGATTCAGCCTGTTATGCCTCATAAATGGGAAATGGGATTAAACCATTAACAAACGCTAAGAAGACCATCACAAGTTCACTTGGTGTCAGTTAACAAGATACTGCTTTGTATGACTTTTTAGATGGTATTATTACTCCCCAGAGGATAAAGTCATGTGTCAGATTGCAGAACGGCTCTGATGTATCACTGTGTAGTATCAAGGCTTTTAATTTCTTCTGGAGCAGATATCAGAGTGCTCCGACACTTGTCTGGTATCTGGTGTGGATTTAGATGTTTTATGTCACTGAGAAGCTCTGCAGACTGTTAAACATTAAATTCACTTTTTTTGTCAGATGTAATTTTACACTGTGGAAAATGGTTTAGAGAAAAATAACTTATAATAGACAAAATATTTCACATAATTACACCTTTAATGAACCACACATGCAAAACTGTATAATCTAGTTTCTAAACTATGGTGCATATTCTCACATCACACAGTTGATGTTTGCCAGCTGCTGCCTTCTGGAAAACTAAGGTTTATTTCTCCATGTAAAGAGTCAATGATTGAAGGAGTGAGAGTCTCAGCAGTCCTGATGATGCCATTAGTTCAGCAGTGTATTTTTCTAAAGATTTAAACGAAAAAATTAAAGCTTGTAATCAAGAAGTCATGATTACTGCTGTTTAACAAAGGAAGTGCATGAATCTAGGGCTGAAACAGAGGATAGACTGTCAAACTGGAACTTTGATCTGCAACTATCACGCTCGGTTTTCCTTTCAGCACAGCAGGGCAAAGCCAGTTCACCTTGTCCCCATGGCTGATACTCAGTTTAGGTCCAGTCTTCTCCATTCCTGCCCCTGCTTCTTCTCCACCCTCAGCCTCGTCCTTCTCTGCCTCAGTCTTCTGAAGAGCCTTTGATTTATTCTGTGACTGGTCTTTCCTTTTTGCCTTGCTCTTACCCTTCCGATGCTGAGGGGTCAACGCTTGTGTTTTTCCTTCTGGAGCGACCACTGGATGTTTACTTAGATCCCACAGGGCAACGTGACTGTCATTTCCTCCAGTGATGAGCCAGTAAGGGTGGGAAAGGAAACTCATAAAATGGGCTTGAGAAGCTCCCTGACTGTGTGCTTTGACAGCTCCCTGCTGTTCCAGTTTGGAGCCGCTGCCAATCCGCATCAGATAAACTCTGCCATCCTCTGCTGCACAACCCAAAATGTTTCCACAGCTTGCCACAGAAACACAGTGGGCGAGCGGTGGGTTGAAAAGCTGGCCAGGGCGCTGCTGAAGGTCATCGTCCTCTGCCATGTCCTGGAGGTTAAGGTTCCACAAAGGACGGGTCTTCTGCAAACCCCACAGCATCACCTGTAGCAACAACAGAGCAAGAAATACTGTAACTTGTGGTGTTGGTTTAACAGTCCAACATTATAAGCATAAAAACAACTAGACCATCACCTGCATGTCCAGTCCAACAGACACCAGATTATTTGGCCTGTGAGGTCGGAAAGCCACCGAGGAGCAGATGTTTGTATGTCTGCGCAGAGTCCTGCACACTTTTCCTCCTGGAAGTTCCAGTACCCTCACTGCCCCGGAGTCATCAGCCACTGCCAGTGCAGAGCCTGTCTCATTCAGTGCTAATGCATTGATCTCCTCCTCCCCTGCACCATGAAAATCCAATGCTGGACTCTTAAGGTTCCTGGGGTCAAGCACACTCACTGCATCTCCATGAGATACGTACAGGTGGCTAGGAGCTACAGGTGAGAACACCACACTGGTGATGTCTTCTTCTCCAGGCAGAGTGAGACGGCCGACAACAAGGCCATCTTGACTCCAAATTGCCACCTCTCCATTCTCAGAGCCTGAAGCAAGGAGACCCTCTGAGCCTGAAGAGGCACTGACACACAGGATAGAAGCAGAGTGGCCCTCAGACCACTGCCTGGACATACTGACCACATGAAATAAGAGGATAAACATGATTATTGCATTCTTTTGATCCATACATGAGAACACTGTATACCATGGATATTACTGTGATATATCAATGTATATTATTTCAGACACAATAGGCAATGTCAAGTGTGTCTTTGTCATAGTTTGACAACTACCTTAACTACAATTGTAAGAGAACTAAGCACCGTGACCAAATAGAATGAACAGAAAGTAGGTATGCTCTGCATTTTGTCATTTCTGACTTTCTCTTGATGTCTTATCTGTTCAGGTTTCAGTGACTCAAAGATGGCTGGCCAGGTCTTACATACAGCAACCCATACATTTTTAAACTATTTTAGTATTTATAAAATTTTATTATATTTTCATATTTCAGTCTGAATATTTTTTCAGAATTTTAGCTCATTTCTGTTTTAAAGGTGCACATATCAATATGTTACTGTTACATTAATATTTATATTATAATGCTGTCTATTTCTGGGATAAAATATAAAAGTTATTTTGACAGGACTTAGTGAAGTGGCCATCTCTCTCACACAAAGCAAACAACTGACCTAGGACCAGTATTTCAGTCATTTCATTTGCAAGCACACTATTCACATTTACAATCAAGTAAACTCTACTGTAGCCTAGCCCAGTGATCCCCAATCCTGGTCTTCGCACTGCACCACACATGATTCACATCAATGTGTATTTAGCAGACATGTGCAGAGCTTGTCTGAGTCAGGTGTGTTTCAGCAGGAGCACTTGGAAAACCTGCAGGACACGGTCCGAGAGGACTAGCCTACTTACGTAATGTAATTTAATTTGAATCTAAATTTTAGAAAATCAGTTAGGAAACAAAGATATTTTTATAGATTCATTTGCAAATAATATGATTAATCAATCATAGCTGCAAATTAACACATTATTACTAAACATGTATTTAGTAATCGTTACTACATCGTTTATAGGTTTCTGACGTGACAGATTGCAGATTTTCATTTTCTTTTTTTTCAGCGATGAATTGCCTTGGCGTAACGTTGATTTTTTTTTTTTTTTTTTTTTTTTTTTTTTTTTTTTAAAGAAAATTTTTTTTTAAAAAGCGCATCGGGATGGTGAGAAGTTGTTGGTGGCTAATCATGAAAACTAGACTTGGCATAAAACTTCTCTTTATACATCCCTAGCAGAAATGCTAAATAAATTAGACAAACTGACAAAGTATTCGCAAAAAGGTAAGTCTTGGTACGTGACAAGATTGAGAAAAGGAACGCATAGTTTTATTTATTTGCTCACGTAAATAGCAAATGTCAATTATGTCGCTTTAGCGCTACGGCTAACTTGTTAGCTTGCACGATAAGTGCAACAATTTAGCTGCAGTGTCATCAAATACTTAACAAGTATACCGACGTTACTTTTATAATCAAAATCAAAATCACCTTAAATGACTCTGTGCCATGTCTGATTATTTCACGATAAGAAAATTACCTTTACGACTGAAGCTAAACAGCCAGGTTTCCATGTGGGACTGAGTCCCTTAATGATGACATCACTAAAAGAAAAGAATATTGTCCTGAGTTGTGCTTCCTAGGCAAAGAATTTGAACATACGTATTTTTAACCGAAAAGACTTAAATTAATTTAAAAGTAGTTAGCTGAAAATGTTCACTAATAACATTTCTGGTCTTTTTGTGGTATATTAAAGTTGAGTGGTGCCTGTAAGGCAAAATCCAGGGTATAATTATTCTGACGGTAATCGAGCTTTTCAATGATTTCAATGAGTACAGATGAATGAATTATTTCTCTTGGAATGATACAGAATGTGGAAAAATTCTAAGAAGAAGGAAAGTAAAAATCACAATATTCACAAATTTATCAAATCTGCTAAAAAAGAAGAGAGACAGAAAGAAAGAGAGAGTTTTAGAAGTGATTTAATATACACACAACAGTTCCCACACGTCCTGTAGAAACTAAATGGGGAAGCAGAAAGGACACAGAGGATGCACATCATCACATCATTGTTCAGCATGGCCCTGACCTGGCCTTCTTTTCCACAATGGCTGCTCTCCGCTGATTCATCCAAAGCTGTAGATCTGATGAGTGTCCATTTTTGGGTCAGTGAACAGCATGCCATACCACCACACTGAATACTGAACAGTGAACAGAAAAGAGAGGCTATAGCTTTCAGACCCTCATCTGAATATACTAACTACACACAGTACACACTCATCGCACTAGCAGCTCTGAATCAGGTGTATATACATTTTGTATAGCCTCACAAAGCAGTAGCAGAAGTTCCCACAGAGCTTTGGAAGTGTAAGTACTCTTTTTTTGCTTTTGTCATACTCTTTGGAAAATGTGTTGTCAACAATGCTGAGGCTCTAAGAGTTTACTTTGAATAATGCTGAGCTCACCAGCAGACTGTTTCTCAGTTTGTGGTATTCAGCCGTTGTCAGTTAAACAGCTCCTTCTGGGCAGGATGATTTGTCTTCTTTAATTTTCATACCTGGTTTAACTCTTGTAATCTCTAGGATATGAAGTAAGTACCATTTTTTTCAGTCACTAAAATTTGATTCCTTCTATTGCTCAGATCAGTGTAATGAATGATAGGCTGAATGATGCAGAAAGCAGACAAAAGTGTGATGGTTGAGCTGGCAAACTAAATTCATATTAACCAATGTGTTACATTATCTTTGTTAGCACTAATCATCTGATATTCCTCTTTTTAACGTGACATTTAATTTGTATAGGGCAAACATTTGGGCTGTAGACAGGCTGTAGTAAGTCATTAAGAGGTTGGATACATTTTGTCCAGTAAAACTCATTTTAATTCTCCTTCTCAGAATATTTAGATTTGCTTGAAGATATCCATATACCCGAGAGCATGAGTTCACCCTATTTCCCAGCAAGATCTGTGCTATTCCACAAGGAGGCCAATGGAGTGACATACAGAGTCCCAGCTTTGCTGTACTTGTCCCGCTTCAGATCCTTTCTGGCTTTCTGTGAAGAGAGACTGAGCCCGTCTGACTCTCAGGCTCACCTGCTTGTCATGAGGAAAGGCACTTTCTACAGGAATTATGTGGAGGTCAGCAAATTGTTATTTTGAATTAAACGACATTTCACAAGTAGAAACAAGTTCTGAAAAAACAAATGAGTTACCACTAAATGAGAATCAAACATCCTCCTTTTTAAGTTACTCCTTTTAAAATACTCAAACAGATAAAAAAATAAAAATAAAAAGAATCAATGTTTGGTAGCAAAGGTCTGTTTCAGAGTAATGATGCAAAGTTTTTGTGCAGTGTGTCACAACAACATTTATACATTTTCTCTGTAATAAAAATATGTTTTAAACAAAAACAAGTAATATATTGGTACTATATTGTTCAGAGATGTAAACTGATAAAAACAATTATTAAATTATTTATTAAACAATCATAACAGTTTCTGTTGTTGCTCTAAGAAACTCTTCTGAATATACTGCAGTGTCAATAAATAAGCAAAAAACTGAAATAAAAATAATCCTAATACTGCATTTGGTATGAAGGGAAAAAGTGGCCAACAAGTGTATTACTGCAGCATCAAATTGAAGACACAGTGTTTTGGAAGACGAGCAGGGATTGAATCAACTAAATAACTATGATGAAATTATTTAAATGTGTTTAAATGCTGTGATCTTATGTCATGAGCACTAAAGTGGTGAAAAATGGATGAACATGTAAAATTAGATGATTAACATCAGTTGACTGTTAAAGAAAAATAACTAAAAAGAAAAAAAAGGAATTGAATTGTTTTTTCAAATAGTCAGAAATTAATTTTCAGTAATGATTTTATTTTTTTTATCTGCTGTCTTTGTTCCACTACCATCTACTCTGTCTGCCTCTTGTTTCAGTGGGAAGACATTTCTGTTTTGGGCACTGCCTTACTGCCAGGTCACCGGTCAATGAATCCATGTCCAGTGTACGATGACTTCACAGGTACACTCTTCCTGTTCTTCATTGCTGTTCTTGGACACACATCAGAGTCTTACCAGCTGGTGACGGGGAAGAATGTGACTCGACTCTGCTACATCTCCAGCACTGACGGTGGGAACACCTGGAGCCCAGTCACTGACCTCACCAAGAGGGTCATTGGAGATACTATTAAAGGTCAGACTATTATCTGTTAATCACGAATGTTTGAGTATTTTAAAAGTGAAAAGTAGATCATTATCAGTCTTAAAGGGGTCCTATTATGGTATTTCAAGTTTTCTGAGCTTTCTACAGTGTTACAGTGTTGAATCCTCATCAGACATGTGAACGGCACCGTTTTTTATCACCTAAATCATGTTTGAGTTTGAGTTCCAGCACTCTCTCCGTTCGGTTTCCATGGCGACGAAAAACGCGTTGTTTCAGAGTTTTTTCTCCTTGGAAATCCTTGTGACGTCCCGGGGGATAAGGTTCGGTGATTGGTTACCTTCTACTGGTTAACTAGGGCATGTACAAATACATCAGCCTACGGAGAGGGTCGGTCGGAAGTAAATAAAGTGATTTGTGACAATAACTCGATCAATCCCAGCCCTTCTGGGCTCAGAAATAAAAATAAATTACCCTGAAGTGCACATAATAGTTCCACTTTAAATATAAAGTTCATGAGTATGTACCTGGGAATAGATTTCAATATGCAGCTCGCCCATGCCTGAAATGATGGTTTCCTTAGCCTGAAATGCACAAAATAGTTCCAGATCAAAGATAAATTTATCCAGCTAAAGACGACATGTCAGGACATATTTCTCTTTTAAAAATGCAATAACGAAGCTTGTTCCACAAAAATTATTCTTTGTAAGGCTGCATTTCAAGTATACCTAAATGTAAAATGAAGTTGTGTTTTATATGTTTTAGTTCAACATGTCAGTTTTCTTGTTCATCCTTCCTTACAGAGTGGGCCACATTTGCTCTTGGCCCGGGCCACGGCATCCAGCTGAAGTCAGGTCGTCTGCTCATTCCTGCATATGCTTATCACATTGAGTGCAAAGAGTGCTTCGGTCAGCTCTGTCTGACCAGTCCTCATGCCTTCTGCTTTCACAGCGACACCCATGGGAGAACATGGCGTTTTGGAGAGGCGATCCCAACCCCAGAGAGTGTGGAGTGTCAGATGGTGTCTGTAGATGAAGAGGACGGTACTAATGTGTTGTACTGTAATGCACGCAGTCCCCTGGGATACAGGGTGCAGGCCCTCAGTCTGGATGATGGAGCAGTGTTTCAGGAGGGGCAGTTGGTGCAGCGGCTGGTTGAGCCTCGAAATGGTTGCCATGGCAGCATTGTTGGATTTCCTGCCCCGTTGGATCTATATCAAAGTCTTCATGATCCCTTCAAGCATCTTGTATGCCACCCCAGACACTGGACACCCTGTTCAGCCAACAGTGATCACAAGTTGACACATAACCGGTCTGTAGCATCACTATCACCAAACAGCTCCAGCAACTGCATGACAGCATCTACCTGCTCAAGCATGGCTTCCACTCCCATAAGCTTTTTACCTCCCCATCATGATGCCTCTCCAGATTTCCTAACGCCGACCTGGGTAGTTTACTCCCATCCAACATGGACCACCGCGCGGAAGGATTTGGGTGTGTTCCTCAGCTTGTTTCCTCGTGATCCTGACAGCTGGCATGGCCCCTGGGTGATCTACGAGGGTCCCAGTGCATACTCTGACCTGGCCTACCTGGAGCTGTCACCCTCACCCGGAGCGCCGCCGGCTGTGGCCTTCGCCTGCCTGTTCGAGTGCGGCACAAAAACAGCCTACGATGAAATCTGCTTTAGCATCTTCACCCTTTATGAGCTGATAGACCATCTTCCCCGGGATGTACAGCTGCAAAACATAAGGCAACATACAGGAAGTAGGTGCAGAAATAAGGCTCAAAACGTGCCAGCTGTCCAGCAGGTGAATTGTGTGAAGAGAAAAAGGAACAAGCTGATGGAGATATGCTCTGTGTCCTAAATATAAATAAGCTTTAAGCTTGTGACAGACAGTGCCATCCAATATTTGTACACTGTAAACCGTCAGGTGCAACTCATTTAGGTGTCATGGTCAGGTCTCTTTTGTCAGAGTAATTATCTTAGTAAAACTTCCCCAAGAACAGGCAAAAAAAGAGACAGCCAGCCAGTAGTTATTGTGAAGTAGTTCAGTGGATTTAAGCTGTTTCCCCGTAATCCTGATTTGTGTCATTAAAGTACACCCTATAAAGTACTTGAATGCACATGCATAAAGTACTAACTAATGGTGTTTCTTTATTATTCTTCTCTTTTTAATCAACTTTGGACTTTAGTGCATTGTGCATATTCCTATTTTGTAAACATTTTATGGACTGAATAGAATGAATTGCTTCTCTGATGATGAAAACAACCATTACCCAGCCAGGTAAAAAAGTTTTTAACAGGAAAACAAGAAGCTGGAGAATTACCAGGAATTTCTCCATGAAAACTGCCCGGCAAAACTAAGTCATTAAATCAGATATTTAAAGAATCCCAGACTTGTGACCATGTTGTCCTCCTTTCTTATCAGCAGATATATCCCACCATGACATTCATTATTACCAAAGGTCCTTAAAACTGGTGGTTCTTCATGAGTGCATATTCTCCTGGAGCAGTGTCATAATGAACGTATATTATTGTTTCTCCTCTTTGTGTTGCGAAATTTAGCCTTCTACCACAATATTAATCCTTTGCAGTTTGATACCATCAAAACTGCATGAAATGGTAGCTCTGTGAAACTTTGGCTCCCCTACACAATACAGAGCGGATAAGTTAGCTGCTATTCATCAAAATCTCAGACTTATCACACCAGTAGCTGCTGCTTTAGCACAATAACAGCACTAAACCATTAATTTTTTTTCTTGCCATGGTACTTATATAGAGGCTCATAACTGCAGTGACTCACTTGAGAAGATATGACGTACAGAACCAGATAAAGTGGAGCCGTTTTGTTTAGTTAGAAGGAAAAAAAACAAACATTGTGCCAAGAAAACAGCAGGATCTGGACAGTCTCTTCTCTGCTTCCCCTCCTCTATCTCCTAGTTATTGTGCAATTTCACACTGACAGGCGGTTCATTTCTCCGCCTGCCTTCTTTAAAAGAAACTGTTTTTGCTTTTGCTCTTGCATCTGTGTATGACAGCGTACAGGAATGGGTTTGAGGAGCATCATAGTTCTGGTTGTGTTAGTGGGGGTGAGAGGGAGCTCCACTTCTGAGGCTGCTTCAACAGACATTTCAGCTCAATCCAAGATTAAGTCTGAGACAGCAGAGGACACGGGACAGGTGAGTGGAAACATGCCATGATGGGTCTCACTCTTCTTTTTGAAATCAGCTACATTGCCGACTCAGCAGTGTGGCCCTTTGAAACAAAATATAGTTTCTATGACTTCTTTCGTTTAAATAAACTCCACAGAAAAGATACACTTTAAAAGAAGAATATATCTTTGTTGCAATGATTATATCAAGACCATTCTGTACATAGTACAAACTCCATTATAAGCCCAAGTAAAACAATGAGCTTGACATTACTACGCATTTTTAACTCTTGCCAAAGTGTTGAAGACAAACGTTACTAAAATCTAAATAAATATGTTTCCTGCTGGGGTCAAATATGAGGAAGGGGGCTTGAAAGAAAAGTTAAATGTCCATGAATTTGAACCTTTTTCTGGAGTCCTGGTCAATGAAAAGCAAAAAGCATCTGGAGATGAAGGGACATGCGATGTGGAAGTCCAAATGAACTGAAAAGTTTTCAGCTCTTCCACTTGTTCTTCTTAGCAGGCAGTTGTCCTGTTGCTTCTAGGTATTTGTGGATGAGATCTTCTTGCGTAGTTGGCAGACAGGGCTGATATCTGCTGTATTCCATGGTGTACTCGCCTTTTCCCTGAACAAAAAAAAAGTAACAACAGAGTAAAATATGGGGGAAACAATGATCCTTGTATTTTAAAATCATTAGTTCACTAAACAGTAATGTCTTTTTCAGCAAGTGCCAGCAGTAAATATCAAACACATATCTGTCCCAGAATATTAAAGTTTCTGATGGGGAAACATTGCAAAACTCAAATCAGGGATATTTAACAAGTTCTTGCAATACAAGGTTATATTTTTCATGTTTGACCTTAAACTTACTTCAGTGCAGGAGCGTAGTTCTGTGGCATAACCAAACATGTCATTTAGTGGAATCTGTTGAGAGATATTAAAGAAAATAAGGAAAACATTATGGATATAAAGAAAATAAATATAAATGAACGGAATAGTATTTTATCAAAATGCAAAGGAATATTATATCATGATACAACCCCATTGTCAATGAAGTTGGAATGCTGTGTAAAATGTAAATAATAACAAAATACAGTGTTTTGCACATAATTTTAAACCTTAATTTAATTGAATACATAACATAAGTAATAAACATTATTGTTCTTTCACCTAGTTTGATTTTGATGCCTGCAACACCTTCATAAGAGCTGGAACAGCAGGGGCATGTTTACCACTGTGCTACATCACCTTTCATTTTAAGTGTTTGGGAACTGAGGACACTAATTGTTGAACATTTGTAGGTGGAATTCTTTTCCATTCTTGCTCGATGCACAACTTCAGTTGCTCAACAGTATGTGGTCTCCACTGTAGTATTTTGCGCTTCATGATTCAGTGGAAGACAGGTCTGGACTACAGCATGCCAGTGTAGTGGCCACTACACTGACTATGAAGCCACTCTGTTGTAACACATGCAGAATGTGGCTTGACTTTGTTTTGCTAAAAAAAACAAAACAGCGACGTCTGTGAAAAAGATGCTTGGATGCAGACAATGTTGCTCCAAACCCTGTATGTACCTGTCAGCAATAATTGTGCTTTCACAGATGTGCGAGTTACCCCTGCAATGGGCACTAACACACCCCCATACCATCACAGATCCTGCCTTCTGAACAATTAAGTTCGTCCCTTTCTGCTTTGGCCCGGGGGACACGGTGTCTATGATTTCCAAATACAATTTGAAATGTGGACTTGACAGACTTTTCCACTTTGCATCAGTCCATCTCAGATGAGCTCGGGCCCAGTACAGTTTCTGGGTGTTGTTGATATATGGCTATGGCTTTGTATGGTAGAGTCTTAAGTTGTACTTGCAGATGTAGCAACAAACTGTGTTAACTGATGATAATTGTTGGTTCATGTGCCCAATCATGACACCATCTACCAGTTTTTTTTAGCAGATGTTACAGACATCAAATTCAAACTGAGTGGATATTTACAAATAAACAAAGTTGATTAATTTGAACATTGTCTTGTCTTTGTAGTGTATTCAACTGAATATATGCAAAAAATTATTTGCACATCATTGTATTCTGTTTTATTTGCATTTTACGCAATGTCAACGTAATTGGAATTAGGGTGTATATGTTCTAGATACAGATGCAAACAGACACAGAGATGGACAATAAAGAGATAGATGGTATAGTTAAAAAAATGTGCAAACTGTACTTACATCAGCATACAAAGTGAAGTATCCCTCAGCTCCATCCTGCCCTGTAATGACACCATGGCGACGGTTTACTCCAGAAATTACCACCCCTTGGAACTCCTGAGGTGCAACGACTTCCACGGACATGATTGGTTCCAGGATGACAGTGTTGGCCTTCTCCATGGCTGTGGAGGGAAAAATGAAACCAGCTTTAACACACACTCACAACAAGAAAAACAAAAACATGGGGAGACAAAGACTGCCTCTGCCCCAACAGTATGCACACAACTGTCATTTGTTTGGCTCTCAGCAGCTCGAGGATTGAGGGTTTGACTGGTCTGAAATGCTGCTTTAACTTTAGGTGCACTGCATTTTCTCTACCATATATTGCAACAATTACAACCTTTTTTAAAAACTACATTAAGTTGTACAGTAATTTGGATACTGAAAGCCACTTTAAATGAAGTGATCAGAGGTCAGGGTCACCCACTCACCTTGTTTCAGAGCACCCTCGCCTGCACGGATGAAGGAAATCTCATTTGAGTCAACCATGTGGTGGCCTCCATCCTCCAAGAGGAATCTGACTCCCGAAATCTTGTGTCCACTCAGGGGTCCCTTCTCACAGGCATCTCTGAAGCCCTGTGGCAAGATGAAGACAGAGTGGACAAAGACAGAAATGAAGCTCAGAGGAACTTTATCTGTATATCAGCTTATGAGCTTCTTCAAGCAGAAAGTACTATGTGAACTTGCCTTTTCAACAGCTGGCACAAACTGCTTCGGGACATTTGTCCCAACAGTTTGATCTTCAAACTCCAGCTTGGTGTAATGCTCTTGCTCAAGTGGTTCAAGAACTCCAATAACTTTACCATACTGCCCAGAGCCACCAGTCTGCTTTTTGTGGGTGAAGTCGAACCTACAGATAAATGAACAGAAGCAGGATGAGACAGGTAGCAAGAAGAAACAGGTTCAAGCTGAAAGCTGCTGTAGCATCTTCTAGTAATTCTGTCAGTAACATATAACCCACTACTAAGCAAATTGAATCATACATGTATAGCAGATAGTCGATTTCTTAGAAATGTTCATCTTAATTTTAGTTGGATTTTATGATGATGTGCATTCAAGGCTCTGTGATACTGAGCGGAAGGTTAAGAGTTCAAGCCTGCCCACTGTGCACTTATAGGATTAAAAGGTTATCTGCTGGGGCACCACACCGCAGCCGACCCTGGGCTCTGATCCAAGATAATATCCTGCTCCATTCTGAGCTGTGACATATCAGATATCATTCAACTCTCACTCACAATAGACTATTAAATACTCAGTTTGCAGTTTCAGGATCACTTCACTGTTCCATTATCTTTATTTACTGGTACTGATCGCTCTGTAAAACGACTTTAAGTCGGGAAGACATAGGGGGAACTGGTGCTGTCTCTTTAAAAAGGGGCGGGAACATAAGAGCTCTGCAGTTGAAGGAAATGGGAAGTTATGTTTCCATTGACGTGAGGAGCAGCTGACTCCGAGCACGGAGCAAAATCGTTCTGCCTGCAGATCATTCAGCTCTGCAGCATAGGCAAGATCTGGTTCTATGTATTTAGTTCCCTGCATATCTTTTTTTTCTCACAAATGTACATCCTTCCTGTCTCTATCATAAGATTTGATCTGCTTTCTACTTTGTTGAATGAATGTGTGTCACAGCAGCCACACCTGGCTGACAACTGGGGGTCAAAGTCCTCTCAAGGCTGGATGCCCATTGCTTCCTCCCTCTTTGTACACAGAAATCAACATTACCTGTGGAGGTCACTGAGGACAATATGATGGCAACTGGCGAGCTGAACCCCAATCACTACCCAGCTCAGAGGGCGGCAAAGGTGGTCCAACACTACTTCAACACTCGCTATGGCTCCCCATACAGATTGTTCGGACTGCAACAGGTCCACAGTGGAAATGCAGAGGTCAGACTAACTTCACCACTGACTTTTCTCTTGTCTCCATAAACAGAGAAAAGATTTAGACTTGCAACTATGGCTCATCTTTAATTTCCCTTTTAGGATGTATCGAACTCTGGAAGACGGTATCAGCTGGAGATTTCAGTGCACGAGATCATAAGCAATGTAGGACCCATTTTATTTAGCTGGTTATTGTTCAAATCCTACTATGAGCGGTCACGCAACAATCAGAGAAATAACTTTCTGTCGTGTCGTGTTAATCACTGAAGGTTTTTTTTTTTGCTTTAATTCCAGACAAATACTAAAACTTCATTAAACATCAGCACAATTCAGGATTTTATTTGTGATTTTTTTTTTCTACCCCTAAAAGTATTTGGCGGCTTTGTTGTATTATTTTATCCATATTGTGACTTTATCATCCTTTAAATATTAGGTTAGCATCATCATGGTCATCAGGTCTTTTAAAAAAAAAAAAATATTCCCAGTAAATGACAAGCATAATATCAAAACACCTGGCAAATCTCTTTAGAGTGAGCAGGTCTAACCAGGCCGTGTGGACAAGAGCTGACTGCTTAAAAATGGAGGCTCAAGTTTATATCGGATCATTTTATTAACTGTGTGTGTCAACCTTGACTTAGTGGTTGCTACGGTAACATTTAGCCAACGCCTTTTGCTTTGTCTACTTCCATCCATTTCTTACTTCATCATCAAACATGCCTTTTCTTCTACGCGTCATGCTTTTTCCAACAAGTGTATCTTTAACTCATTCAGAAAACACAGAAGTGCTCTGCAGAGGTTTTCTTTCCACGAGGAGAGGGGTCACTCTTTGCAGAGGTTCAGGCCTCCCCGTGTGAGGAACTTCTTATCAACACAAAACTTCAGGAAGAGGCCTTATACCAGCAGTACAAGAATAATCAAAGCCTGCTGTCGGCACAAAATTTACCTGGTATGTTCAATAAATCAAAAGCTGCAGATTTTTGTCCCCAGTAAAAACAGAAGAGTGAGTTTCATACAACTTGAGCCGCTTGATATTTTAGTGTCACTGCTTCATTTGGTAATCTTCTGTTCTCAATACAGTATAGTCACACTACAAGAAGACATATGAAGCAGGTATGTGGCATAAGCAAACCTTGTGCTAACTTCCTTCAGATAGCTACGGTCACATTGAGCCCAACATGGAACCTTTCTGGCACCTAGCCATTGTGGCCTCCAGTTTCATCATGCTCAAAGAATCCACAGAAAACACTCTGTACAACATGGCTCAGGTCGCCAGCATCAAACAGCTGGTAGGTTGATTCGTCTTTTGTTATATGCTGAATTAATTGTTTGATTTTAGCAACAGCACAAGAACATAAATGGTGATTTTTAAAAGTCGAATGAGCCCCTGGTCTGTAATGAGGTGAATTAAACTGGAAAATTCTTTACTCTGTACAAAGGACACTATGCAGACTTAATATCAAGGACCTTGTCTGCTTTACATAGCATGATCCATATTCTGCTGCCAACATTGAACAATAAAAAAAACAGGTTCTGGACATTAGAGTCTCCACAAATTTCAAATGATTTGATTAGAAGGCAAACAATTCACATTTCCCAAACAAAATAATCAGAAGATGCACAGCAGCTGATGAATAAATCTATAAGACAGATTGTTTTTATTCTTTTGAATCTAATTTGGCCCTGTGCGCTGCAGGACACCGAGAACGACCAGTTGAAGTTCGAATGCAATGTACTGCTGCATGAGATGGTGTCCCAGGTAAACCCTTGTGATAAACCTTTTAATAAAGCTGTCACTTTGAGAACAGCAGCTTACACTTAAACATTTAAATACCATTTTGCAGGAAATCCTCCAATGGAAGCTGCTGTTCACCTGGTCTTCTGCAGAGGGCATCAACGTGCTGGAGAAGGAGCAACTGCCTCACTGCCACAGTTGTGAAAAAGCTCCAAACTCAAAATGAACTCCTGGCATTTACTACACTGCCTTACCTACATTTCATACTCAAATATTGCATCTTCATGTGTTAAAGATGACTCCACAAAAACTAAATCAAGAGTTGTTGTTAATTCTTGCAACAAAAAAAGTCAAAAGTAGCAGTTTATACTCAATAAAACATGTCTGATGCATTGATGTATTGTTCCATAGCTTTAATAGACTAAAGACTTCTTAGTCTGTATATGTGTGTGTGTGTGTGTGTGTGTGTGTGTGTGTGTGTATGTGTGTGTGTGTGTGTGTGTCAGCATAGTAGGACTTACGATACAGGACTGGTGATTGTCTCTCGGAAGGCAACTTTGGGTTTACCCATCACACAGGGACAGTTGTACTCCCTCTCCATTCTCTGAAACAACAAACCAAAACAAATAAAAAGCTAAGTTTGATATTAATATATACCTGTGCATCAGCAATACCTCCATACATATGCAGATCATCCATGTCATGTACACTGGTGCATCCTAATACAAATATTGAATTTTACACCTTTGAACGAAAACATCTTTGTTTCTTTCTCGTCCTCATAATTCAGAATATGACTTTTCCTTTTCTCCTTATTCTTCTTTTAAAAAACAGTGTAAATATGGACTCATCTGACACCAAAACACATGTAATACAGTTTCATGTTACATTTCTGAGGTATTTTTTTTTTCCAATGTTTTCCTGAGCCAATGTGATTATACTGATAACAGTGTCATAAAGGCTCATCATGCAATACTGCCTGAGGCCTTGAAAGTCAGATTATTAAAACTGCCTTACACACCAAGATCCTCCAAGACCCCTGAGACTTTTCACAATATTATTTACATAAAAGAACATGAAGACAAAATCAATTTAGGACACAATGCTGTTACTTTTATATAAACTTCTCTTTCTCATCCCATCTCAACTTTGAGTGTGTTAGATTTGTTTATACTACAATGATACTGGAAAATTGTTATGAAATTGTTAAACGTTCACATTAATCAACAAATTACACACTTAAGTTTTGCTGCATTTCAGAAAAATCCCCAACTTTTCGGGGTTGAGGTTTGTAATGCTGAGGTCAAATGGAGCTCAGTGGCATCTAGTGACTTATGTAGCAGCTAAATTTACTAAATGAATATATTTATCTTTTTCAGAGAACTTTTGATCTATTTAAAGGGGTGCTATTATGGTATTTCAAGTTTTCTGAGCTTTCTGCAGTGTTACAGTGTTGAATCCTCATCAGACATGTGAACGGCACCGTTTTTTATCACCTAAACGCATGTTTGAGTTTGAGTTCCAGCACTCTCTCCGTTCGGTTTCCATGGCGACGAAAAACGCGTTGTTTTAGAGAGTTTTTTTCTACTTCAAAATCCTTGTGACGTCCCGGGGGATAAGGTTCGGTGATTGGTTACCTTCTACTGGTTAACAAGGGCATGTACAAATACATCAGGCGGGTGGAAAACGTGGGATAAAGTTATTTCCAACGATGGCTGGTGAGTTTACCAAAGAGAGACATCCTGCTGCATTCGTTGCTGTGAGTTGCTGTTTTTTTAACTTCGTTTTCAGGGTCTGATTCAGGTTCCAACATGTAGGGCTGTATGCTATGTGTTGACATTGTATTTTGTTTTTTTATTGAGTTCATATTAGCCTAATCCTTCTGTTTATGAGACGTTACAATGACGGCGAAAGCAGTTGCGGTGCGCGCTCCCGATGTAGTGCAGTGGCGGGAGGCGGGGCTTAATGCGGAAGAGTCTCAATCCACTCGTTTTGCCCACAGGCTGATCTGACAGCCTACGGAGAGGGTCGGTCTGAAGTAAATAAAGTCATTTGTGACAATAACTTGATCAATCCCAGCCCCACTGGTCTCAGAAATAAAAATAAATTAGCCTGAAATGCACATAATAGTTCCACTTTAAATATAAAGTTCATGAGTATGTACCTGGGAATAGATTTCAAGATGCAGCTCGCCCATGCCTGAAATGATGGTTTCCTTGCTCTCAGAGTCATAATGCACTCTAAATGTGGGATCTTCTCTGGTGAAACGGTTGATGCCTTTGGAGAATTTATCCAGATCATTCTGGTTGAACACAATAGCATAATAAGAATGAATTGAGGGATGATTGTAAAGCAGCATTTTAGAAGTAGGACTTCAATTTTTACCTTGTTGGCTGGCTTCATGGCCATGGAAATGACAGGATCTGGGATGTGAATGGACTCCTGATGGACCGAAATGTAAACAAATAAACCAAAGATGCAGCTAACGTATTGAAATAAGATAAAAATGCAGTTTTCTTGCTTGTTCTCGTCTCTTTTACAAAATGAAAGCATTTAAGTCACTCACCATTGAGAGGTTAGCACTAGTCTTTGATGTAAAAGTATCTCCACTGGCACAATCTATCCCGAACAACGCACAGATATCGCCTGCGTAAACTTCATCCACATCCTTGAAAAAGAAGGAAAAATGAACAACAGAAAGAAGAGGATAAAGTGTTAAATATAAAGTGCTAAACCCAAGAGAACTTTATTGTACATAGTATATTTGAATAATCATTATGCTCATTAAAACAGCTTGATGTCTTGTTTTGATGCAAGACAGATGGAAACATGTTGCTCTGGTGTAAGAGGGGATGTGGCTTTTATCGACACACTTGACTGAAGTATAAAGAGGAACTTTAACATTCTGACCAGTCATGCTCATCAGCTAACTGAACTGCAAACCACAGATGGAAAACTGTAACCTCTTACGCTCTGTTGACATATGCAGATTGCTTCTTACCTCCATCTGATCAGCATGGAGACGCACAAGCCTCTGAACTCTGACCCTCTTGCCTGTGCGAGTGTTGTAGATGTATTCTCCTTTCTTCAGACAGCCCTGATAGACTCGTACATATGTCAGCTGACCAAACCTGCCAGCCTGTAAATGAGCAAAAACCAAAAGAAACAACAAAGTGTGATAACCTGAGACCTTCCTGTAGTGAAAAACTGAGAAAGAGACCAAACAAATATTTTTTTTTAAAGACCACCTCCAGCTTAAAGGCCAGGCCAACATAGGGGTTTTCAGCATCTCTTGTAGGGTCCATTTCAATCTTAGAGGTTTCTGTTGACTCTCTGTTACAGACACCAAAAAAGAAAATAAAAATAATTTTTTTACACAATTTTGCAAGAGTAAAAACAGAATCTCATTCTTAGTGTTTAAATCTCCTGTAATCTCAAAGGGAGACTAAGCACGCAAATTTCAAGCAGCTGCAGATACGCACTCATCATTTAGGATGGCGTAGTTTTTTACTTCACTGGGGTTTGGCAGGTAATCCAGGACTGCGTCCAATAGGGGCTGGACGCCTCTGTTCTTCAGTGCCGTGCCCACCAACACCGGGCTGAAAAGCCGCTGTACCGTGGCCCTGCGGATTGCAGCCTGGAGGACAGTAAGGTTAAAAGTTACTAATTATCTTCAGTTTAATCATTTGAAGGATTTTTAAATGAGGAAGGTCAGAGACGGACAACATGGTATGTTTCATCAGAAAATATTTCACAAAATGAAAGTTGTTGTTTCCCTTTCGGCTCGTCCCTCTGAAAGGGTCACCACAGCGAATAGCTGCACAGGTGATTGGTACATCTTTTAAACAGGATGCCCTTCCTGACGCAAACTTCTGCGTTTTTCCGGTCTCAGAGGAGAGCAGGACTCAAACAGCAGACTGTCAGGTCACAAGACAAGCAGCTCTACCACTTGAGCCACTGCCAGCCCATTTTGCAGAATCAAAGTATGTGGTGAAATAGAAAAAAACAGAACAAGTTTACTCTGTCTCCACTGGAGACAGAATTTCCTCTTCAGCAGGGCTCCAACATAAAAGTCTCCATACATTGCATATTAAAACACATAAAAAAGAAGAGATTTGTCACAAGTTACTCAACCAAGCTGCATGTCACATTTGTTGTTCATAAGTAAAAATATACCAGCTGGTAAACTGCAGTTTGTTCATTGACTCTTGCTGGTTTTTGCAAGTTGCACATGTAACATGGAAGCTCCTTCAGTTTCAAGTGTAGTGTCAATCAAAAACTAGGAATTATAGAGGCGTTTTATATTCACCATACCTGGACTTATGAGAAAGATAAAGGAACGATGCAATGTGAGAATATGTTGGGACTAAAACATCTATTAATTGGATTCTAGGAATATAGTCAATGTCAAAGATTAGCTGTGTCCGAAAATAATTAATCAGGAGATTATCAGAAATTTTTATAGGTGAGTTGTGCCCATATTGTCATTTATATTTGAATTGTTCCGTTTCTCAAATCTTGTATATTTTACAGTTTTGAAGACAAGTTTTCTCTTTGAAGATAAAAACCTTCAGGTCATCTACAGTTGGAACCATCTCCTCCAGGAACATCTCCCCCAGGAGTTCATCAGCATTGGCAGCACACTCCACCAGCTCCTGCCTCCGGTCTGCGGCTTCAGCTCGAAAATCGGCAGGAATCTCATCGTAGCGGATGTTTTGACTAAACGGAGGAAGTAAACAGTTTAAACTCATGTTAGTTCTGCTTCTGATATTTTCACGTTTTCATTTTGTTTTTCTTTTATTCTTCTGTAGGTTATTTATTTATACAACAGGACAGATAAAAACCAAAACTTTACCCAAATGGTCCATCAAAGTAAATGCTCCGCTCTTCTATGAGGTCAATGATGCCACGCATGTTCCCCTCCAGGCCAATGGGGATGTTCACAAATGCTGCGTTGTGGTTAAGTTTAGATCTAAAGAAAAAATGAAGTATGAAAAACTCATTAAATACACTACTCACAAAAAGTTAGGGATATTCAGCTTTTGGGTGAAATTTCACAACAAGCCTAAAATGCATTCAAACCTGTACAGGTGAACTTAATGTGATCTTCTCTAAGCTTTTAAATGCACATGTCCAACTGTTAAATGTTTCAATAAATTTTGCACAAGTTGCTTTTCTCTAACAAGGAGCTTAACGGCAAAAATCACGGCAGGTGTGTGATCCTTGAATTGACCAATACATGTCCTGGTTCAATTAGAGCTGGTGTTTAAACAGTTGTCCTCATCATGCTGTTCACATTTTGACATCATGAGACCAAGACGACACCTAACAATGGAACAACAGTCCCTTGCCATTGCGATGCTTCAAACAGGACGTTCTCAGACAGAAGTGGCCACTGAGCTTGGAGTGTCACAGAGTGTCATCAGCAGGTTGCAACAGAGATATGGAGAGACTGGAAGAGTCACAGAAAAGCCTAGAAGTGGACATCCTTTGGCCACATCCCGTGCTGATGACCGCTACATTGTGAACACTGCCCTGAGAAACCGGATGATGAATGCCACTCAACTCCAGGCACGTTTAAGAGAGGTGAGAGGCACCCAAGTGTCACGTCAGACCATTCGAAGCCGTTTCCATCAGCGTGGTCTGCGTGCTAGACGACCTGCACGGGTACCTGACCACACCACCAGGCACAGGCATCATCGTCTTGCATGGGCCAGGGAGCATTTACGCTGGACGAGGAACCAGTGGGCCTCAGTGCTGTTCTCTGATGAAAGTCGATTCACACTGAGCAGAAATGATGGCCGGCAACGATGTTGGAGACGTCAGGGAGAGCGCTATGCATCAGCCACTGTTGTCACCAGGCGAGCTTTTGGTGGTGGCGGTGTTACAGTGTGGGCAGGGGTGTCCACTTGGTACAGAACTGACCTACACTTTGTGAATGGTACAGTGACAAGCCCATACTACCTGAATAACATCATTAATCCAGTGATTGTGCCCCTACATGAACAGCACAGGCCTAATTTCATCTTCATGGACGACAATGCTCCTGCTCATCGAGGCCGCATCATCAGGGAACGGCTGTTGGAGACTGGTGTACCTCAAATGGAATGGCCTGCACTCTCTCCAGACCTGAATCCCATTGAAAACCTGTGGGATCAGCTGAGCCGTCGTGTAGAGGCTCGAAACCCTGCACCCCAGAACCTCAATGACCTGAGGGCTGCCCTTCAAGAAGAGTGGGATGCCATGCCTCAGCAGGCAATAAGTTGCCTTGTGAACAGCATGAGACGTCGTTGTCAAGCTGTAATTGATGCTCAAGGGCACATGACGAGATATTGAGACGTTCAAATTTTTTGTTGTGGTGTAACTACCATTGTTGTTACCTTTTGTGTTGAATGAATTTTTTGAGATGAGGAAATCAGTAGTGCATCCTTCTACTTAAATCTCTTACTTTTATATTATATCACTGTAGCATGAACATATTGCATTTTCCATAAATTTCACCTGAAAGTCAAATATACCTAACTTTTTGTGAGTAGTGTAAGTGCAAAACAACTTTAGTTTGATACTATTTACACCAAAACAAAAGGACATACTGAATATAAGTTTTTCAAAGAAACTGTGAACATTTTTATTTGAAACTATACTGAAATTAAATTTTACAATATTCATTGTAATAACAAGATCTGAACCAAATTTAAGGACCCAATTTGACCTGGGAGTTAAACAAACCTTACCATTAAAGAAAAAGGAGGTTGTATGCTTATCTCTTTTATTATATATGTTGGACCACCTTCAGCTTTGATTACGACCCACTTCTATGATTTTGGATGTATTCTATCATCTTGTGCAGTGTCACAACATTTATGTTCATCCAGTGTTGCATTAACTTTTTGGGAAAATGTAACTATTGCACAAAATCTTAACCAGCACATCCCAAAGATTCTCAGTGTGAAAAGGATGTCTCATGTTCCCTGAATCACTCTTTCCCAATTTGAAGCCAAGGAATCCTGGCATTGCCATCTTAGAATATACGCAGGCATTAGGGAAGACAAAATCTATTGATGGAATAACCAGGTCAGTCAGTATATTCAGGTAGTCAGCTTCCCTCATTCTTTAAACACATGTGTTGCTGAACCTAGACCTGACTAACAGCAGCAACCCCTTATTTAAGACTGCCACCAAAATATGGGCTCAATATAAAAACATAAAGATTTTGCAGCTGTAAGTGAATGTTTAAAAATAATTTCAAGAGTTTACATTTCTAAATCAAGTTTTATCATCCGGCAAAAATAATCTGTCCTAAAAATTCAAGTTTGTAAACGTGGAGAAAAGGATTCGCATTTTCCATTGAGCCCATTCCAGTAGGTTCAAAATAAGAGTAGAAAAAAAGACTGGGCATGAAGGCTGCAACACTTCATCTGCCTCCCATTTTACCCTAATACATAATCAATCTGAAACAGGGTAAATCTGGATACATCAGATCACATGACCTTAATCCTGAGTCCAGTCTGTATGTGCCCCAGAAAATAAAGAATTCTCCTCCTCTTAGCCTCACTGATTGATGGTTTTCTTAAGGCAATAAAGCTACTCATCTGTTGAGTTTCTTTCATATTGTGCATGTGGAAAAGCTCTTCCTTCCACTATTAAACATGACCCCAAGTTCTACTGTTGCTTTTCTTCAATTGGATTTCACCCAACATTTAGGTGATTGTCAACCATAATCATTCAGGATTTTTATGACCACATTTATTCCTGAAAAATGAATTTTCCATCATTTCCTACCAGTTTTGAATAAAGCATTGGGCAGTTCTTAGCCCAATTTTAGCCATCTGCAATTTCTTTAGATGTTTTCTCTGCTTGATGTATGTCATATGTCAATTGTTTGGCCCCTTATTAACAGAATAACATCTTTTCCAAAATCTCGGGGTGAGTCTGTCCACATGTTTTTTTAAGAAATGAGAAGCTACTCTTTGTATCAGTGGGGATAAAAAAAAAAAAAAAACTTGTTCACAAAGATATTCACTCACGTAGTAATTAACTAACAGAAAAGTCCTACCTATTTGTTTTGTTAAATCAGACATTTTGTTGGGCAAGACAATGTCCAAACAATAATCATTCAATTAAAAGGATCAGTGATCTCAAGGAAACATTAAAAAGCATATGGGTGCATAAGTGATACCTCATCTGTTGCAGAGCTCGGTTGGGGTTTGCTCCCATTCGGTCTAACTTGTTTATAAAGGTGAGGAAGGGTACATTGTAGCGTTTCATCTGTCTGTTTACGGTCATGGTTTGACACTGGACACCCCCCACTGCACACAGGACAAGCACAGCCCCATCCAGCACACGGAGTGCTCGCTCCACCTCAATAGTAAAATCCACGTGACCTGTGAAATAAATGAATATCAAATCAGAAAGATAACACTGTATATATAATTATGTTGTGTTTCTACATTATACACAACAAAACTCCCTGACCTGTTAGACACTACGTTTGAGTCCAGGAAAGCAAAGAGACTTGGAAAACTGAAGTTGCTCCTATTTATTATCAGTTTAAGGTTCTGTTATTGAGTTTGTCTCTCATTATAATTATGTTGGAATAGCAATGGATACATCTTTTATCTTCTGTGTACCATTTCCAGCTATTAGAACAAAAAATGATATCCAAAGCTCATTTAGTTCAGGGTTTCTTCCCTTCTGTCTCCAGATCCAACACATATTTGGGAGATTTGGGCTCCCTTGACATCGAGTTAGCCTCAAAACCGTTTCAATTAAAAAATATAGATCTCATTGAACGGGAGATACATTAAGATTCACACGTTTTCAGTGGTTGCTGTTGGCATTAAGAACTTTATCTCATCTGGACAAAATTTTAACAGAGATATCACACTGTTTAAATACCTGGTGTGTCAATTATATTAATGTTGTGGTTCTTCCAGACGGTGTATGTAGCGGCAGACTGAATAGTGATGCCTCTTTGTCTCTCCAGCTCCATTGAGTCCATCGTGGCTCCGACACCATCCTTCCCTTTCACCTGAACACAGCTTTGAAACTCAGCCATGTACGTCGTCTGACAAACAAGGCTTAATTAATTAATTACCTCGTGGATCTCTGCTATCCTGCCGGTATAATAGAGTACCCTCTCGGTCAGGGTGGTCTTCCCCGAGTCGATGTGAGCAGATATCCCGATGTTACGGATCCTCTCATTGGGGAAAACGCCGGAGGAGCAAGTCCGGCAGCTGTTAAGAAGCACCTTGGTACATGGACCAGGAGAAAATCGATATGCACAAACGTTTTTGTTTACTTAGAGATTGTGACAGACATAAGTCTGATGTAGAAAAAGCTCGACAGGTCATTAGAAACACATTAATTTTACCTTTTTAAGTGTGACGCTTCCTGGTGCCAAAGGATGAGTTTTGGCCAAAAACAATCCTGCTTTTAGAACCCTCATTTTGACAAAACCTCTGTGAAGTAAAAAGTGGCTGTAATCCTGATTCAATACGACCCCAACACAACTAACACCCCGGTGAATGTCACGCCGGGGCCCTCATTCTGGTTGTGAAACACAACTTCCGCATCTACGGAAATCCAAGAGGTTCAAAATTACAAATTTTGCCTTCAGCCTCAGACACAGTAAAAAGACCAAATGAACAACTGATGGTAACATGAAAAGACATGTGTTTCCCTTTTAAAACTAAGCAACAACTATTGAAAGAATTAATTTGGAAATTATGATTAGAATACGCATGGGGCAGACGAGACCAAAAGAAAATGTAAATAATTACATAATAACTAAAAAAAAAAAAAAAAAAAAAATAGAAAAAACAAAACTGAAAACTCAACTAAAAACTAATTTGAACAGAGTTTCAAAATCTATATAACAATGAACAGTAATAATAACAAATTAAGTACAAATCTGGTTCAATCTATGATTTACCCCCACGTACTTTATTTTTAAAACATAACTTCAGCCATATCTTCCAAAAGTCCTTTAAAAAAAAAAAAACATTTAAAAACGTTTAATTATCCTTCAGGTCCACTTGTCTAAGTAATCACAAAAGAAAGAGGAACACTCATCAAAGTCTGAAAACAACATTTTAATAATCATAAATCTGAACAAATTCCAGATGAAGAAAAATCGGGTACTCCTTTTTTTGAGTTTACATTTTCATCTTACTTTCAAAGTTGATAGACCTTCACCATAATAGCGATAACCATAAGTAATTCAAATCCAGCAATCAGGTTTTCAGAGCTGCAAAGCGATTATTTCCCGCAACACCAAAAGGCATCACCTTCAAATACACTGATGCGCCTTTCTCGTGGCTTTCTGTCCCATTGTTATGTTTTTATCATAAATGGTATTAAACTATACCAGTACAATTTGGATTTACTTAATTCAGTTGTGGTTTTTTATCTGTTTTTTTTTTTTTATTAAGACGCTAATTATTCTGTTAATGAAAACAGCTGAGTTTTAAGCGCGCTGACACGTTGTAAGCTGATCGGATGACTGAAGGTGTCGCTTGAAGTAACCTGAAAGAGTCTGAAAGTGTTGGAGCTACCCACGAACATTTCCTCTTTTTCTCAACCACATGCTGTTACTAGACACATCAGCATTTCACTCTGGCTTGCTGAACAGTAAAGCCGCAAACACATCCCCTCCTCACTCCCTGCTGTAAAGTTTAAACCTCCACATTGCTGTCGGCATTTTAACAGCTGCTTCACACATAAGGAGGCTCTGTCTGGTAAGTTGGGATAAACTTCATTTGAAGGAAATCATAGTTATCTTTTTCGTTTCGTTATTGATTAGCTAAATTGTTTGTATGGGGGGAAATGCCTCAACATCACTTTTTAATGTTTTACTAAAGCAAAATGGACTATTTATTTAGCCTGTTTGAATCTGATAGAAGGACAATACGCCTATATTTTGTACAAGATCAAGTTCTATAAATCAGATTTGTGGTTGCACATGAGAACCTTAAATTCATAAGGCAACATGTGGTGAAACTAATATTTATTATATCAACAAATATATCATCAAACATTCTCATAATGAAGTGTTTGCATTTTCCATCGTGTCCACTTGATTGAACAAACAAATGATAAATTATTTATCTGCTGTTGTGTTGGTTGGTTGATTTAACTTCCCTGTACTGTTCTGACATCTTAGATCATTTTACTGTTTTATAAGTCTGCTCTGGAATGAACTACTTCCCATAAAGTATGTGTCACTGTTTTAGAAGGTGTGGACGATTGCATGAGTACATTCAGTCCATGTCATGCACACGACTTTCAGTGTCTCACCCTGCTGCTTTGATGGAAATCTTATGAGCAAGACAACTTGTGAAAGAACATTCAGGAGAGTCAAGTGTTTGTAGTATGAATGATAAAGTTCCAAGAGAAAAGATTATATACAAAACATGTAATACATGGCTAAAGAACAACCCAGTCTAAACCGTGATCCTTTCTGATCGACTCTTTTGCAGGAGACATAACATTAGTGTGCATGTGCTGCAACTCTGAATATTCAAGGTCTTTTTCCTCAAATTAGACAAAAAAAAGTGGTACTTGTGAGGTTACACTTCTTGAAGACTTCTGGAAACCTAAGTGTGAGTCATTATATGAGATTAATAATGATTTTGAGAATTACACAAGAATGCACTACAGTGTGTATATTTTTGTGTTGTTCACGATGAGCTGTTATTTCCATTGTTGCGTTTCCTGTCTCATTTCCTTTCTGTGAGCTTTCATCCTGACTGACTACAGAACTGTTAGGTGTATATGAGTGGATGAGATATAACGGCTTCTCACTTCCGAGTGTCCAGTGCAGATAACCTTAAATTGCACTGCTGTGCTGTGAAATTAGTCTTTAATAGAATTAAAGATACCATTGGCAGTAGTTTGTGAATGTGTATAGCTATATGCGCCACTATTTATTTCTTCCTTAAGTTAAATCTGACATACTAATATGTATTATTTAGCATTGTTGGAAAGTGTTAAATGTTGCTTAGTAGGGCTGTGACAATATGCTTTTGTCCCGATTCGATTCCGACTTTTTTGGGTGCCAAATTGATTTAAATTACGATCCTCACAATTCTTCGATATTACTGATTTTTGTAGATTACAAACAAAAATGTATAAAACGTAGGTTTTGCTCGTCATTTTCCTTGATTTTAATTATGAAAAACAACACAATAGCCAGACCATCATTCTGCTGATTTTGAGATGCCCAAGAAGACAAGAAAAAAGATGTTCAATTCGATTTTCCCACCCCTATTGCTTAGTGCTTGAAACAGTCCTTAGTTTGATTGAAACAGATCAAAATGAAAGAGCATTAAAGAGAACTAAAATGCATTTTGAACTATTTAACGACAAAAACATGTCAGAGATCAATAAAAATATGGTTGATTTTAGCTTTTTTAGGACAATCCTTGTAGGGTGGATGCATCGGGGTTTGGACTGAAAGAAACCTTGTTGTCTGTCATACAGTTTTGTCACATTTTCATAACAGATCAGTTGACCAAATCGTGAAACACTAATAATATTTTACAATGATCCCCATTGGAAAATATGTACTTGATAAATTAAAGGACTGTTTTAACCACTGCCGTGTATTGTTAATAATGCAGCTTCAAGAAGGTCTTTCTAATAAAACACTATAGATACAATTAAAATTCTAAAGGAAGCTCATTTGTATCAGGACACAGGAGGGCAGTACAACGCTGATTTACAATGATTCCTGAAATGCATTTCACTCTAGTTTCACTTATAGGATCCTACAATGCTTTCCAGTCAATCCTATGCAGCTGTAGTCATACAATGTAAAATTAAGAATAAATCAGGTGTTTTTTTTTTTGGTTTTTTTTTTTAAATAAGTTTTCAATTTCTTCTTCTTTTATCTATCTAAGTAGGCATAGCTGTTCACTGCAATTCATATATTCTGCTACTGAACTATTTATTCTGTTTGTTCCAACAGATCTGAACTATCCCAAAGAAGTGGAGCAATTAAAGATTTTCCTTGTATACTTCATGGATCAATGACTAATGGCTGGCTGTCAGTGGCGCGAATCGTGATATAAGTTGCTTATTTATTAAATAACTCACCGAGGGTGTGTTTTGTGTTGCCATTACTACTACGGCATGCAGGATGGGCCAAACACGCTCTGATCTGACTCACAGCAGCACCACCCCAAGCAGAGCCAAGTGGAAAGCTGATGAGACAGCTAATCGACAACGTATCAGCAAATTTAGAAGCGAAAAGAAGCCACGACGTGATCAGTTGAGCAGGAATCCGATGAAAAGTAAGGTTTTATCGTGTTTGGGAAGGAGAAAGCGAGACTCGAGCCAATCTGAGGCAGATTTAGGCGGCGGAAACACAGCCGCAGATCCAGCAACACGCCGCGGCCACAGAGTAGGAAAGTTACCCAGGGACGAGGTTGTTCCGTCAGCAGGGAAACATCGAGCAGCCCCTGGTTGTTTTGATACACCATCCGGCCCAGCTGACGATGCCGAAGCATTCAGGCTCTCCCTGAACCGAGAGACAAATCCTGGGCCGTCCGATGCGTCAGGCTTGGGGAAGCGGAGTGGTGAAGTTAGCAGTGCGGGCAGCGAGGAGCGGAGACCCGCGCGAGAAGACAATGCCTCGTATCCCCCAACAGGGGCCATGGAAGATCAGCCACTGGATGGAAATAGCCAAAATCGCATTGTGTCTGAGTTGAGGGTGTTCACGGACACTAATCTGAGTTTGACCACGCTTCTCACCTCTGACCCGGACACTGAACGGACTTTGTGCAGCTTTCCCCCGGATCAACATTTGGATGATGCCCCGTCGATAAAGAGCGATTACGTTGAAGTTAAAATGACAAAAACTGACTGTACCACGATTTCATGTCCATCCAAAGCAGCTGGTGACCAGACCAACTGCTTTCCAGCTGAACCTGAGAACCTAAATGACTCTAATCAGACCCACGAGGGTCCCCCAGGAGGCCAGAGTTATCCAGGGACCATACCGAAACTAATCATAACAAGAGACCCCAGTCCTA
>NC_136627.1:24360757-24658257 GCF_933228915.1 Telmatherina bonti | reverse complement strand
AGTTATGTGTCATAAGACAGATGGTCATTTTTGGTTTCTCTGTGTTAATAGGAATGGGGTCCACTTAATAAAAGGAAAGTCAAGTATTTTCTGTCTGTCTTGAGCATAAAGGGGCTAATGTGTGTGTGTGCTTTCAAAGTGAAGAGCTTTGAGGGGAAGAACAGTGAAGGAACATTCTTGTAGATGGTGTGACTTCGCGCATGTATGACCATTGTTACTGTACTGCAAACAGTAGAGGGACCCCAGCAGGCAACTGTTTGTGTGTGTTGCTCAATGACCAGCTCTGATATTCCCAGAATTCCAGTCTTAAAATCCTGGGAAAGGAAGGCCTCACAAATCATTACAAGTGGAATGTATTAAGCAAACACAAGAGACATTAGGAACTCCTATTTATTCAGATTCAGGAAATATTAATATAACAAGAGGGAATAAAAGCCAAGAGCAAGAATTCGAATAAAATCATAAATTAAGTCAAAATAATTAAAAGCAGGATCTGTTGAAAGTTATGGTGTGGATTTCATGCATAGGCGCATGAGAAAAGAAATGTTTTTAATCTGGATTTAAAGGTGTCTACATTTGGTGAGAGTTTAATCTGCACTGGAAGTTTGTTCCACTTGTTTACAGCTAAATGCTGCTTCTCCATGTGTAGTCTGGACTCTGGTCTGGACTTGTTGACCTGAGTCTAGGGCAAATGTGTGGACAGTGTACGTTTTTTCTAAATCAGGGCTTTGAAAAACCAAAAGCAGGCTTGGGCACAAAGAATGATGAAATAAAACTGTATTAAGCGTCATGAGTTATGTAAAAGAGAAAGTGTTGTGATGTTTGTGTGGGGTGAAATGTGACCTCAGCATTTAAAATTCATATGTGGAAAGGAGATGTTGTATAAGGTGAGAGTTTCTTCGATCTGAATGAAAAGTCTGGCTTTTATGCTACTATGGACTTTTACGATAACCTTTTAGAAGCACCTTTGTGTTTGTCAAATTTTAGGTTTTGGTAGTGTCGTTATATAATGGATGTTAATGTAACGCAGCACATAAAGCTGTTAGCATGAAGGAATTGGAGCGCCCGTGTCAATAAGAGGAGTGTAAGAGGAGAAGATGAAGCTTAGTGTCGCACCCCCAGTGACTTTCATCTGTCACTGAGGTCTTCATGCAAGAACAAATGCTGCTTATTAAATCCAAGGCAAAAGAAGCTGAGTCTGGAGATATGATGTGTAAACATGGTTTGTATTTGCTCCACAAACATGTCACCTTAGCAGTTATTTTTAGACTGAAATATATTTCCTTTTAAATACATGTTTCTCTGAATACAGCTTCTAAAGATTGGCTGTACGAAAGGCAGAACTTGCCTTGTTTTGACTGATTCACACGTACAGATTTATGATGTATTCCAATTACTTATCTGAAGCTGACCTCAGGGCTTTAAACTGTGTGACACAGTATTTACATAGTCACTGCTAAGATAACATGAAGAATATAAAGAAGATTTTGGCTCTTTATTCTCTGTCCACTGATAAACTCTTCATTCTCATGCTGTCTTTATAGACGCTTGGTGCTTATCTTGCATCACATGTTCACGACATCTAATAAAGCAGCATTTCAGAGGACAGTGACAGTTTTTTACTTGCAGTATGGATTGTTTGAAGTTCATTTAGGTATTGAAAGTTAGGATTGATGCTTGTTACACAACATTTTTCCACTATGATTTAATGCGTCCGTCGCTAATGTGAAAAATGGTGTATCCTGGAAAGACTGGGGATTTGAAAAAAATTGGTCTTATTTGAGGTCTTTTGCTTTTTGCATTTGAAGCAAATTGGCCTTAAGTGCTTGAAATGTAGAGACCCTGACAGTCGGTGTCAATTTGTCAATTTTAAAGATGTAGGAGAATAAAAAAATTGTAAAAAATAAATAAATAAAATACACCAGTCATCACAGACACATGAAGCACATCATTTCAAAACCGAGTGTTTCACTCAGTGCATGCATGGGTCCGACGTGGTTTGGTTGGTGAAACGTCACACACGAAAGCAGAATTTCTGGCATGTTGTAAATTCTGGCCTCCACGTTGTACATTTGCTGAAATGTACTTGTGGTTTCATTACAGTTACGGGAAGCTGAGGTTATGTTAGGAGTCTTATCTGTTGATGCAACTCAAATCGTGGCAGTGTCATATTTATTCTCATCTTTTCTCTGAAAATCCTGACATGGACAGGAGTGTTTGACAAAGCTCAAAGTGGTTGAATAGATTTGTGCAACACTGCAGCAGAACACAGTGTTCTCTCTTATGACCTGATTTTTCATGTCAAACACGATTTTTCATGTGTGTTGATTTATGACGTTGTTTGTAGATATTCTAGTTGTCTTTAAATATTTCAGCACATTTGGTAAATGACTGTGGGTGTTAAAGTTAAGTCAGATTTATCTTCTTAAATCCTTTGAATCTTAACATTTTTAAAGCCCCTTTTAAAGCTATTTTTTACTAAAAAGGAAAGAATTGAACACAAAGAAATTTGTTTTTCGGCTAATTTAAGCATATTTTCATCATTTGTAAAGTGGATATAGAAATCCAGTTTTATTATATCCATCAGTCTTCTAAGTTACAAATTGCTCAAGCCTTTTTGGTATTCTAAAGTAAACACACACATAATTTCCATTTTTGTGTGTTTTTTGTATAAATTCTGCATGAAAACTTTAATTGCAACATAGTTTCAACAGAGCAGTGAGAGGAACACCCAGTCAGAGAATTCATTGTTATCAAGCGATTAAATTTATGATAATAGCCTCTTGTCTGTTTTATTGTTCACATCGACCTGGGCTGTCTCACATTTATTTATTCTTAATCAGGACTGTTTGTATTGAACCTGTAATTGCATACAGAAGTCATAAACATTGTATGAAGAACTTGACCAGGCATTAACAAGGAGCCCAGACAAATATTATGCAACATTACAGTTATGTTTGTATTTTAATAAAGGTTTAACGAACATGGGGACACATTCCTGTCCATAACCAGCTGTCCATCGGTTGTGATTTCCCCCCAAACGTGCACATTTTATCAATTCTTGTCTAGTTTGGCTGAAGCTACTTGCGTCAAAGCTCCTGTTGCATGTTGTCCTTGCTTTGGTGTTTCCCAACAGATACCTATTACCGGTACACTCACTCACACACTCATATGCACACATTTTCAAACAGCAAGGTTCTGTTTTACGACACTACCATGGTGGCTTGGGTAAATGTTTTATGAATGGGCTTTGTCATGTACTCTGTGCACCTGGCCTTGGCTGAAGGGGAGGGTTTGTCCAATGTTCTACTGGTGTGTGTGTGTGTGTGTGTGTGTGTGTGTGTGTGTGTGTGTGTGTGTGTGTGTGTGTGTGTGTGTGTGTGTGTGTGTGTGTGTGTGTGTGTGTGCGCGCACTCAGGAGGGTGTGTTTTTCTTTAATGAATAATCATTCCTTTGACCTGCATTTAACTGAGTTTCTTTGTTAGAGCAAACAAGAAAAATGTGTAATCTGACTAGCTAAGACTTATAATTTGCCGTTTTGTGTGACCACCCACAACTTTTTTTTTTAAAAGAGGATGTAATTCCTTGGTTTTCTTTTTCTAGAATAAATCCTGGCAGAAGTTGAAGACCATGGTTCACTGGTCCCCTTTTGTCGTGTCCTTCAAGAAGCGCTACCCATGGGTGCAGCTAGCTGGCCATGCAGGTATGCATAAATATCATAGTTCTTGCCAAGACTTGCAAGATAAGATTGGTGCCACTGCCGTACTGTATCTGTAGATTACAGCCATTGAATTTAGCGTATTACAAAAGACTGAAAACAGGGGGAAGCAGTTAGCTTAGCTCTGTCCAAAGGTAAGATCTGTGTAACAGCAACTCCAAAGCAAATGTTTGTGTACAAATTAAACAACGTTCCAATCCTCATATTTACTGCACAGACGTCGATCTTCTAATTAACTTATCAGATAAAGCAGATGAAAAAGTAGATTAGAATGCTTCAAACATTTTGTGTAATCCTCTCTCTAATTCTCCAAGGTAACTTCCAGGCTGGAGAATATGGACGCCTGCTGAAGCGATATTGTGAGTGTGAGCAGCAGTGCCTACAAAAGCTAATGAAAGACAGTCTGCGTCCCTATGTCCCTGGTTATTATGGCGTGGTGCAGAGAGACGAACAGGACTATAACATTATGGATGACTTGCTGGCTGAATTTGACTCGCCTTCCATCATGGACTGCAAGATGGGTAGCCGGTAAGACTTAATGGTGTTTAATGTGTGGGGTGACATCTTCCAGGATCACACTGTCTGCATGCATCGATTCATCAGATCTTATCCAAGACATTTGGAATGATTTGGTGAACCTTTACACACTGTTAATCCATAGCACTGTTAACTTCCACCTTCTACTCAGCTGTAATTAAAATTATACTGTATTTGGAGTCAACAAGGCCATCCACAGCATTTAGAATAAAAAATGTTATAAGACTCATGCAAAGGATAATTACATTATACATGACATTAAAGGTGGAGTATGTAAGATTTTCAATATTTTTAAAATAAATTAACTAAAAAAATAACTACAATCATAATTAGATAGTTTTTTTTAAACATGTAGGTTCCAGTTTGTTCATATTTGATGTGTTATTAAATTACAAGTTTAATTAATGACAAAGACCCTTCTTAAATCTTTGCCTACCAGTAAAAAAAAAAGAGTGCTTTTTGTCATTTGTCATTAATTAAACTTGTAATTTAACAACGCATCAAATATGGACAGACTGGAACATGTTCAAAAAACTATCTAATTATGATTGTAGTTATTTTATTAATTTATTTAGAAAATATTGAAAATCTTACATACTCCACCTTTAAAACAAGAAAGTCAGATTAAAAATATAGTTTTATTGATTTATTTTTATTTTTATAAAGGAAATAAAGTAGGAAGATGCACAAAAAAATGAAATAATATATAATCTTTACATTTCAGAACATACTTGGAGGAAGAGCTTATAAAAGCCAGAGAGCGTCCACGTCTGCGGAAGGACATGTATGACAAGATGGTTGCAGTGGACCCCGGGGCCCCTACAGAGCAGGAACGGGCTCAGCAAGGCATCCTAAAACCCCGCTACATGCAGTGGAGGGAGACGCTGAGCTCCACGGCTACGCTGGGCTTTCGCATTGAAGGCATAAAGGTCAGAAGTCATCCTGAACATCCAGCTCTCTTTAACATGCCTGACTGTAGTTCTCTGTGTTCTTCAAGAGAATAAATAGTGTAGCATGTTCCAACAAGAAGCAAACCAATCAGCTGGAGTGAACAGCTATTAGACATGACAGACACATATAGACTGGAGGGGAAATGGAAAAATCTTTTGAAAGATTTTGTTTTGACATGCAACTGTGAAGGGGGACTGTTTGTTCTTGAGAAAATACATCCAGGTCCAGTTATCAGGGTTTAAAAAAAAAAAAAAAAAACAAAAAAAAAAAACTTGATTTGCATGCTACTCGGGCAGAAATGAAAATATCTGTCGCATGTACGTACTTAAAGCTGCCTGCTGCGGTTTTATTTTCCAGTCCAGCTCTGACAGATTAAAGTCAACTTTTTGTTTTTGTTTTAACTTTTATCTTTAGTTTTCTCTTGTTCGGATGGGGATGTGCATCATCAGAATCAGTTACTGTCCACATGCAAATCAAAATGCCATGATGAAAGGAGCAATACAAGAAATACATTGTTTTATGTTTCTTTTTAAATCAGAAAGCCGATGGAACTTGCAACACCAACTTTAAGAAGACAAAGCACAGAGAGCAAGTTATGCAGGCGTTGGAGGACTTTGTTAATGGCAACGCTCAGATTCTGGTATGGTTTTTGTGCAATGGCTTTTTAAAAGTTATAAAATCCAATTGCTGATCTGTCTTGTTTGTTCCTACCAATTTTAGTTTGACAAACACAATGAGCAAGACTGTATACAAAAAATATATATAAAATATTTCCAGACTGCAGTTGCTTAATGTGTTGCCCCAAAGACCATGCTGCTTTAGGCTCAGTTTAACATGGGGGAAAAAAACAGAACTATATATTTAGCTCAGTTTTGCAATTTCCTCTATTCGTTGGCATTCTGATTTCCTACATTTTTGTTTTTCCTTTTCCTCTTAGAAACTCTACCTGCAGCGATTAGAGGAGCTGCGCTCAGTCCTTGAGCAGTCACACTTCTTCAGAACACATGAGGTAAGAGACATATTCAGTTTTCATGATTCCCAAACAGACCTGTTGTCCCAGCTGTAGATTTGTCACATCATCCCATCAGCTTTGTACTGAACTGCTCACATACCTGAGCTCACCCGTCTCACTGGTTTCTCCGTCACAGGTCGTGGGGAGCTCTCTTCTGTTTGTGCATGACGCCTCTGGAAAGGCTAAAGTGTGGATGATTGACTTTGGGAAGACGGTTCCCCTGCCAGACCCTCAGACCCTGGACCACAGGACTCCATGGGTTGAGGGCAACAGGGAGGATGGCTACCTGTGGGGACTGGACAGCCTCATAGACATATTCAGCAGTATGCTTCCTCAGACACCTTGAGAGGAGCACTAAACTTTTAGGAAAAGGAGAGATGAGACAAACTGAGATTGGAGAAGGTTTCGGTTCGATTCCTTTTTAAAAGAGCCTTGCTGTGAGCCAAGTGTCTTAATCCATTGTGTGAACGGTGAAGCAAAAAAAAGCATGATTTCTATTGCAAAGTGGAATATACAAATTAGGGCTGATGATATGCATTATGCTGAGCAGGTGACATAAGCAGAAGCAAACTGAGGAGGAAAGGACTTTAATCTGCAAGACTAACTTTGGTCCCTTCCGCTGTTGCTTTTTGCTTGAAAATGCACTCCTCTGAACTGAAGGATCTCCAACAATCTCTTTTCTGCGAAGACACTATTGCTCTTGTCCTTCCTCAAGAGCTCACTCTTTTGATTCACATCACGCACAGCAGTGATTCACAACCACGAGGATGATCCAGAGAATGCCCTTCTGTTTTGTGTGTGTTCCTTATACAGCCCTCTCGGAAACATTGGAAATTTAAAGTTTTATTTTAGTCATGGACCACTTGAGATGTTTAAATACACAACACTAAAACGCTGGTCAGACCATGTGTTAACTCAGTGTGTAAATACAGCTTAATTTAAATTTTTTTTTTTTTTTTGGCCTTGGGATAACCCTTTTTTTTTTTTTGTACAATTTCTGTGCCTAGCATTTTTAAGATGGTAGTTTGATCATTCCAGTTCAGAGAACTCCCTCTGAAGAGTTCACCCAAGTATAAACTGACTGCATCTTGTCCCAAAGTTTTGCTTTTACTAAAAACTGTTTTCTTAGATTTTTCTATCATATAATAGTTGGAACATTTTTTCATATAAATGTACAGTTAAGAAGCTTAGCAAGCATGTTTCTTTGGAATTCGTTGCACTATTGATCCTCACAAAGCCATTGAACAAAGCAAGCAGTGCCTCTGTGTCTTAAGATTGGAAGCAGCAGCAAAGTGCTGGGTTTACAGTTCAATATGAATAAAACTTTGATTCTCTTTGATCGCTGTTGCTTTAAAAGGTTTTATGATAAAGCACTGGTGAGAATAGTTAAAAGAAACTGGAATTAAGTGCTCCATCTATATAGGGTTGGGAGTCACAAATATTGGAGATTTTTAACTTGGATTTTTAAAGGCGAATCTAAACACAAGAAAATTTCTCGAACTTAAGCAGACATTGGTGTAAACCACATTTAGCTACACCAAAATGGATATACATGGGTCTGCATTTGTGGTATTCAACTCTGTATGCAAATGAACATGTTTATATTTAGGTGTCACAGCAGGTCTAGTGAGCATATTTGTCATTCCACATTTGGATGCAACAAGTCAGTCATTGTAAGTTCAGTCTTCCAGATGCCCTTTGATTTTGTCAAGCAGCTCTTTTGACGCATGTGTGCAGGTTAGTTACTTGGCACACAAACCGCCTCGAGCGCTGCTGGTGTCTGACCTCATGAAATTAGAATTCAAATTAAAAAAATTTCATCTCTGAAAAGTAGGCAAACCAGGGGAGTGTTTACAAAGTGTTATAAAAGCCCACAAATTCTCTATATTTGTAGTGTGATAAGCTGTCAGGTTTTAAACTGGGTGCTGCTGTCTAAGCAACAGAACTGGAAATGAAACATGTTTTGTATTTTAAAAGTGTGTTAAACATTAAGTGTTTAATTGTTGCAAAACCTAAGACAGTATGGTGGAAATTGTTAATAAAACCTGCTTTATCCAGGTCATGGATTTATATGGTTGTTTTTTTTTCCCCTCAAAGCACTTGTTCAAGTTCACAACTCAAATTCTGCTAATCCAACATTCAGTAAAAAGATACAATAATTTCAAATGATGCATTTAATCTTGTTTCAGTCAGTAGAAATTTTCAGTTCTGAATATGTATTGCACTTCTGTGCTTTCATTTTAATAAATTTATAGCAGCTAGAAGGTTAAAATACTGAGAACTTTTGAACTTATAAAATCTCATGTCAACACAAATATCTTATTTCAAATGCGTTCCTTTCCTAATATAATTTCCCAACAGATAAAACTAAGCTGATCTCAGAGAAATGTCCCTTTCTACAGCATTTGAGTCCTTGTGTGCAGCAACACTGCCTGTCCGGCCAGCCCGGCTTCCACCCCTCCTTCAGGAACCACATACTGAGTCCCGTCGTTAACTCTCTGAGGATCCATCGTCCTTAGCTGTTCATTGCTTTGAGCGACACGATCCAGACTCCACAGCTGGTAGCGGAGGCTCTTACCCTGCTTAGCCAGGATGTAAACCTCTCTGACGGCAGAGTTGCCAACAGGGCAAGGACAGCTGCTGTCTGTGGCGAGGTCAAGCCATGGCAGGGTGGGGTCAGGCTGAGTGTGATCTTTACTTACACTACCCTGATCCAAACCGAGGAGAACACCTGTAATTATAAGAAACAAAGTTATGCTGAAAGTTGAAAACTATAAATATAGGGTAGTTATAAAGTATCTTAGTGCATTTCTTGATATTTTAAATACTTTAGTGGAAGTATGAATTTGATTGCTGTATTCTTTGAAAACTTTTTCACTGCAAGAAAAGGTTATCTCATTTACTAACCTCGGGCTTGTAAAGAGATGAAACCAATTTTTTGGAGGACCTACAACAGGGCCAGTCACAGCTGACAGCAGGGGAAGGACTAAGTCCATCTAATACGGTTACACCAGCAGCAGTGCTTAAGCCAGTAAAGCCAAGTCTTTATTTTTTATTGTTTACAAAATTAAAATGAATTCTAGATCTCTGTGTAGATCAAATGGAACCCAATTTGACATTAAAATATGAAAAGTGTTTATTCATGTAAATGATGTTACAAATCTGTCTGTGGAAAATGTGACTTTTTGCCTTCAGTATCTGGTGAAATGTTCCTGCGAACCAACAATCCTGCACAACAGCTTGGAGGGGTTCTACATCATTTCTCAGAAAAAAAAGCCTCAGCTTCACGATGTTGGCAGGTTTCTTCATATGAATGACTCCAAGTCTTTTCACATTTCTGTTTGATTAAGGTTACAACTTTGATTTAGTTGTGCCCAAACCTTAACTTTAATCCTAAACCATTTTTTGGCACAACTTTGGGTTGTGCTGGGTCACAGTTCTCCAGCACGCACTAGTTTCTTTTGAGAAAACATGTAGTTAACATGAAAACAGTTAAAATTTCATAGTTCAGTCAGTGATGGCTAAAATGCAGTCAAACAGGTCTATACATAAAACTACAGGATGTTCTTTCACTGGAATGAAACCAAACCAGCACAGATTGGTCCTAGTTGAGTTATGCTGATTTAAGAAGATATACTTCAAGAAAAAAGTGTTGCTTCTCTGAACCACATTTACAAAACTTTTACCAGCAATCTAATCTAACCTGATGCAACAGCCCAATGTGCCCGATGACCACCACGCTGACATGGTTCATGGTTACAGTCTTCATCATACCTGCGCACACTGTCAAGGAATCTTAAACAATAGGCTTCTCATTTGTTATGTATGTTGCAAGTAATAATCAGAAAATATAGTCGCTTCACGGTATTCTTCATGATCGCCTTTTGTGTGAGCAGGATACGGAATAAGAACAGGCTGTCCTCCCCACAGGTGAGTGATCAAAGCTGCTCCATTACCACCACTCAGACCTCCTGACAGCAGTTCAGCCTTACAGCCACAAACATCTTCTGCCAGCAGGGCCATGTTATATGCTGACAAAATAAAAATTTCAAAATGAACATTTAAAAAACAAAAAAACAACAAAAACATTCACTTGAGCATTAAAAGGAAGATCCTTTAAGTTCTTGTGAAATGAACAGTTAAAGCAACTGTAAACCACAAACTTGATGATAAAACTACTTTTAAAAAATGGCCTATATGTTTAAGATCAGACTGCCTTCAACCATTTAACGTGCTTCTGTTACCTGAAAACATTTCTCCCTGTGCAGTGAATCCCCTGCTTATTGCTGTTTGAACAACAGCTTCCATACTAATACCCAGCTGTGCCTGTTGGAGGTGAGCAGCCATCCACAAAGCCACCAGACCACACCTGAAATGTTAACACTCAGTCACACCTTAGAAAATAGGTCATGTTGTATGCAAAGCGAAACCGTTCACTCCAAAGCAATAATACAATAATCTGATTGCATTAACTGTTTGACGTGTTTTATCGCTGCTTTCTCAGTCAAATCAAAATAAAAGGTGTTGCTCACAAATATTAATGGTGGCACACTTTACTGACTTACTGTGGGCCATCCTGGATGAGCGAAGGCACATATCTATTCATCAGTATCCACTGAAAGTCTTTCCTGAAACTGAGACAAAAACAAGTTAAGTTGCATGACATGAAATGCACCCAACTAATTGGCTGACATGAGCCCTTTTTCTCGCAGTTCATCTTGAACTAAACTTAAACAGCTTTAACTACCCTTTAATTATACAGAATGATTTCACATGTTAGAATAAAAAAAAACCCACGGGTGTAAACACAAGATAAAGTAAATGAGAGCCATACTAATTTATTTCTTTGAGGCCATATGATGCACCTATAACCATACAAATGTGTCAAAGGCTCAATATTTATAATATGGCCTGACTCTGGAAGTGTGCAGATTCCCATGAAGAACTGATTCATATATTTTCTAAAATCTTGTGTCTTATCTCACCAGTTCTCCCTGTGGCTGAGCAGTAAGCGAGCCTCTGTGTGATCCCCCTCTACAGGACTCCTGCTGCTGGCTATAGTCTGGTACAGCTTCTTCTTAGGAGCGGAGCACGGAGGAGGAGGTGGACAAGGAGCAGGTAGAGGAGGTGGTGGTGGAGGTGGAGGGGAGAGGGGATACTCCACGGACATCTTCTCAGAGCTCCACGTTCTGATAGAAATGAATCTGTTAATACTTTACAGAAAACATCAGCTGGTCCTGAAAACTGTCAATAACAATCCATACAGTGAATCTGTACTTACCTCCCCCTAACTCCTACTCCTAACAACTTAGCTTGGTGTTATGTCTCCTTCAAACACCGCAAAAATGAATACATTTACATTTTAACTGGGTGTTAAATGCCATTTTTGTATAAATCTAATAATGAAATAATTGTTCGTTGAATTTTGGACGCTAATGGTATACACGCTTCTCTAACATGAGCGTGAGCTAGCTACTGGTGTTTGTTTATACCCATATTTGGCAGCAACCGGCAGCACGCCTTCTTCTGCCTCTGTTACGTATTTGTTCAGTTGTCATACCAACAGCAGAGTCCTCTACCGCCCTCCATTGATAATCACATGTATTACAACGTAGTTTGTCAAATTTACAGCACATTAAGTCGCCCTAACTCACACGAACTCATGTAACTCCCATCTTCTGACAAGACAATTAAAAATAAAATTTAAATAACGTTTTACTAACTTAAAAGGACAAGGAAAGGTTGTGTTAAAGTGAATTCTGCAAGCCAAGCTATTTAAAATTGCACGTAGTGTATTTTTTGTTAGAATTTTTTAAATACAGCTGTATATTACAGCTGTATATACAATATATAGTCTCAATATTTGGTAGCACGTGTAATTAAAAACACAACAGAAATACAAGATCACAGTATGTAACAGAAATCTAAGTGTCAAAATCGGATTAAAACAAGAGTAACAATTTACTATTAAAATTGCTTTTTTTTTTTTTTTTTTTTTTTTTTTTTTGCTGTTTGTTTTTTAAATAAACTTTATTAAGAAAAACTTTGCAGTGCAGAGGAAAACAATTCAACTACTAGGGGGTTCTCCAGAAACAGCATTTTATATGACGCAAATGCATTAAAAAAAAAAGTTTATGAATCAAAAGTCTTAATTGCTTTTGTATTAGATGAATGTCTAGTTTTGATATATTGTTTGATCTCATGATCAAACACATGATTGGCTTTTTAATTGGTTCATTGACATATCCTATTTACCTAAACATACAGTATATCAGACAGTTTCTGAAGAAAAATGTCTTCATACAGTTTGATGGAAAAGGGGCAAGACCAAAATAAAATAGACAAATCTTCAGGGTGACTCTTACCAGAAAGAACCATTGATAACTATACGGTGAGGCAAATAAGTATTTGAACACCCTGTAATTTTGCAAGTTCTCCCACTTGAAAATCATAGAGGGGTCTGAAATTTTCATCTTAGGTGCATGTCTACTGTGAGACATAATCAAATGAAAAATCTGGAAACCACATTGTATTGTTTTTAAAATATTTTATTTGTATGTTAATACTGCAAATAAGTATTTGAACACCTGAGAAAAGCAATGTTAATTTTTGGTACCATAGCTTTTGTTTGCAATTACAGAGGTTTTCACCAGTTTTGCACACTGCAGGAGGGATTTTAGCACACTCCTCCACACAGATCTTTTCTAGATCAGTCAGCTTTCTGGGCAGTCACTGAGAAACATGCGTGGAGCATGGAGCACCAGTATGAGGGAGATTGACAGTGATGTTTAGTTTCTTCCATTTTCTAACAATTGCTCCAACAGTTAATCTTTTTTCACCAAGCTGCTTGGTAATTGCCCCATAGCTCTTTCCAGCCTTGTGTAGGTCTGCAGTGTTGTCTCTTGTGTCTTTGGGCAGCTCTTTGGTCTTGGCCATGTTAGTAGTTGGAGTCTTACTGATTTTATGGGATGGACAGGTGTCTTTATGCAGCTAACGACCTCAAACAGGTGTTTCTAATTTAGGATAATAAGACGAGTGGAGGTGGACTTTTTAAAGGCGAACTAACAGGTCTTTGGGTCTTTGAGGGTAAGAATTCTAGCAGATGGAGAGGTGTTCAAATACTTATTTGCAGCAGTAACATTCAAATAAATTATTTTAAAAAATCATGCACTGTAATTTCCAGATTATTTTTAAGATTATGTCTCTCACAATGGAGATACACCAAGTTCATCTTGCACCCAAGATGATTTTTGGTTTTTCTATCTTTATAAATGATGATTCTTAGTAAGTCATAGTCATTGACAGGTATATCAAAAATAGAAGGGATTTCACAGTATTTAAGAGAAAGCAATTCACATTTCTTTACGTTTAAAGTCCATATGCTACAGAGGATGTGTTTACCAAATCAATAGATAAAGGTGTCTGAGAATCTTTTAAAAATAATGTTGTATTATCAGCCACTTTGCAGATGATAACTTAGCTGTCTGCAACTGAAATTCATATTAATCCATTAAGTTAGTAAGTAGCTGAGCACGAATAAAAAAGAACATAAGGCGATGTGGGGCCTGACCTTGCGTTTATAGGCAAGAAATTCATGGAAATACCAAAATGTAATCTGACTGAGCAGTTTCCATTTTTCTAGATTGTTTTGAAAGTACTGCTAAAATATAAACCAAAGTCAAACTTCTTGAAGCATAGAAAATAAATTTATGATTTATTAGAAGGCCTCCTAAATCTACAAAAAGTGATTAAACTTTTATCAAATCCATGAATCTGAATAATCAAATTAATCAAGTATTCTGATAGTATTGGAAATATATGTATTTCTCTCGAATCTGGACAGAATCTCGTTGATTGTGTGGTCCAAAACTGTTTTATTGTTTCACCAAAAATCAGTGCAAATATTCTAGAATTGTGATTGAGGACCATGTTCTGGTCCACTGCAACAGATGTGAGTCAGAAAGGAAATAAATGGTAGATAATCAGTAAAATAAGAAATCCCAAGTATTTTACAGGAGATGGCACACAGAAAATTACAATTGAGTTTCTAATTAAAAAACAACAACAGCAACAACAACAACAACAAAAAAACGTCTTTTCTTTTTTTCTGCTGGTCCTGTCCTGTACTCCTTACCAATTGGTGGCGGTAATGCGTTGTTGTACATTATTTGCCAACCGCCAACAAAGGTGTCAAAGAAGTAGAAGAAGAAATGGGCGCAGCAGATAACGTGATTTGTGAGGACCGTGGTGGTTTTCATTCATCTATTTGAGGTAAGTACTTCTTACACCCAGATCGATCTTTTAAATATATGTTGTCGGCAATATCGTTGGTTGCAAGGTACTACTTACGGTCTTAGTTAACTTATTGGGTGCTAGATGGCCACATTTGAAATTATATACAAGCTTTAAAAGGATTAGTGCCATGTTTGCGTTAGCCTAGCTGTTAGCTTCCACGCTAACGTTCCTCTCATGTTGGATGTTTGTTAGCCTCGGCTGGCTAAACATTTCTCAGCTTATTCTAGTTGGAGTTTAAACTGTTAAAATATTTATATTTCTAACTTTTTGTACCTCTAACTGCTCATTACTGTTTTAGAAGATGACTACTACAGAAGTACGACTCAATCACACAATCTACATCAATAACTTGAATGAAAAAATCAAGAAAGATGGTAAGTTTGGGACCTTTATCTCCCAACCCTTATACACAGATCTTCCCTGCTTATAATTGAAAATTTTTTCCCATGTTTTTTCTCCAGAGTTGAAAAAATCGCTCTATGCTATCTTCTCACAATTTGGGCAAATTCTGGACATTTTAGTCGCACGAAACATCAAGATGAAGGGTCAGGCTTTTGTTATCTTTAAAGAGATTAACAGCGCCTCCAATGCACTGAGGTCCATGCAGGGTTTCCCCTTCTATGATAAACCCATGGTAGGTTAATCAAGTTAAGACTTAATATGAACCTTCTTGACTTATTGTAGAACTTTTGAGCGTAACATGTATATCTTTTGCAGCGTATCCAGTATGCTAAAACAGACTCGGACATCATAGCAAAGATGAAGGGGACTTATGTGGAGCGTGATCGCAAAAAAGAGAAAAGGAAGCCTAAAGGAGCTGATGGAGCAGGAACTAAAAAAGGTGTATCAGCAGCCATGGTGGCTGGGGTACCTGGTGCCATACCAGTAAGTGGAGCAGTAAAATTTTAGCCAGATTACAAGATGATAAAGTAGAGCTGAATATGTGCCATAATATTTTGGCAATTACTAAAGTTTAGCCAAATAAATAACTCATTTTATGTAGATGAGTATGTGTATTGACAAACTATTGAAAACACTTTTTTTTTTTTAAGTGAAAAGAATTAACATTTAAGAAAGGAAAAAGACAGTCTTCAGACACACATATATATATATATATGATATAAAATTACAGACACATTACTGCAATTAATCACAAAGTGCAGAAACATTTGTCTGTGTACAATTTCCTGGTATGCAATGACACTGCGCATGGAAGAACTCTGCAAATTTGGTTTTTTTTTTGTTTGTTTTTTTCCCCCAGACCTCTATAGCGACTTTATTAAAAGAAAAAGCAAATATCTATGGTAATGTAGGAGATTTTTGGTAAGTTTGTATGTTATGTTAATATTTCGTTCCATCCTTCACTCATTAGGGAATGCCTCCTATGAGTCAGGCTCCTCGCATGATGCATATTCCAGGTCAGCCACCTTACATGCCCCCTCCAGGCATGATGCCCCCTCCAGGAATGGCACCTGGGCAAATACCACCAGGTGCCATACCTCCTGGTCAGATGTTGCCTGGACAGATGCCTGGACAAATGCCGCAGCAGGTACTGTGAGCTCAGTTGTGTTTAAGTTAGAATCTTTTTACCAGGTAGTTTGAGTCTGACCCCTTCTCTTTCACCATAGGTTGCAGAAAACCCACCCAATCACATTCTTTTCCTCACAAACTTGCCAGAAGAGACGAACGAGCTCATGCTCTCCATGCTCTTCAACCAGTCAGTATCCACTTTTTTGTACTTTTTTTTTTTTTTTTGTGTATATCTATAAAATCTAAACCTGACTGTTGTGCACAGGTTCCCTGGCTTCAAAGAGGTGCGACTGGTCCCGGGTCGTCACGACATCGCTTTTGTGGAGTTTGAGAATGAGGTGCAGGCTGGTGCTGCGCGAGATGCACTGCAGGGCTTCAAGATCACACAAACAAACGCCATGAAGATCTCATTTGCTAAGAAATAACATTTCTCCAGAGTGGTACTCTTCTGGTCTGCATACAGGTCTCCCTCTTCCCTTTTTTTATAAATCTTATTTTCAGAATTTTTATTTTTTTTAAAGCTCTGAAATAAATGGTTTTTTTTAAGAGCTAAGTTCATCTGATTTCTCACAGGCAAATATGCATTTTTGAATTATTTCTGTTTTCCTCTTCCAGACTTGCATGTAAGTATACATACTTTGTCAAGTTGCTGTGTGTTGTCTTTTAGCTTTTTTTACAGAATTTTGTAGAAGGTAATATTTTGAGGTCTGAATATTGATTCAAATCTATTTTCAGTTCTGCAATCACAAGCAACTTGACATTTGTTTTGCTGCCTTTTTTTGTTTCTTACCACAGTCATAAAGCATTGCACCCAGAGTCTGGCCTGCCAGACATTGTACCTGGAGCTTTTTTCTTTTTATAATTAAACTTTACCGAAGTTATTGAACTTGACTGCTTCTTGTGGGTATGTTGTGTGTGTGTGTGTGGCCAGTAGATGGTGCTATAAACCCATTGTGACCGCTTTATTTAGTCCTAGCATCAGTTCGGTTGATTAAAATCTTACAAGCCATTGTTTTTGGCTCTGTTCCAGCACTACTGCCTGACTACTCAACCTTTATGTATTAAACTTTGTAAGAATGGACATTCCCTTTTCTTTAGGCAGTTTGGATGTAAACATACCTGTCTGAGTTAGAAAAGAAAACAGTGCTGCTGTGTACCTGGAAGAATTCAAAACAGAACAGTAAGGCCACAGGGGGGATGTTTGGATTTGGACCCTATTTTTCCCTCTTCTTCTGTGTTGTGTGTTCTTCTAGCACCCTGAATTGTACTGAAATGTTACCAATAATATTGGTAGAGATGTCAAACAAATTGCTGAATAGGACTGGGGAGCCTGAAGTTGAGCAAACTGACATCTACAAGTGTAAAATGTGCTTAGTGAAAATACTCGTCTGAAAACTTTCAGTCAGATCTACTCTGGTAGTTGTTGGTCAGAATAAGATGAGTAGAGAAAAGTATATTCAGATGTTATGCAAGCTGCAGGTGCTCACATTTTCCCAAAACTGATGTTATGCATTAGTTGTGCAATTATTAAAAATGAGGTGGACTGTAGTGTTTCACAGTTCACTAATGTGTCCAGCTTATTTCCCTCCACATAAATGCATCTCAGGCTTTAGATAATGTATGTTTGCAAACAAGTTACATGCCATTAAGGGCTTCCTCCTCCTGAAAGAGTGGATTCATGGGCCACAGACAAAGTGACGTATGAATTGGGTCTGAAAAGCTTAATTTAGACTGGCACTATCAACTGTGCCCAGTGCACACAGGGCCTCCCTGTTGTGGACTTAAACTGTGCCCTGAGTAATTGTTTTCAGGTCAGCCCAACGACGTATGCAAAAATTCACATTCTTCTGCAGTTTCCCAAGCCTTTCCACACTCCCTTATTTTGCCTTGAGAAAGTGCTGACCTTAGCCACCGGGGCGCCATGTGTGAGAAAATGTGTGCATGTGAGTATGGGCGTGTGTGTTTGTGTGGGGGTGGCATGGTCTTGCAAACATGCCTTCCCATTCACCAAAAGAGTAATGTTTCAGTTGCAGAAACTGAAAGGCAACGTATTGCTATTCCTGTGGAACACTTAAAATTGTACCGTCGGAAAAGAGCAAACAGACGCAAACCAAAGATTATCAGTATAAAGCGTACATGCTCTAAGCCACTTAAAGTGGCTGTGGGTGAAATAATACTAAATTTAATTTTTGTTTGAAGATTTTTCCTCCATTAGAGAAGTTTTCACTATAAACAGAATGATAGAAGTAAGAGGATCATGTGCATCATTGCTGTTCAAAGTTAGTTTGCAAATGCTGTAGATAGGTGTAGGCTGAAAAGACGTCACATCTTGCTGTGAAAGAGGGCCAGGAAACATACTTTTCTGGTGTTTTACCCTATAGATTTAACATTGGGTTTTTAGTTTTTTCCCTTATTTAGTTTATCAGTTAAATGTTACACAACCTTATCAGCATTATTCTGCTAAATAACCCAGTGAGTGAGTTATGTGTTAAACTGGAAAATGATTAAGATAACTATTCCAATAGGCAAATCATGTGCAGTTCATTTAACACCAACTAATCAGTCAACAGAAGTCAGTACGGACATTTTAACAGACAAAAGATCAAATGACCAGAACTGAGTAGGCCTATTCGGGGGAAAATACATCAGAGAACTTATTTATGGAAAGAAAAAAGAAACAGTGGAAAATCTGGTTAAAATATTGCTTAATTACATAGAATTTAGTAGACTTATGACTGAGGGAATCAATGATTTGAAATGATTGATTTTGCCCAAAGGGACATGGTAGTGGCAACTTGAAGGCAACATCACAAACTCACCTGTCCTAATCTCACACGGTTGGCTGATAATATCATTTTTTCTTTCTTGCTTTTTTCAAATATAATTTCTTTTAAAGGTCTCCTAGAGTAAAGTACTATCTCACAAAGGATTTTTGAGCAGATCTTGACATTTCTATTCACGCTGTTCCACTCACAAAGTCCATAAGAGATAGGCACAGACTCATAAGAGTCCAGACAGTTATCTTGAAATCAGACAACACCTTCAATGCCTCAGGTGGTGGTTAAAAAAAACAAACAAAAAAGAAATCAAAGTGAAAGAACGTGACCATTAGATGGTGCCAAATGCTCAACTCACAGGATTTCCATAGAAGTAACAAACCTTTGAATGGAGCTGCTGCATATTTATAGTGAAACTCCTTCAGGTGAGACTCACATTGCAGCGCTTTCAGAAGGCTGGGCATGTGTGTTTTGGGACAGATTGTTAGAATTCAGCTCGTGTTTGGAGGTCACTGCTCTTCTATGCAAATCAACTCTCTGCTCCTCAAGAGCCCTCTGTTCCGCGCCGGGGTCAGTGCGGAGCGACAAACCGCGGAAACACCAGCGGTTGTCAGGGAAGCTCTGGAGCAACAAGCCAGTGATAGCCCTTAAGATGGAGGAGGAAGAGGAGGAGGAGGAGGGGGAGGGAAGCAGAATCTCATTAGATGTCCTCCGATAAAGAAAGAACATTGTGTGTAAGTCTTGGGTCCAAGAAGCGCACTGGAGGGCAGATGTGGAAAATATGCCATGTGACTGGTGCCAATATCCAAAATATGCCATACACGCCCTACAAGTCCCTTTTATATTTATGCGCTCAACCGACGGCTTCATTAAGCAGCTGCGAACAGCAGGCTATACAGAGCTGCAGCTGTCGGAACAAGTTAAATAAAATGTCGACATATGACCACTGCATGTCTGAGGAAGTCAGACAGCCCAAGTTCGACAGATTTTGCTCCCTTACCGTGCGTAAAAGCTGATCTCCCAAAGAAAAGCTCTTCCCATGCGTTTTGTGTTGATTTCCTAGCTTTATAATGGCAGCACCAGAGTTGTGGGTTAATTAATGATTCAGCTTGAAACACTCTTGTTTAGAGGTTACCCAGAGTAGAACTGAGTGAAAACGATTAATTGGCACAAGGGAGCTTTGAAGTGAAACTGGAGGAGATATTGTGAGATGTTACAAAAAGGTAGAGTAAAAACCAAAAACATACACAGAGAGTCTCTAATGCGAGAGGCACTGAAGATAATCCCATGTGTAAATGTGACCAGAGAAGTTGGGTTGGGCTACAGGTTGCTGGGGGTGTTTGGGAGAGCGATGTGAGCGCTGGTGCACGGGAACCATCCGGAGAATACTCCCTGCCTCAGGACACACCCTCCTCTCTCTCCCTCCCTCCCTCCCTCTCTCTCTCTCTCTCTCTCTCTGTGTCTCATTGTTTCCACACACTGACTCTGCCACTTCTTTCGGCTTGACAAATGACCAGCCAGCCGCTCGGATGCGCCGAGAGAAATCTTTCCGCTGGAGCAACTTATGTCGATGGGTTTACATGCTTATATTACACATTTATGTCATTATTATAGTTTCATGCGTTATTTTGTTAAAACCTGAATCCAGGCTGAAGGCATATGACGCGAAGAGAGAGTGTCAGCTAATTGGGATGAGAGTTCAAGTCAAGTGAGCCGGCAGATTGGACCCGTAAAGCCTCTTAACGCATGTGGTAGCAGGAATATAGCGCAAGGGGAGTGTGTTTCTAAGTGTCTGGGTTTGTGTGCATGTGTCATTCCCAGTGTAAATATATCCTGGACACAACAGCAAAGGGGGTGATCAGGTGTGTGTTTGTGCGTGTGAGTTTGGTGGGGACTGTAGTGAGGGCACGAGATAGTTATGTTTTCCCCGATTAAGACGCAATGAAGTTGCTTTGCGGGAGTTTGAGGGTTTAAGTCCGGAGAGGAGGAGAGCTGGGCGGACAGAGATCGCAGGAAGGGAGGAGGAGTAGGAGGAGAGGGAGGGGGTGCCACCAGCATCAGAGCGCACAACGCGGTCCCCAATCCTTTGACGCAGGGATGGAGAGCACAAGAGCGCACAGGATAACTTGGGTCAGTCCCAGAAGCTGGAGCGGAAAGATGAACGGGAAGCCCACCACGAGGTCTGAGCGGCTCCGGGGACACTTCCACCTGCAGCGTGTAACGATTCTTCTCGCCGCACTTACAATACATTCACAGGTAAGCCACCGATTAAGTGCTATTTCGGGCTGCATTCACTTAAACCCCCCTCAAGGCTAACCCGCAACAGTTTAGTTTAGTGGTTTAGTGTGTATTTTAAAAAGCTGCGTGGAAATAGCCACTAGGCTAATGAAGTCCACGCACGCTGAGTCTTTCCCCTTTGTGCCGCCCTCATTCTACATGGCGCTGTGCCCACCTGTTGTTTCAGTGTATTCTTGCTTTATAAAGACGTCCCTGTTTGTGAAAGAATGTGATGAGGTGAGCAGCACAAACATGTCACTGAGAAGCAGCACTCAGCTGGAAATATTTTTTTTTGGGGTCGATGTAATGGCTAAATAAATGCAATCCGTTCTTAAGTTCTTGAATCTTGGATAAGTGATGGAGGAAAAAAAATCACATTAATTACCACTCCCTCTTTACAGAGTCCATTCCTTTGTCCTGGCTCATAAATTGATCTTTAGCTGTGGTAGCTGAAATTAGCAATTTTTGTGCATATAGGACCACCCCCCACTCCATATCCATACACACTCACACACACACACTTTCTTCCCTGTGAGCTGGCAGGATGACTGTGTGTGACAGGACTCACCGGTAGGAAGACAAGACCCAGAGGTGCTGAACATTGTCCCTGTGCATGTGTGTGTGTGCGTGTGTGTATGTGCATATGTGCATTTTTTCCCCCAAACACTGTGCCTTCCAAACATCATCTGTGCCTTGGGTGTGTGTAGATCAGGAGGCCACAGGCGAATAAACTCTGGGGCGTGTGAATGTTGAACATTCAGGCAGCTCTGCACCTCTGCAACCCCTTCACAGCTGAGGAACAACACACTCCTCTCCTTTCTTTCTCCTGCAATGCAGTATAGAAACCTGGGATTCATGAATCTGGTTTCTTGACACCCCAGCAGTCCCTCTATGCTGCCTATATGCCCATCTTTATGTTATCTGTATTTTACACGGCAGTACAAAAACTATCACAGTGTATTGTTAGTTGTAAACTGGGATTTTTCTTTCATGATTTGATCTTTGAACCTAATTCGTATTTTAAACACGTTTTACGTTTTTGTTGTAAAGTTTTAATTGAAGGCAAAGTATTTTGATTTGTTGACTAAATGAGAAATGAATAAATCTGTGAAAAACTAATTTAACTGGAAAGTTGATTAAATAAGACGAATGCTTGAGAGCTCCTTCCAGACTTATTGTAGTTTCAATATAAATCTATGAGGCTGATGTTTTGATTTTTTTGGAAGACATCACTTCATTTAAATTTCAGAAAATAGTTTAAAATGCCTGTAAGGCATTTTCAAAGGCAAAGATTACTTTTTTTTTTTTTTTTTTTTTTTTTTTTACAACACATTCCAGGAGCACACAATCAAAAGCAGGCAGAAATTGGCACACTTGAGATGTTTAAACCAAGAATGTTTGGAATTAAATAATTGCTTCTGTCCTTTAATTTGAAACTCATTAAATAATCAGTTAATTAAATGTTTGTTTCAGCTCTGCAACAAAATCAAAGGGCCACAGATGACAGAGGAAGCATGTAGAAATAAACTCCCTTTTTTTGTTTAAATGAAAAATGATGGATGCTGTCCTGTTTTCAGACACCATCGCTGGCCTTGAATTGGAAACCAGAGTTTAATTACTGATGTCAGTTTTTGGATGGAGAGTATGAATTGCTTGACAGGCTTGGTTTTGACTTTGGAGGGCCTTTAAATGAAGCTCTCCTGCAGAAATGGTCTGGGCTTCGGCTTGGATCTCTCTGTCTGTCCTCCGACTGAGCGCTGAAATGCTGGTATGCAGGGAATGGCTCGGGCAGCGAGTGGAGGAGAGGAAGAAAGGAGGATGTAGAGTGATGAGCGCCACTGTATCTCTACAAACCTTTTGATGTAGACAAGTTCCCCCTCCGTGCCGCCACCACCCCCCGACCTCTCTCGGCTCAGGGACAGGGTGCAGTGGAGGGACACACCACCAGTAACAAAGGGGGGACTGAGATTTTGGCTCAGTGCTGGATAGCTCAGCATATGAGGTCTTGCTGGTCACAGGGACTCCTGTCTATGAGTGTAGTACACCTCTTGTATAGATGACTTTGAATCTTTAACTAAACGAACAATCATTAGTTTGATGTTCGAGGAGGAAAGACATAACAGTTGAATTATTCAGAGTAACTCAGGGGTTTCACAGCAGACCAAGATTTTTCCATTTTTATGTCGCTGTTAGAAGAAGAAGAGAAGCACAGACAGGGGCACTCACACGCATTCACACACATACCTGACCCTTATGCTCTGAGCCTCTCAGGAGGTCTTATTAACTCCAGCGTGTAAGAGACTGTGTGTGTATGTGTGTGTGTGTGTCCCTTCTACTTGCATAAACAGGGTGGGAGCACTGAGAAAAGAAAGATGAAAAGGATGAAAACAATGCAGAAGAGTCGATGGCTACAGAGAGAGAGAGAAATGACAGGAGCATAACAACTTGCTCCTAGTCAGAGAAAAAAGTGAGGAGCAGGAGGAGGAGAGAGAAAGGGTGTAAGCAGAATCTCATGGTCCCCTGGGAAGAAGGAGGTATATGAAAGGGAGCGGTGGTGACAGTAAAGACAGAGAGAGACGAGCAAATAAAAGGAAGCTGAAAGTTTAACATTTCAGGGGTTTTTATGACAGGAGTTTTGGTCTATCTGCCCATGATTTAAATGGAAAACTGTGTTTGTTTATTTCTTAAAGTGGATGTCAGACAGAGTTGTGGAATCACAGTTATACTTTCCTTTTTCTCATATAAGTGTCTTGCCTGCTTTCTGGAAGCTGTTATCTTGTAACATGCTACAGTTTAAATAGAGTCTGTGAGACAGTTTAGCTGTGGATATATACCTATTGCCAACTGAACTTGCTCAATACATAAACTGAACACAAGTGATCAAAGGACTGAAGGATGTCCTTTTAGTTTTCTGTTACAGTCAAACTGAGTCATAAAAGCAACTGTCAGACTTACTTTTGTCTTAATGCAGATGACTGTGTGTTGTAAAATGCTGCACATCTAGTAGAGATGATAAAGGTTTGAGTGTCCTTGTCATTAGCTTTTTTTGAAGACCATTGTCTCCACACTCAGTTTCAATTCTATTAGTTTTACCATAATGACTAAAGATGATGAAATGGCAGCATAATTTAAAGTGTGGATTTGTTAGGCAGGACTTGCTGCCCTGGAAGCGAGAAAAAACAGATAAAATGTGTTAATGTATTGTTATAAATGGGCCTATTGATAAAAATTCTAATAAGAAAAAGAAAAAAAAATTGATATATGAAAAAATTGCACCGCCAACTAAATTAGTCTAGTTCACTGAAATGCAACTTATAGAACAAAATGTCAAAATGAGGGGAAAGTAAACAAAATTTGCATTTTGAATGCCATTTGCATGTTTCAGAAGTGGATTATAAATTGAAAGAACAAAACCAGTTTCAGCATCCAAAACCAAAGCGGGAGCAGGAGCAGCAACACTTCTTTCATTTGCAATGGAAGGTTACAGCAAAACATCTACAGGAACTACAAGAGGACTTGCTTATTAAAGATGTGCACATTTTCACTTTATGAGTATAAAGCATGTCCTTATTCTTTGAAAGGTTAACCATTTTAAAAGTTGATGAATTTTCCAAGGACAGTTTCATAGAAGCCGCTCCTCTAACTCTCATTGCTTTGTGTTGCATTTCTCTTGTGGAAATGTTACATTAAAACATCAGAAGCTTTCATTTCTAACACAAATGTGACTTTTAACAATGTCCAGGGTGTGTGCTGCCTTATAATCAAACACAAGCTTGAACAAACCCTATATTTAGGTCACCTGTTGATTTTGGTGATTTTCTTCTTGACATGATGGTAGGAACTTGCATGTTGTAATAACAGTCACTATAACAACTGATTTTTCCTTTCTGTGCTTTCTGGACTCAGACTGTGGGTGCTGTAGGGATGTTCGAGCTCCAGATCCGTCACTTTCAGAACCCACATGGACTTCTGCAAACTGGAGACTGCTGTGACTTGCGGACAAACGGGGGGCAGCGCTGCTCGACCAGAGACCAATGTGACACTTTCTTCCAGGCCTGCCTAAAGGAATATCAGGCTCGTGTTGTCCCGACAGGAGCCTGCACTTATGGGTCAGGCAGTACAGGCATTCTGGGTGGAAACTCCCAATCACTCCGCCACAGAGGACACGACGGAGGAGGAGACGATGGAACTAACGGACACATTGTCATTCCTTTCAAATACGCCTGGCCAGTAAGTACTGGGGGATGTGCTAGTTACCAGTATGGTTACCAAGGGAACAGGGTAGCTTCAAGTACAATGCAATGCACTCAAACCGAGGCTAGATTGAAATGATGATAACCTTCACAGGCAGAGTTCAGACTCCTTCAGATGCTTTTGCATCACGTTAACAACTCCAATGTTTTTTCTCTAAATCTCGTAGGCTCGTCATTATCACACTGCTTCAACGGGAAGTCTGCTTAGTCTTTTTATAGCAGTAGTGAGTCTACTCTTCTGAAAAATAATGCGTTTCGCACAGGAGAAATGCACTTTTGAAGAAAAACCAATGAAAAGAAGGCATTATAGACTGTTTCTTTTGTGTCCAGGCATTTTCAATTTGGCATCTGACCAAAAAAAAAATTCCATTTGCTGTCAGACTCATACAGTTTATATTTATTCACTCTGGGAACTTATTGGCTGTTGCATGCGTACTAAAAGAAGTAGCGTTTGAGCTATTAGCGGAAAAACAGCAGCTATAACACCTATACATATGGAGTTTCACATCTTGACCCCCCCCCTATTTTTTTTCTTCTTGTTTTTTGCATGAGCCAACAATATTCTTCATTCATTGATTTTATCCACATATTTCTCTTTCTTCTTATCTTGTCTTCTGATTTTTATCTATCCAAAACTTCCTGTTTTTATGTTTTGAACTTTTGGTCTTTTGGCAACTTTCTCTGGGACGGATCGAACTATCTGCATCACGATCAAACTACATGCTACTGGCTGCTGCACCTTTTGTCCCCATTAAAGAGCAGAGCAATTAATTTGCAAGAAGCACAACAACAGACTAGTGTGACCAAGAAAAATATTGATAAATCAATGTAACTCTCTCCTTTTACCCTCCAGTGCTCCATTTTTCGACCTTTCTCTCTTCAATTATTCATCAGTAAGTTAAAAAAAACATGAAATATATTTTGCATAAATGAATGAGCTTTAGGCACCTTCTCACTAAACTGTTACAGTGTATTTTTCTGTGTGTGATCTATGTATTATTTATGCACATTTACGTAATCTTAGTTAAAGTTAGTCAATTATACTTTTTGGAAAATCTAATAAAAAGTCTTCAGAGAAGTTAGGATTATCTTAAATTTTCATTGGCAGAAATCAGTGACATAAATGGACTGTTGGGTTGAAATAAAAACTTAGATTAATCACTAATGAACATAAATTGAACCTATTATATATCCATTTTTCTTTGTTTTTTCCCCTAAAAAAACAAGGAACAGAAATATCTTATTTTGGCTTTCCTCTTATCCCCTCAGTCCCATGAGTAGAAATAAAAATCCATCAGTCCATCGCTGGACACATTAGCTGCTTCTTTCCTTAATTCTATTTAAGCAATTAATGGTTTGTTTATTGATGAAACTAGAGCTGTAGAGAACCTACGTAGAACAACTTGGCAGGACACCAGAGTCAGATACAATTTTCCAAAGGATATTATTAGTTTTATTTGATTACTAGAAGAATTCCTCCTCTGGTCTTTCCTTTTTCATTTTCTTTTTGCCTTTGATTGCGTCTAGCAAGGTGAAATGTTTCTCATCATGAATGTATAATAGAAATGACAGCAACATGCATCATGCCTCTAAGCCTCAATTGTATTCTGTTGGAGCAATGTGTGTGATCTGGCAAAAATAAGAATGTCTCTTTCGCTGCTTTTTAATAAGGCATTTATTTATTGTGCGAGGATTTGCTTTTTGTTGCCACAGCATAAACAGTACAAGTACACACAAGAATGTAACACAGAGCTGGTTTAGGTTTCTCCTCTCCTTGATTAGTATCTGCACATTTACCAGTGAGACTCACTGTCCCAGAGCCAATTATCTTCCCTTATCTGTGTACAGGGTGCTTTTCTGTGTTTTCGTGTGTGCGCTGTATGCTTACAGCATGTGTGTGTCACACTTTTTTTTTTTCTCTCCTCTGTACACTGGGGAGGTGTGTGATTGGCAGGAGCGAGTGTGAGAAAGTCTTCCATGAGAAAGCCTACCTGGATCAGTTTCAGGGCCGGGCTGCGGGACAGGTTGGGCTGCAGGGAAGACGGAGCAGGGGCACGGTGTGGCAACCTTAGAGCAGTTTCTGCTGAAAGGCTGGCTTTATCTGGCCATCCATGGGGGTGGAGGGTGGTGGTGGGGTAGGTTGGGGGAGAGATGGAGAGTGATCCCCCTGCCCCAGGTGAGGGGATGAACAGGTGAGTGGAGTCATTATGAAGAAAGGTGAGCTTCTGTCCCCTCCCCTCCCCTGCTTGTTCTTTCTCCCACTAATCTCTTCAGGGAAATTTTCTGCGTTTGCTTATGAATGTGAGCATAGTTGTAATTCACATTGTTGTGTTTGTTTTGTGCATAATGTTATCAAGATTGGCTGCAGGGGTTCATCCTTGTTAGATCACTGTAAGTCTATGTCTAATGCATAGTCTGATGAAGATGGCTTATTTTTGACCCCAGAACCACAGACACTCTGCAGTCTGGGATTCCTTTTTGCTTCTCTGCAGAGATTAGACAAGTTCAAAGGCTTCATAACTGCAAGGTCATTTATTTAAGCCCTGTCTCTGTCAGTGTTGAATCTGCTTCAGACAAAAAGGAAAACAACGCATCCTGCCAGGAAAGCACTAAGTTACTCCTTAATAAGTCTGTTTTCTGGCAGGAGTGTGAACAAACCATTCACCAGATCATGGTGATGGCAATAAAAGATACAGATGTGGCAAGTTAGCAGCTATATATGGTCACAGATACTCCTTCCTCCATAGATTTAATGTAAAATCAGGCTATGTGAGGCTGGTGAGTGACCTGTTAAAAATGGCAATATTTTTGCCATAAAAATTTTGTTGAGATGAAGTAAACAGAGTGAGTCTGTAATCTTTATATCAGGCATTAGAGCTTATTCATAGTCAGATTCCCTGCCTGAGGCCATATCTAGATGTTTCTGAGAAACAGCAGTCTGCAAACAAATATCTTTGTGTGTTTGTCATGTACACTTCATACTTTGCTTTTGCCTTTTACCTGTTTTTATCTTGTCTTCTAATTAAACATATCTGGTGTGTTTGCATAGATATGAACGATCACAAATATTTAAATGATCACAGCATAAAAGTGTCTTTTTATGCTGCACATTAATGCATGAAGCGTTAACAACCAAGAAGAGGTTGAGGAAATATTGACTTTATTGTTGTGAAATTATACAGACCATTAGAGGATGCAGTAATTGTAGTTATTCAAACTTGACTCTTCCTCACCTTTATGCCAGCTAGTCTAGCATTTAATGTGTCGTAGAAGTGGGCAGTCAGAGCTCAAAATCTAATTTTGCATCTTGTGACCAAGATGAAGTGAAAAGCTTTTTGTATTTTCTGTATGAGAAATTTTTCGGGGAATTTTACCCAGATCCCTGACAAGAATATTCAACTTTTTGTGACTTTACTTGATCATTTTCTCTTTATTACACTTTCTGTGCCCACCATTTAAAACCTTAGAAAGAAGGACCAGTTCAGACTGCATTAAAAAAAAAAAGACGAGGAAAAAAAAAAGGGGGACTCACCCCTTTTTAAGCGCTATACACCCATTGCTCCCAGCCTAGTGCCCTCTCGGAGGATTACAGTCTGGATACAAATCAAACATTTCCTTTTAGTCTCTAATTTCAGAGATAATTTGTGTGTATGCACAAGCAAATAAAACAAATATGTAGATAGAAAATAAAAAAGGATAAACTATTGACTACAGAGATATAATAAGTTACCATGAAATCAACTTGGTCTTTATGTGTTTGTATGTAAGCTGTTTAGCACTGTACATGTATGCCAATATATGGTCCAAATATGCCAAAATAGTAAATTCATAGGGTTCCTTACTATATACATATATATATATATATATATATATATTTTAGAGTTTATCATCTTATGGTAAATAATTTAAAAACACTGATGATGAATCATTGCCTTGGTAAGGATGCATCATTAGAAATTTTTTACTTTAGCAGAGCTGATGCAGGATGGTAGGTGGCTACTGGAGATTAGCTTTTAAAGCTGACTGGAGTTTTTTGGAAGAGGAGTGGTGTCCCTAACTTCTGTTTTCAAAGGAAGTCTGGCAGATTTTTGGAGTCTGTTAGAGGTTGGAGAGAAGATGGATGGATGGATGGATGGATGGATGGATGGATGGATGGACAATAAGCATTGTTACATAAAAGGCAAAGTTTTTATGTTGTATTTTATATTTCATGACATGATTATGTATCTTGTATGTAGAAAAAATATTTTCAATGGGACTGTGTGAAGTGGTGGGCTAAAACTGAATAGAGATGATAGACTGTGGACAAGTTGTTATTCAGTAGGTTGGATAACAAAGACATTCACACTCTTCGCTAATAACAACCACAGTGATTAGAAGCACATCTGGAGTGTGGCAGGAAACATCAACACCCAGAGAAAACCAGGAGTAATATTAACAGCAACATAGAAAAAACAGACACAGTTGAGGAGTACTTGTATGTTAGAATAACATGAAGTATATAGACCAATCAGACGGCTATGTTGTGTGATGCACCATCTTGCAGTGAAGCCATTGTTTTGGTGGTCACCTGGTATCTGCTACTGTTTGCAGACAATGACAGCAAATTGGATTTCTGGACTGATGACGTCAGACAGTTGCCTACAGTTACCAATTAATGTATCTTATCTGCCAGTCAGTGATCCTAATATAAGAAATATGTATCTGTTTTATAGTTATTTAAGGTTATTTAATGAATCATTGAGCCTGTAATGAGCAACTAAATTTGAGCAACTGCTCTCTCACAGAGAGACAAAAGGACCTCAGCAATGCGTGAGTTGACAAAATAATGCCATAGATATTCTTGTTAAACAGAAACATTTCAGCTCTACTTGTTAAGGATTAATTGTTCTACTCTGATTTATTACTGTAAATGCAGTAGCAATGTGGGACAATAATGAGCACCTCAGAGGGTCACTTGCATGCACACAGTGACAGTGAACAGTGTTCATGTGTGTATAATCTTGAGTATGTACCAATGGTTACGCCAATGTCATAGCTGTCTTCTGAAAACTAGAATAAAATGATGTATATGAACTGTAGGGGCGAATAAATTTACCAGCATGTCATACTTAATGGTCCAACGTCAACATTATCAACTTGTCATCCAAAGTGTAACGGCAGAATGTTTCCATGTCTGAAACCAGCATGAAATACATTCTAATAATAAAACATATCACGCATGTTTCACGCTTTTGCGAAAACCTATGTGATAAAATGAAAGTCCAGATGTTTTTTCTTGTGTGGCAGGTCTACATTTAGTCAGATTTCACAATTCCTCCCAAGTTAGTCATTTGGTCTCAGCAGAACTTTGTCTTTTAGTCCATTAGCAATAACTGGCATAATAACATGACTAGTTGTGCCGCGTTGAGCTAGGCAGCAGCATGGAAATGCAGAATTCTGTGTGAAATTAAAGAATTTTTGTCTAAACTTACCACGCTATTGTTGTTGGGAATAAAATCTTTTCTATTATGCTTGACCCACTTTTGTCAAACATCCCTGTCTTCTGCTTGCCCAGGGAATCTATGACATCCTGGAGGTCTCAGACAGGAAACAGCTGAAGTTTTCTGCTGCTGTTGGATCAACCAAGAACAGCAACAGCGCATGTCCACTCCAAATTAACATTGCTAAGCAATATGCAGTATTAAGCAAAAAAAATCACCCAATTCTCATCAGAATGACATGTTACAGACACATAAATACAACCGCAAAAATTGTGGACAGTCTAGCTCTGGTATTTGCTGGTATTAGTCGATACTGCTGTCTTTACTTAGTTCTAAGTAAAGTAAAGTTCTAACTTCGTACTACAGGAGAACTCGTGTTGCAAATCTCCTCACTCTGTCTTTTATTTCTGCATGTTTTATCAGCTGTCCAGTAAAATATGTCGGTAATCATTGGAGCTTCTGTTTACCACAGAAATACAACATACTTTAAGCTCTGTGACAGTAAATTATGTGGAACATACACAGTAATTCAGATGTTAACTGAGAGCCTCAGAGGAGAAACGTAAAGCTAAAGTGTCTGGCCTCATCATATGCTCGGAGGAAATAGACTGTGTGCATGTATGTGAAATAGGGCACTTCTCGGAGCGATATGCAAAACGCCATGCAAATACACGATCACATGTCACTGCTGTATACTACCCAGTCCTCCCACTGACAACAGTTTGTTCCTTTATTAATGGAGAAGTAAATTTATTCAAACTGAGAGGTGGAAGAAAAGCCTTTGTAGTATTGTTACTTGTTCTTACAGAACAAAGATTATCATCACTGAGTATAAAAGGCGGTTTATTTAATGAAATGAATGGAACAGCTTCTCATACTAATATCCTAAATTACGTTCATATTTCATTGTTACTCTTTAAAAAAATATCTTTCAGAGATGACAAAGTACCAGTAGTCTATAGGTAGCAGAACCGTTGAAGAAAATAACCCAAGTTAGCCTCTAAAATGTCAGTCAGAGAGAAACTGCCTGTTTGTCCAAGTTTCTCAACTTCATCATGTAGCTTATGCTCAAGTAAAACATGTTTGTAAGATGTACATTATTAATTTTTGTTCTTTTTACTTATAACATTATACCTCACCTTTTACTTAAATTTGTTAGGGCTGGGGGGAAACAGGGTGGATCAGGAAGGAGCAGACAGCAGATTTGTAAAGTAATATTGGAGAACCAAGAATCCTGGGTTAACAAAAAGTAGCCGAGGCAGAGGTGGTGGTTGTGCAGCTGGGAAAACACAGGTTTGAAGATGATATTCACAGTCAGGAAATCGAAATCTTCTGAAAAAAAGGAAGCTCACAAAAAATGGAACAATATGCAGTATTCAAAACTGATACTTTAGTAAAGTCTGTGAATGGCCAGCATTGTACCAACAGCTAAGGCAACCATCTGACTATGAGTGGTCTGCAGACTGGAACCTAAGTAGGTAGGCTAAGTTAAATAGCAGCGAGTGAGTTGAATCTGCCATTGGCACCTCCAACCCCATGCCCAACAGGAAGTCCCATCCACAAAGGGAGCAAAAAAAAAAAGAGATACCACAATAAAAGCCAAACTGATATAGATTCCCAACAAAATTCATGTACATGAAAGAACAACTACAGAAAAGAAGAGATCATGTCATCACTATTCTGGCAGCAAAGAATTATGCTAAACCATAGGGAGCAAGTTTGATTAACCATGAAAGATTCGGTTTCTTCACCCTGCTTTTTCCATTTTAGGGTTGCAGGGAAGCTGCAGCTCTGTATGTCATTTAGCAAGAGCATGGACATGTTGCTCATCCAATGCAAGACCAAGAGAAACAAAAAACAACTTAGACTCACATATAGGCAGAACTTGATTAACTTGTCTTTGGATGGTGGGAGGAAGCTTGACACTTATAATGTGTAGTAACAGTGGCAGCAATAAAACACATCTTTGAAATGTTTTAAACTCTAACATTTTAAGAGATTATTGATATTAGTTAACCTATATTATTATTACAGTGCCCTAGTCCTGAGCGAATCTGCGCACTATACGCGCAGACAAAGCATTTCTGAACATTAGCGCCATCTGAGCATAAAATATTTTTGCACAACGAAAAACTTGATCTGAGCAAGCAAGCATTAAGTGCAAACAAAATGAGTTCCTGTGTTGTGCCACCATGTGCCACAATTTCAACCAGTGACAGGCTTGGACAAAGTCCTCCTGAGTGGCTCCTTCACTGCTTCATGATAACATTAAAAGATGGTTTCTAAGTTAAGTGGAGTTATTTTTTTTTAAAGTCCATTCAACAAATATCTTTGTGTGTGGAAATGGCATGACTGCCTTTCTGGCAGAGAAGTACCACACTTCTATCTGGCCATTGTGCAGGATGTGGAATAGTTTGTTAGAAATATGGAAGCTGAAAAGGGACATTTACCATGGAGACTAGGATATCCAAAATACCTCTATGGCTTATTATAGCACATAATAACATGCAGATGTCTTCCGGTGTAACATCTAAACAACAAATTGCACAAAGTCTTGTTGTGGCTGTGCTGATTAAAATAGGACAAAAGGAATTTTTTAGAGTCAAAGTTTCCATAAGGAGGAGCTTGAGGTGGATGGTCAGGCTAAAAAGAAAACAAAAATGAAAGAATAGAAGATCATGTTTACCTCTGTTTCAAACTTCGTCTACATTGTTTCTCTAAACTCGTAACATAATTTGGACCACATGTTTTTAATTGTTACGGAATTAAAATGTTGACTCATGATAAATCACATGACTGTGGAGTTAATCAAAATGAATTGCAGTTGGATTGAAAAAGTTTTTACCACTTATTTTTATTATAAAAATGCAAAAGTATGACACTCACATGTTTTATTACTTTCCCAGCTTTACTAAGAAGGCTTGTTGGGTATTAAGAAATCAGATGCAGGTTCAGAAAAAGTCTAAAGGTGGTCAAATTGCTCAAAATCAGCAATGAAGTGGTCAGATCCGGGTTTTAGATTTATTGTTATTTAAATGTTTGCCCTTCAGAGACCTTGAAGTGTTTCAGAAAAATAAACATGAACTGAAGACCAAAGTGACCCAAAAATGTATCTCTTATTTCATAGGAGCTGTAGTTTTGTGAAAATATTACAGTCCATATAGGAAATAAACACTATTGTAAATGATCAGAAAGGTGATTTATATTGCTGTTTTTAACTGTGCAGTATTGGTTGTGTTTCTCATGATGAAAGTAACCAGCTGAAATGGAGGCATCAGCTGCTAAGAAGTGGCTCTAATGGCCACAGCTTCATTGGTCTTGCTGCTGTTTGTGTTAGCTGCCAGAACTGGTGTTATTTTTGCGCCTGTCTTGCTTGTAATTTTGTTGGCTGATTCAATGGCCATAGAGCATTTTGTCTTCACAAATCTGTCTTGCAGCCAACTAAAAAAATAACACGTTTCTCATATTAGCAGGAATTAATTTTGCTTCTCCTCATAAATGAAGAAATTTCTCAGTGATGAATAATAGCCCTTCTAATCTTTGATTTTTCCTGATCTTTTTGACATCGATCAGACTCAGTATGATAAGGGTGCATGGTGTTTCCTAGATGTTTTTGATCTCTGGTATTAAAATTCCAGTTTGGATCTACATCTGTTATACTTCTTATTGCTGGCGGTTCATCTTCTTTGCGCAATGTGAAAACTGAGTTGTTTTGAAGGTGTAAAAATCTCTGATGCCAAATGATCTCTATTAAACCATATTCTTTTTTCATGTTTCTACTTGAAGCTACTGAGACTAAAACTAGAAGTTTCATTTTATTAATAGAAACCATGATCCTTTACTCTGCATGCGCATAACGAAATTGATTAGTCAGTATCTTGTCAATTTTCTCTACTTTTAAATTATTATTTTTTCTGTTAAATGTTTTGTTTAATTATTATTATTATTATTATTATTATTATTATTATTATTATTATTATTATTATTGTTTTAAATTTGTGGTTTATATCTTAATAGTTGGATGTTCCTCTGGGTCATATGCAAGGAGCAAATCATCGATGTGGCTGTTTAGGTTTGAGCATAAGCTAAAGGACCTCTAAGCTAACAGTTAAACAGTGGATGTATTTTTTTTTTTTTAAATAAAGACTGCCTCTGTGGAGATGCTACTGGTTGCTTGGCAACAGTAGAGAAAAAAGATCAAACACCTATGTGTTGCTTTTAAACATTTTTTTGTACTTGTTAGGCAAACAGGGGGTAGTGTGTTGATTAGTGATCTCTATATATTTATAGAAGGGGATTAAATAGCTTTTGCCTGATTAATAGATTGAAGCAGAGTTAAGCAGCTGCTGGATGCAGTGATGTATGAAGCACAAAATACCCCTTTAATTCATATGAATCAGGTGCAATAAGTGGCAAAATGGAAATACTAAAAGTATGAATATGTTTTAACTGTACTTAAGCAGCTTAGACTAATTGAATGAATTTGTGTCACTGCTTTTGACCAGTGAAACAGAACAGAGAGCCGTCTCAGTATCATTACATGGGACACGCACACGCATAGTAACTTTTGCATTCCTGCAGTGTGGGAGCCGAGCAGAGAAGTCAGTGAAGAGAAACGAAAGGAGAGGAGCATAGATGGAGCTTTCTTTCTCTCCTGAGTCTCTCTTTCACTCTTTCTCCGCCTGTCGTTTGTGTTCCCATCTCTTTTGTCCCCTAATTGACTCTCCTACGTAGGCTTGCATGCCGGCATGTATGCTGATACTGCTGTGCACATCTTTTGAACATACACACCTGCAGTCATGCATACACACACACACACACATTACAATTGTCTTTACAAACCTTTTAGTTTTCCTCCTACAGACACACCCAAATACATTGATCATGAATCTACCAGGATACACACAGAAAACACAAAAAGGTTAATTCCATCAGGATTTGGACCTTGTGTTTTTTAGAGATAAGTTAATAACTCCAGGGTAAATGTCTCAAGGGAAGCTTGCATTAATGATTTAATTTGTGTGCAAATTGGATTGCAAGTAGGAGTCTCTTTATTAGAGAAGAATAAAGGCAAAGTAACCTTGATTTATATGAAAACGGTGAAATAACAGAGTGGTTCTCTCGCTGGATGTGTCATTGTGTATGCGGATCACAGGTATAAAAGCTACTGGTCACGAAACTGTTATTGTGATAGAATAGTTTTCCTTTATTGCCTTTCTTCTGACGTCTTACAGACATCATCGCTCTCCCACAACCATGTTTGAATCACTGGTTACAACCCTTTGTTTTCAATGTTGCTGCCCTCCAGTAATTTTCAGCCACATCACGTCTCTGTGGACTACACAGAATGCAAAAAGTTACAGTACAGCTGTCATAAATTCTCCTTTTCTCTTTATGGTTTCCTTTTTTTGCCAAAACTCAACAGGAGCAACCACAAATATTTTGAGCATCTCGTAGTGAAATATTTGCTCTTGTGTCAGTGCTGTGATTTCTTGCCTGCCTTTCTGGCTCTGGATGGACATGCTGATGTTGTTACATCAGTAAATGTCTTCACACGGGCCGCAACAAACATGAAATAGTGAGATTTTAGTTAGTTGTTTACGTTGGAAGAAGATGTGTTACCAAAATTGTCTTTAGGCTTCAATTTTCTGAATAACATTAACTTTCTGCAATGTTTTTAAAGCATTAAGAATGTTGTTTTGAACTATTTAATCATTGCTGAAAAACAGAGAAGCTTCTATTAAAAATGTCTGCGTCTCTTTGAAGGATTTAACAATATGATGATTTACCAGGAAAAATTAATCTGAGTATATAGTGAAGGGAAAAATGTTTCAAATGCCAAATTACATATTTAATAACTGGGTTCAGCATTCATCCCAACTTAGATGGGGCATTGAATGGCACAGTGTAAGCAAGATGTTTCTACCAGAGGTCAAATCACATGTTAAGTACAAACATTTGCAAACTTTGTTGTATTTTTCTTCTCATTTTGTGACAGAAATTATGATAATATATCAGATTAATGTTAAATCTCAGTGTAATTATTCAATGTAACAGATTTATAGTATAGTATGAGATAAGATTATATGCCTTAGCAAGAATACTGTTGGAGGAACACTTTCATTTTAATAATAAAAAGAGTCATTAGTTGGACTCTAGGTGGATGTTAAGCACTGGCCAGTTATTACTGTAAGCTGAAAGGGAAATTAAAAGTCAGACATTGCTCAAGCAGGGATTCAGTCACTCAAAATTATTTCATCATGTTTTTGACAATAAATTATTCCCTTATTATTATTTTTCAGGATCTTTAATGCCACACTGATCTGCATAAACCCCTGGCAGGGGTATTTAATAAAATGTCTTACTCTGAACCGTTTTCTCATTGTTCTGTGGAGAAATTTTGTTTGAAGAGACAAGATATCCAAGAACAAACATGTGCACACATACACATACTTGTCCTGTATTCTAACTATGCTGTTCTCCTAAAGTGCAGCCGTGGATGTAAAGTGTTCAGCAGCCAGACAAGGTAATTTCCTGCGGAAGCTAGAGTTAGGTCAGGGGGTTGTTTGGGGTGAGGGGAGTTGGTCTGGGTTGCAATTAGGCATGTGAGGCAGGAGGTGCAGGGCAGCAAAAAGAGCAGGGATTAATGGGCAAAGGGTTAAGTTAATGTAAGCAGTGTTGAGGGGAAACATTAAAGTAAAAGGAAGTGAAAGTTGCGGTGTGGGGAGGGTGCTGTCAGTGGATGATGTCAGAGTGGGCCACAGGTGTTTTGGGTGGAGGTATGTGTGTCATAAAGTCTTACTCACACTGTTGAGAGAATCATAAGCAGCAGGAGGTAGAAGTGGGCGGAGATGATGGGAGCACAGGATGAAGATATGCCAGGTCAACTTTGCACAGCATGTGGAGAGAACTCTGTTGTTCCACAATGTCTGAAGTGGAAAGTCTAGTATATGTCAATTAATCCTACAGGAATGTGAATGTTAGACAGGCAGGGAGGAGTCGTGGCTGCTGAGAGGGACAATAAGGAGGAAAAAGTTCATTTCTCAAGTTGTGACTTTTAGAGGTTTTTTTTCTGTTTGAAGAAGAAGAACATTTTTGAACTCACGTTGAAATCTGGAGTTTTTACTGGCCATGTTGTTGTTTGATAGGCTTTTTTAATATAAATTTGAACGCACTCTGCTTTGTGGAAAGTTGTGCTATCATGTAGAAAAGTGACCTCAGCATCACTAAAGCTCCTTTCAACTGACAGTTTAATAGAAGTATCTAAAATTTCAACATACTCTGTGTTTACAGTCGAGGTAATTAATGTCATCTTCCCTGATCCATGACCAAATATCAACCCCATATCATCAATGATTGTGTGAGTATTCTGCAATTAGTGATAAGAGAAATTACGTTCTTGAAATGGTTTTATCCTTTCCATTGTTTCCCTTCCAGTTGTGTTGTTGAAGCCAGGTTTCCTGTCAATCAGTCAGCTGCAACAGCTCATTAAGCGTGTTAATTTAATGGGGATATCTTGAACGAGGGATGCACCGATCCACTTTTTGGGAGTTCCGATCCGATACCAATACCGATATTTGCCGATACCAAATCTGTTTATGTGAACATTATTGTGACTATGGTTATTATTGCTGTTATAACTGTGTAAGATTTTATAAGGTTGTAATAACTTACCCATCTTTTCTGAAGTTACCTCACCAATACAACTATAACAACATTACAGATCTTACAATTTCAACAAGTTTTATTTTGATTTGGCACATTTTACCTAAATACAACAATAAATGTGTGGTTTTGAAACAAAGATCTAGCTATTAGTACAACAAAAAATGTCACATTTTAACATTCTACGCATTTATTTGTCAGAAGCATGTCATCAAACACATCTGCAATAGCTTGACTAGTGTGGTATTGGGTATCGGTTGTGGTATCAGTACACTTTTATTCATACCAAGTACTAATACATACACTTGGTATTGAGCTGATACCGATACTGATATCGGTATCGGTGTATCCGATGTAGTTGTAACCATTCATAATATTCACCTATGCAGCTGCTATTTGTTTATATGTTCATAAATAAAACAACTGACCAGGCATCTTCCAAGAACTCTCTCTCTCTGCCATGATAATGACCCTTCAAATGTATTTTGTAAACTTCAAAATTCAGTTTGTAGGAAATTTCAACTAGAATGTCTCATCGTTGGATGTCCAATAGTCTGAGAAACCCTAGGCCAGAAATCCATTGTGATTAGATAGTACATTACTACTACATGTTAAAATAGCATTAATGTGCTGTTTATTAGCACTTGTAGTTACTTAATATCTCATAAAATCAGTCACAGACAGGTCTATTCAACCTTGGTGCCACTTTGTCATGTGTTGAAATACACAACAAAGTGTATGTAGATGATTTCAGAATATATTGTTTTAAATTATTATTTATGTGAGTAACCAGCTAAGTAAGCAAATGAACTGTTTTTATATAAATTGAAACATTGTTGATTTAGATTCAGTCCTAATTACTGCTTTGAGATTTTATTTCTGAGGCAAATACAAAATAAACCCATGCTGTACCCGGAACTCTGATTCCTTGAACTAAACGTTACTCTGAAAAGCTGGATCAGCATGCCAATCCTTTTGTTTCATTCAGGATACTGATAGAAAAAGGCTTAGATAAATGAGATCATAAAGCTATATACATTTTACCAGTGACCATCCCTCAACTTGAAAAAGAAAGAAGAAACACCAATGAAAACAACGTAAAAAATATCTGAGCAAGTGACAAAAGAAAACTGCAAAACAGTTGCAATTTATTAGCTTTTTAAGTTTGTGTTTGATTAACAAAAGAATTAAGTCAATGTTGCAATACAATGCAATGTTATACGGTATAATTTGAAATAATTTATTGTCCCCAGCCTTCACATAAGATTAATAAACAATCAAGAAGAACACAGTGTATTACACTTGTAAACAACTGTCACATGCCAGCCAAAAGGACAGCCACATTGCACAATACGATAACATGGGTGTTGCTTAATCCATCCAGCCTTAAGATACTTTTAAAATTTAAAAAACGGTAAAATAAAGGATACACTTCTTTTATCCCCCACTCCACCTCAACCCCAACATCTCTTTCCATTTTGGTAACCACATTCAGCTGATAATGTACTCATTCCTCTACTTAAGTCCAAGTCTTTTGCTTGTAATGGAGAAGTTTTACATCATTTGGTGGTGTTCTGCTTAAGGGTGGGGAGTTGAAAAGAAGGCAAATAGATGCAAGGGAGGAGCTGGTGGTGGCGTTTGCAGTTCGGTGGACAGATGGAAAGTGAGTGAGGGCAAACAAGGGAAGATAAAGTCTGCTGCTAATTATATCCACAATGGAAGAAAAACAGAAGAGACGTCAAGGGTGTGAGACCAGACGTGTAATTATAGAGACGGGGCCATGAAAGCGGGGCGGGGTGAATGGCTGCACACTGGGGGTCTAATTCCTCATCTTATGCTCTGTGTGTGTGTGTGTGTGTGTGTGTGTGTGTGTGTGTGTGAGTTTTCCACCTGAGGGAAGGGAGACGGAGAGCCCTGCTTAATATCTGTAGACATTTTTGAAATTGACATTTGAGGCACCATGACATCTCCTGCTGTCTTGTGCACTTGACCCTCCCTGATGTAAAAAAAAAAAAAAAAGATTGTTTTCTTTTTTATTGTATGAAAACAATTAATCAATAAAACAATGGGCCATATGATACACTGCCAACTTGTCCAGGCTGCACCCTGCCTCGAATTGCTGGGATAGGCTCCAGCTACCCTCTGACCCTGAATTGGACTAAGTGGTATAGAAAATGAATAAATAAAACCATGATTGCACTAGGGGAATTTCAGTCTCGGTGTTGTACTATGTTCAGATAACTATTTTCCCCCTTTATTGGAGTAAAACCAAATCTTTTGGATAAGATTTTGTTCAGATTTCAATGTTTTGCATTATTCTTCATACTTTAACAGTATAGCTACGGATTATTATGTCTTTTGCAATTAAGTAAACCTGCATTTCACTGCAAGAGTAGTAATGCCAATGTTACTGTGGTTGCCTACCAAATTATAGTGCAGGTAAAGTGTCAGCCATTTAATTCAGCTCAGCTACTGCTGCTGTCATGACAACCATTTGCATGTTTGTGTGCAAGTCAACTTGAGGTTTTTAATGTGGCACAACATCACAAAAATCTGGAATATAAAAGAAAATTGTGAAGCATTGGCAGCTAAGTATCAGTTTTCTGTTTATTGGTGTGTTTAATCTATGCAAAAAAGATTAAATGCATGTTTGATTACATGCTTAACAGGTTTGTGTGTTGGTATATATTAAGATTTTGATACTTTGACAACTCACAGAGCTCTCAAATTAATGAAAAGGAAAACATAGAAGGCTTGAGCTGCAAAATGTGGATAAAAAATAAAATACATAATTTTCCTTAAAATAAAGAAAGCAAAAACCTTTCTGTAACTTGCATTTACCAGTTAAAGTCTCATTTTAAGCTGTGTCACCTGCTTTGAACAAATCAAGACTCTGGACACTCCCCTCCTATTATCCTTCACACAATAGAGCAATTTGAGAGGTGGTCATGAGGTGGGAAAGAAGTGGGAATACTGCATGATGAAAATAGGTAAAAGAGGTGTGCCAAAGCTAAACGAGAGGAAGGAGAAGACAAATAAATAATCAGTTAATTAGGACACCACCAATCAGCCTGTTAAATCAGGTGACAAATAATTAGACGTTAGACAATCAAATATATTTTTCATTCTTATTAAAATTCTGTCCTAATTACATAAATTGCAGTATGATATGCAGGGATTATTTAAGGGAGAAAGGACATTCTTTATTGTCATTTTCTGAGAGAAACGATAATAATAAATACACAAAAACAGCTGATATAGCTTATAAATCATGAGGCTCTAAGCACAGACATCTCAATTCATGACTCACAAAGCAATATAAATGCAGCCAGAAGCCCTACCTGTGTCAGTCAGAAACTATGTCTCCGAGGAGTCTTGAAAAGAGGGCAAGTTGAAGACCCTTCATTGTCTTTGCAGCTTTTCAGTTGACTAAGCAGTGGCTCACAGCATGAAGTCTTCCTACTGTCTTCCAGTAATTTAGTTATTTTCCATTGTCTTGGAACAACATGACAGCTTTGATCAGCCATAATAACATTTCTAATAATGGAAAATGAATCTTCTGATCCATTTCATATTTCAAATTGGTCCCCCAGCAGATATAAAACAGAATTCTGTATAATTCTGCATGATTTTAAGTTGTTGCTGAAAGATTACCAAGGATGTTCCCTATAATTTGGTGGTAATTTTTTACAGTTTGCAGAATCATTTTAATTTGTGCACCTGGATAATTTATTCCAAATGATTACAACACACAGCAGACCAAGCTGAACAAAATGTGAGATTGTCTGTAGGAAAACATTTGCTTCAACTATAAACCAATTTCCATCTAAAATAAGCACAAATTTTCAACTGAACATGCACATGAATAGGCATTAACTTTCATTAACGTTGAGTGAATATTGGTAGCTTGCTTGTGAGGAAATACTTTTCTGATACTAATAAATCTTTAAAAAAAGAGCAGGGTCCTATCAAATGATGTGAACCAGAGCACCATTTAAACAACCTTGATGTGGAAACAGATTTAAATAGGACATCTGTGGTTGTCTTATGCATTAGTTTGTATCACATGTCCTATTCAGCTATTCAAGATCTGATTTGTATTTATATAATTTGCTTTGTCTGATCTGATCATTACTGCTTTAAAAATTCGTTTTAAAATTAAAAACAACATTAAACTGCAATTCAGTCTATAGTAATAAACAATTGAAAAAAAATATATTCTTTAATTAAAAGCTGACATATTACTTAAAGAAAATCCTTCATGAAACCTCACTCTAACCTCCACACAACAAGCTGAAATAACAGCAGCCCTGTTTACCCAGCAGTCCTCAATGCATCGTGGTTATTGTTGAGTGATTAAAGGAAAACAGCACAAAATCCTGTTTGTTGTCTAAATTGATAAATGACATGTTTTGTCTGCCACAGTCTCAAATTATTTCAGATTACGAATGAAAGCACTGTATGTGAAAAAACAGAAGTTGCTACCGGTAACACTGCATGTCTGTGTGTGTCTCAGTTGTGTGTCTGCTGGCATGCCGTTGTCTGCTTGTGTGAGTGCAAATATGTACGCATCAGTGTGCGAGCTCTGAGGGGAAATTCCTCTCTCAGGGCTGGGAGTTCTTCCTGTCGTAGAGCTGTGTTTGTACAGCCTGGCTTTGTCGGGATATCCTACCCTGCCCATGTCTGAGGGAGAGTAAGGGAGAGATAGAGGGAGGGAGGGATGAAGGGGCACAGATAAGGGAGGAGGGAGGGATGGAGAGGAGCGGATCGGGCTGAGGCATCAGGGGGTGTAATGAGATTTGGAGCAGTGAAATAGGCAGTGGCAGAAGTTTAAAGGATAGAAAGTAAGCTTGACTCTTTAAAGCTTCCGTCCAAATGAATTTGACATGCCATGACAAATGCCAGTCCACTGGTATGAATTAACATAGTCCCATTTAATCCCCTTCTTCATCACTATGGGGCAGATGTGAGGCCGCTGGCGAGCAGACAAAGTCAGGACAACCAGACAGCCTGTTGCCTGAGGAAAGGGACAACTTATCCTCTAGACTAATTGTGCTTGTTTTGATGTTGTGATTTCTTTGAAGACTCCTGTTCTTCCCCAGACTCATTCCACCTGCACATGTGATGACTTCAAACAATCAGGGAGTCTGACTGAAAATGAGTTGCCTCTGTGCTGGAGGTCCAGTCACTGACTCAAACCCACAGAGATCAGTCTCAGATGTGGCAGAGAAACAATGTCTGTGACTGCCAAGTGGAAGAAGTTTTGATGGAGAGACAGAGATGGAAGTGAATTATGGTGTTTCTCAGACCCTCTGGATGTAGAGAAAACAAAACATCTCTTGGCTGCACAAGCTCAGCAGGCTAAGACATATGTTTTAAATAAGCAGTCCAAATACATGTTTCAGACATGTTTCAGATAATGTCGGAAACATTATCATAGACATTTAAGCAGTTGTTGACTGAACAGGAAGATTTGTACATAAAGATTTTTTTTATTATCATTACCCTGTATTTATTCTTATCAACCCAAAATGCGTCTTAAAGGTAAATTAGAGTAACTCAGCGACAGGAGAAAGCTATTACAACCCCGGTGAAACCCAACACACGGGACGCAGCAAACAGCAGCGACGGCAGCAATGAAGAGCATCATGCTTTCAGATCGCTTGTCTCCAAGAAATTTGATTGGTTTATGATATAGGAGGGAATTTTGGCATTTTTAAAGCAAAACGTGACAAAGCATCAACGGCGAAGAGCCTAAGCTGCATCTATTTCCATCATTATCTCCACAAAGCAACACAGATAACTCCATATTGTTGAAACAGGTAATGATGTAATTATTGTCAGTCTCTTGTTTTTGTTGTTCTGATTTTCCTTTGTGGGTTTGTCTGTAAGTGTGCATTTATTGCAGAGTGTGTCAGGAAGGACATGTTTTAGATAAATCAATTCAGACACAATTGTCTTGAGTGTTGATTTGATAATTATGACTGGATTTACACTTGTTGGCCTCCACACAGGAACCAAAACTCAACAACAGGGCCTTCCTTTTTCTGTTGATTATATCATAACTTACCTGGCTGCATGCACCCACAGGAGGTGTGAATATATGTGATGTGGTATGTCAGTAACATTGACTTCCTACATGGCTTTACTCACATAGCTAATAGTTGGCAAAGAGAGCAGGCATAAAGACAGTCGAGGCAGATTCATGGATGGAAGGAAGGTTGAGGGAAGGGGAGGGTGATTGGAAAGACGATAAAGCTAAGAGGTCTGCGAGCAGGCCGATAGTGAGGTAATGCTGCGTGTGCATTTTGTGGTAGTGGGTAGTTCATCATGACCAGCATGATTGTCAAACACTTCAAATCCTGCAGCTTTTTGTCAGGGGAACAGTTAGCTTCCTGCTGCTGCTGGGATGTGCTGATTTCAAAATGTACACGTCTTTTCTTCACAGTGTTCATGATGGATCGGCTGTGTGTTTTTAAAAAAGTCATTCTCAGCCCAAGCTTGAACGATTTTAGAGGAAAGTTGTGTTTTTTTAAGCACTTAGCACTGACCTATAAACCACAGTCTCAATGGATGACCTAATGTTGTGTCAACAAGTAAAAGCTCAGCAAGGAACTAATTTTAAATATATTTAGGCACTTTTGTACACGCAGTGTGTGGCAAAAACAAATAAGTTCACTATTTCCTTTTTTAAAGTATCATGTATCAAAAATGCATGAAAAACACATTCTGACAAGCATTTTACATTTTTGCACCAACAAATTGATTCACATGAGCCTAAAATGTAGCAATTATCAGCATGATGTGCAGGAAATCCTTAAAAAAATTGAGGAAGAAGTAGATGACAAAAGAAGTGACAGGCCTAAGGCCTATTTACAGCAGATGAACAGTATCTAAAAGTGATGTGTTTAGGATGACAAGGGTCAGGAAAATGTTTTAGGTGATATTAGACCAGAGATGTAGTGCCACCAAATACTGCTCTCCAAGCTCAGTGGAACAAAACAAACTTTCTGCCCTCTGTTTTTCTCCCTTTGTGATATATTTCTATCAATAATTGTATGTTTCTATAAATCATTGCAACTGTTTCCCATTTTACTGGCAATGAATACAAAAAAAAAAAAGATGGTTTGACACTTGCATCGTGCTGTGAAACATATTCAATGCACAGCTAACCAGCTAACAAAGGTTAGGCCCCTGATGTAGGCATGAAAAGCTGTAGGTGTCAGATGCACTCAGGCTGCACCTGCCAATGATGTCACTCTAAATTGCACTCCATAAGAATGCAATAAGATACTAGTGGTCTTTAATTTATCAATATTTATTTTTGCTTTTATTTCACATTTCCTTTAGCAAATTAAAGCTATTTTCCCCATTCTAATAAAGCTATTTTGAATCTGAAGATGTGTCTATTTCATTTTCATAACAAATTGTCAATACATTGCAAATGTGCTTAAAACACCACCAAGGGGAGCTTTCCCTGATAGTAATACACCTGCCTTTCTGCTATCAGGTTTAGAGATCATGGCCAGGATGTGGTAAAAGTATTTCTATAAGTTGTCCAGACCAACTACAGTCCAGCCAATCATATAGTGTGACATTATCGGCAGGTGCACTATCTGAGCACATCTAGTACCTACACCGGCTAAAATCCACGGTTAAGCTCCCCTCTGCCTTCTGGTCATATCAAATACCTGTCAATCAAAAACAACCCTAAGCATTTAAATTGAAGCTGAGACCACTCCCACTGTTTTTGTGCAGAACTAATTACACTACTCACAAAAAGTTAGGGATATTTGGCTTTCAGGTGAAATTTATGGAAAATGCAATATGTTCATGCTACAGTGATATAATATCATAAAAGTAAGACATTTAAGTAGAAGGATGCACTACTGATTTCCTCATCGCAAAAAATTCATTCAACACAAAAGGTAACAACAATGGTAGTTACACCACAACAAAAAATTTGAACGTCTCAATATCTCGTCATGTGCCCTTGAGCATCAATTACAGCTTGACTACGACGTCTCATGCTGTTCACAAGGCAACTTATTGCCTGCTGAGGCATGGCATCCCACTCTTCTTGAAGGGCAGCCCTCAGGTCATTGAGGTTCTGGGGTGCAGGGTCTCGAGCCTCTACACGACGGCTCAGCTGATCCCACAGGTTTTCAATGGGATTCAGGTCTGGAGAGAGTGCAGGCCATTCCATTTGAGGTACACCAGTCTCCAACAGCCGTTCCCTGATGATGCGGCCTCGATGAACAGGAGCATTGTCGTCCATGAAGATGAAATTAGGCCTGTGCTGTTCATGTAGGGGCACAATCACTGGATTAATGATGTTATTCAGGTAGTATGGGCTTGTCACTGTACCATTCACAAAGTGTAGGTCAGTTCTGTACCAAGTGGACACCCCTGCCCACACTGTAACACCGCCACCACCAAAAGCTCGCCTGGTGACAACAGTGGCTGATGCATAGCGCTCTCCCTGACGTCTCCAACATCGTTGCCGGCCATCATTTCTGCTCAGTGTGAATCGACTTTCATCAGAGAACAGCACTGAGGCCCACTGGTTCCTCGTCCAGCGTAAATGCTCCCTGGCCCATGCAAGACGATGATGCCTGTGCCTGGTGGTGTGGTCAGGTACCCGTGCAGGTCGTCTAGCACACAGACCACGCTGATGGAAACGGTTTCGAATGGTCTGACGTGACACTTGGGTGCCTCTCACCTCTCTTAAAGGTGCCTGGAGTTGAGTGGCATTCATCATCCGGTTTCTCAGGGCAGTGTTCACAATGTAGCGGTCATCAGCACGGGATGTGGCCAAAGGATGTCCACTTCTAGGCCTTTCTGTGACTCTTCCAGTCTCTCCATATCTCTGTTGCAACCTGCTGATGACACTCTGTGACACTCCAAGCTCAGTGGCCACTTCTGTCTGAGAACGTCCTGTTTGAAGCATCGCAATGGCAAGGGACTGTTGTTCCATTGTTAGGTGTCGTCTTGGTCTCATGATGTCAAAATGTGAACAGCATGATGAGGACAACTGTTTAAACACCAGCTCTAATTGAACCAGGACATTTATTGGTCAATTCAATGATCACACACCTGCCGTGATTTTTGCCGTTAAGCTCCTTGTTAGAGAAAAGCAACTTGTGCAAAATTTATTGACACATTTAACAGTTGGACATGTGCATTTAAAAGCTTAGAGAAGATCACATTAAGTTTACCTGTACAGGTTTGAATGCATTTTAGGCTTGTTGTGAAATTTCACCCAAAAGCCAAATATCCCTAACTTTTTGTGAGTAGTGTATGTTAGTCACTAGAAATATCCCACCAGGTGAATGTAAATCACGAGCACCAAACACTGTTTCAGGTGAAACTTTCAAGCCGAATCTTAATGACTCCAGCTGGTCCATCTGTGAAGTACCTGCTACCTGCCAGCCTTAATGAACTGGCTGTGCCTTCTGTGGCCCCCTCACATTTCATTAGTTCCATGACAGACCCCCACACCCCTGCATTTTCTCTTAACACCTCTTCTTTGGTCTTTTCCCTTACTCTCCAGTGTTACCCATTACTCTTTTGTTTAGCCTCCATTGACTTTTTATTGTCTTTCTCTTTTACTGCATCTTATAATCTAACAAAGCCCTTATCACTGTTATTCCACCATGACAGTTTTTTTTGTGTTGTTTCTCAATTTTTTGTCCTTTTTTCTCTGTTTTGGCTCATCATCTCCTCCCTTTGACACTTTCTTTTACAGAAGAGATAATGAACACTCAATGCATATCCCTGACTCAGTGTTTTTGCTATACAATTTCTGCCCCCTTAAACTTTTACTGTAACCCCTCATCTTCCCCTCTGCTCCTTGCATGCTGCTAATATTAATACTGCAGCCAGCCCATTGCCCTTAACCTCCCTCCAAATCCATCTCTACCTGACTTCACTTCCCCTCTCCTCCTCCCATCACCTCATTCCTATCAATTTCTACTTCCTTAGCACGCCTCACCTCTCCTCCCACTCATATCCCCTCTGGCAGCAGGCTCCTTCAACAAAGACGTGACTGCACATCCATGTAGCCTTTTAGGAGGACCTTAACCACAGAGCACATCGGGGAGCTATTTGCATCACAGGCGCTGCTGTGTTTCACAGAGGGATGATATGAGTGGGTGGATGAAGGGAAAACTAAAAAAGGGAGAAATATATAGTTGTATGGGAAAGTGTTAGTCTGAATTATTCATAGCTGATCCATAGGATGAAAAATGAATCAGTAAAGAGGATGTTGCAAAAAATAAAATAAAATAATAAAAACCCTGCCTTCTCTGTTATCTCTCTAGAGTATATCTGTGTAAGTCATCATTTGAAGATGTCCAATATATTCTGAGTTCCTCTGCAATGGTGCTGCAGGATACACACACAGACTTTATCTATACCTAAAATGCTATATCTAATATAAAAGTCCAGATATGCTGAAAATCGAGTGAAAGTATTAATGCAATGACCTACTCCATCAGTCCAGGTTGGACCTGGATGCTGCTACAGTGCAGGTTTTCAAAAAGGTTTATTCTTTTTCATTTTGCAGGTTGAGATTATTTTTAACTGATACCCAAATGCTATCTTGGCTTGTGCAGACAATGCATCCCTTCTGATGCTGATCTGTGTTTTAAATACCAAAGGCAAGGAAAGAAATTAATGGAGGAACCGAAAAACTATTTAACCCAATGCTTAATGCAAATTTAAATGTGGGATTATGTAAATAAAAAGCTCCCTTGGTGAGCTAATGGAGCATGATTAATAAAAAATATCTTTCAAATTAATTTTATGATGACTACAAAGCCGAAGATTCCTTACTATTATGTATAACTGAAAAACAACATGCATCCACATAATCCATAGCTTCATTCTGCTCAGTAATGCAGGATGCTGGTGGCTTTTGTTGTTGTAACTGAACAAGAATTTATGCACATTTATAACATACATGTGTTTGGATGTGAAAGAAACCAGAGCACCCTCAGAAACCAGTGAAAAGATAGCGCTAACCACCACTTGACTGCCTCCAGAACAAATTATTATTCATTGCATTTCAAAACACAAGGGACACAAGGGTTAAGGGAAATGATGGATGCTAGATATTTAATATCAACTTTAAAGTCTCAATATTATATTGATACCAAGATGTTGTCTGTTACAGCACAAAGTGGATTTTTTTCAAAAGTTGAGCTCACATTTGCATAATGTTGCCATTTGGAGATTAATGATCACCAAAAGTAAAAGTGCATTATGGTCAGGGTTAGTAAATATAAATTCCTCTGCTCTATATTCACATCAGCTGTCCTGAGGCTTGTTTAAAAGTTGATTAATCAAGGGTCAAATATCAAAGTTCACTATATTTAAAACTATATATATATATATATATATATATATATATATATATATATATATATATATATATATATATATATATATATATATATATATATATATATCTATCTATATATCTATCTATCTATATATATATATATATATATATATATATATATATATATATATATATATATATATATATATATGCTCAAAGGAATATGTTTTGTTTCAACTACATTCAACTCAACATACCTGTTACAGCAATATTTGACACAAGTCTTGTCTTTTTTTTTTGGCAGAAGTCCTTCTCTCTGGTGTTGGAGGCTCTGGATTTTGACAATGACACATCAGACTCAAGTAAGGCTAATCTGTGTATTTCTATGTTTCTATGTGCCATTTTACCCTATTTCAAAGATGTAATAAAAATGGGCTCGTATTAGGTAAAGCATGACATTTTTCCACTTATGCAAAGTGCGAATATCTTCATTTTCTCTTTCATATTCCCTCTTCACATATTATCAAATAATTATTACCATTATTACTCCCTTAATTGTGTATCACACTGTACCTACTATTACTGAAAATAATCCAAATCATGAAGCTCAGCTGATTATTGAGCAAAACATTACACTTTCTACCAAAATTGTTCTTTTTCCCAAATATTGGCATTTTTATTGGCTGAAATTCTAGTATAATTCTACCTGTTAGAAGGGTTTTTTTTTTAATTTTTTTTATTTTTTTTAAATTATTTCTACTTTCAACCTTTGCATGCTCAGGATGGGGGATTGGATCATTGGTCAAGACTCAATGCAATCTGTTGGTTTTCCCTAATACGCTATTTCTTATGAGCTGGCTTGGATTGATGGGTGTGTAAAGTGCCCTGAGATGACATTATTGTGAAGTGGCTCTATACAAATTAAGCTGAACTGAACTGAACTGAATACTTTTTCAATTCCAAGAATCCATCCTCCTCTGAGTTTAGGGGGTTTGGAGTTTGTTTTCCCCAGTTTTCACTCTAATGGGAGTATTAGAGGCCATGCAAAAGGGCATCTGAAAAGACTCAAAAATGTAAGTCTGAGCAGATCAAAGAAGACTAACAACTTTATACTTTTGATTGAATAAATATTCTCACAAATTCCCTTTGTGTCAGATAAAATCAGATCTATATTTAGAGTATCCAAGATCAGACACTTATAATAAGCTAATTAATCCTTAAATGGTTATCGATTGTGAACTTGTGTTGCTTCTTCATATTTGGATTATTGTGACTCAGTCTTTGTGGTGGCAACGTCACTTAAACATAATAGATACAAAAAATGATCTCTGTTTATTAAACAAGCAATAAAAAAAACCTTACGTGTTGCTTCCACAAAACTACAGCAACTTCTTTAACAAACAAAATCTAAACAAAAATATTTTCTTCTATTTACGGTCAAAAAAACTGTAGCTCCTCGTCTTGCTCCATTTATAAAAACCACTGAACATGCGCACTGCACTCCGCAGCGCGGTATCTCTTCATGGTCCTAATGCAGGACGTTAAAAGGAGCCTAAAATATTCCATTTAACTATGACATACAAAGACAAAAACATTATCAAAACTATAAAACACCTAAAAAAAAATTCCATTGCAGGATAAATAATACATTATTTACAACATTAAAAAAATGTTCCATTATAATGTTATGTACAAAAACATACAAAATAAACATCACTATTACATGGCTCTAACAGTCTTAATATGTTGGAGCATAAAAAAAAATTGTAGCTATATAGAACATTGCAGAAAAGGCCAGATTATCAACCGCAGTTGAGTAAAACGTACAATAAAACATCAGTTGTTTTTTTTAACTACATAGCCAGTAGTTGGAAAACCATGTATTTTTTAATTAATGTGCGATTAATAGCAATATAACGATGGAATATAATCACTTTAAAACAACAACCTTTTTACTACTGTACATGTTCTTTTTTTTACAGTATTCATGGGACTTATTGGAGCAACATTTGAACATGGTTGGTTTTCAGTGTGGTGTTAGTCTATTTTCTTATATAAAGAATGTAAATACTTCTTCCACCACAGCATTTGATGTATTTTCTCCACTGTCATGCCAAGAAAACCATTTGTTTTAAATTCAATTGTCAACAAACAATGTTTCATGGACGAAAACAACATAAGTGCTTGTTTACCAGAACGTGTGGGTTGACACAACGAAACAATGTGAAGATATCCTTTGTGTCTTAATGTCTGTGATCACACAAGTTTACAGTGCCTTTTATCCAGGCTCTTTAATTTCCTGCTTGTCTCCATGTTCACTCTACTCATAATCGGGAAAAGCTTCTTGACATGGAGTATGAGCTATGTGCTATAAAAAGCCTTTCACAAAGACAAACAGGCAGATCTTCCAATGCCTTCCTCATTCCTGCCATGCCACAATCCTCCCTTTCATCTCCCCATCCTCTTCCTCCCTCAGAGAAGGGACCGCAGTCCATCCAAATGATGGCTGAGATAATGAGAAACTGGAAACTGCCCCAGAGATGCTTGTCCTTCTCTGTGTTCATCATACCTGCTCTCCTAGATCTGTCCTTCCTTTTTCCTTCTAGCGCAGCTCTAACATCTTGTTTGCATTATCTTCCATTTCCACCTGAGCTCCTGACAACCCCTTAAAGCCGTTCACTAGGCTGACAGCTTAGCTCAGCCCAAATACAGGCGTCCTGTAGTAGTCTGAATGGACTTATCAGGTCCTGGTGCCAATCAAATAGGATTATTGAGCACGACTGAAACAGTATTTGGAAACTGTGAGAAAATATAATGTTCTTTCTGCACTGACAGCCTGACCTTCACTGAGTTTTCTTTAAATAAAATGTAGCTTTAATGTTAACGTGTAACGACGTTCTTTGTCTGTTATGGTGTAATTACGATTTATAACAAGTTTGGGCAAATATTTATTGTTCTTTAATAGCATTTTGCTCATGAAAGTCACTTTGGAAATTGGGAACATGATGGGATTTCTGCAATGAAATAAGAGAAGAAAAACAAGCTGTCAGACAGATGCACCTGAAGATGCCACACACTCATGCCTTCCTCGTCGTAGCTTTATTACATTTTTAGTGTTTTCTAAGTCAGTGCAGCCTGGTTTTGTGTTCGTTTGCACATAACTTAAGTTCGATTCAAAATTAAGAGTAATATAGCCTGTAGTGTTTCTCTGCTGTACAGAGAAGTGTTTCTGCAATTTGAGCCTCTCTAATCTGAAGGAAATGAATGTGGAAAGCACAGTGATGGAAACACCTGTCAGCATAACAACACAAACTGAATGCAGCACAAAGAAAGCCTCCAAATGATCTCAGTCACTTAATACCTCACATATAAAACCATTAACAATTAAGCATTGTTTATTCACAGACACTGTTTTCTGCTTAAATGGAGTGCTCCCAATCAGCAGATAATAATTATGCTAACATAGACTTGTAAAGGATAGGAAAAGCAAGAATATGTTAACATTTCAACTGCAACTATATATTTGCAGGAATACGGAGCATGCCATATTTTACGTAAGAAAAGTTAGGACCGCCAAGTAGTGAGAATAAAATATGAAGAAGTTGCAAAGAAACAAGTAGAACAGATTTGATTATCTTCCTCTTTGGAACAATCTGACTTCTCTTGAGCCAGCAAAGTAGTTGCAAAAACTAAATGTGTTAATTCAAGTTCACAGACGAAGTTTTTCACTGTTTTTCATATGAATTTTTAAGTAGTCACAAAGTGAGAGCTGCATTTGGATGTCAGAGGGTTAGAAGAGTGGAGCTACATAAATAACTCTCAAGCTGAATAACCATTTTGAACTCATGTCACAATTTTACATGCTGTTATTCCCATGACAAATAAAGATCACATATTCTTCTAGCAAAGGTTGTTTTGTTGAACGGTCTCAAGCTTGGTGGTGGACACGTTAACCCATGAAGTACTGAAGGTCTCATGACTATTTTAGATTTCTAAGTGAGATCGTAGTGATCAAGAATTGAACTTCTCCTTATTTTCACTTTTGAAAGACACAAATTCTCATAGATGCTTTTCTCTGGCTTGTTTTACTGCTGATATGTTACCAGTTGGCCAACTTAAATATAAAATGTTCAAAGGGGTGATTTTAATTTTAAATCCTTACTTAAATATGGTTATTTGATATGATCTCTTTGTCTTAGTTCTAATCTTTCCACTTTTTACTACAAAAATCCTTTTTCATGTGTTTCCATAGGAACAAGCAGATCCAGCATTAAAATTTGAAACAGTTGCTCATCGCTACCAGTGGTCCAAGGGTGTTTTTAAATTAGTGTTTTAATCATAACTAATTAATTTAAAAGAGCAGTGGTTTGATTTTCTCTTCGTTTTTCCTTCTGTTCTCGTATTTATAGGGTCATGTTTAAGAACATACTTTTTGCTCTCTGTGCCAGCATTTCATTTGTATTTATGTAACACTCAGAGCCACAAAACTTCTATCACAGCTTGAGAGAAAGTGGAATTCACTATTAGAAGCATTCTAATCTGGACCAGCTTGTCTATAAAATCCAACACACATGTTTGGACTTATAGTTGGAATATGGAATAGTTTTATTTGGACACTATACTAGCACGATAACTTAAAATAGCACTATGGTTCATCACAGAGTATCCAGCTAACCTACTGGTTTCCGTTGGTCTATTGATTGTTTTGGCAGGTGAAATGAAATGGCAAGGAAAAGAGGGTGTTTTCTCTCCTGCAGAGTTTTCTCAGCCATTGTCAAGGGCAACATTTCACAGCTCAGGCCAGGCGGTGGGGGGCAATCGCCGGAGGAAGAGATTTAAGTGTTTTCACTACCTGCAGACACAATCCCAGTGGACCTATACTTACTTAGACTTATATTTCTGTAAAGTTTGATTTTCAGCACAGCTGCTTGTTAGGCACTGAGTTTCCATCTTACGTTTGAGTTGTTTCTTCTCAGTTTTGTTGCATAGTTGAGCTCACTTGTTGTGGTGCCTCTCATCTAATCACATTACATAGGAAATCAGAGTCTGTTGTACACCTTCCCCACTGCGCTGGATCATAATTCTGTTATGCCTCCTAGTTTTCTGGGACAGAAACAGTGATGATGAAATTAACCTTTGATAAGTTAGATTTATTAAATTATTAAAAGCCTCATTGCTGTAGCATGATGATGGAGGGAAAGCTCAGGTCCTAGATAGTCCCAGGTGATAGCCAAACTGATCAACTGAGCTAACACTTCACCTGGGGTCCATTCTGTCCTCCATGTGTTTGCAAGCACACACTCATTTGCACATACACACACACCAGCCAGTGTAGTCCCTGTTTTCATTCCTTTGTCTCAAACTACAGTGATCTCATCTCTCCATCAGGCAGTTTGTTATGTGTGTGCCCAAAAAGCCACTTCCCTTCCTCTCCATTTCTATTAGCCTCTGGCTTTTACACACAGACATACACACATGTACTCCACACTGCTCTTCACCACTGACTTACTTCCAACAAGGCTATTTGTAATTATCACAGAGTTTTTTCCTTTTGTCCTCTCGAACATCTCTTACATACACACTGGTGGTATAGATTTACACACAAATTTACACATGCACACTCGTATTCTCAGTGCTCTGTGTGTGTTAACACCCTGTCAGGAAGGATTAAAAATGAGTTAGGGGATGACAGCGCCTCTGGGAATTCCCCTCAGGGGGTCAGAACAGCAGCCGCTGCCCCAGCGTTGCCTTGGGGCTTGTCTGGTCCTTGCTGCTGTTCTGGATGCCTTTCTACTCTGAAGACCTCCAACCAATTTTCTGGTTCCATAATCGACCCTTGTGTGCAGTGATACTCATGCTGGAAATGTTTTTCACTTCACCAAGCATATCAATGCTACACAAGCTTTCTGATATTGGTGGTTGCATATGAGGTCATCTGAGAAAATAATGCAGGCTAATAAAACATGATGTGGTGCATTTTTAAATGTAAAAAGCCACATCATGCTACAAAGTGAATATTTGAGCTTTCTCAGTTCCAGCCATAAAAGACAGCTGCTTTTAATAAAACAGTAGGGATAACCTGCTGTACTCAACTTGTTTGGTGCCACACAGGCAAGTAACTGACAAACTATTGAAGACAGATGAGCATTTAGTAGTTGAAGAGGTATTGTCAATGTAGCTGCAACAACAAATTATAAAAGAGAAACTATTAAACAGAATAACTGAATAACGATTTGCTCCATCACTGTTGTTGCTGCTATGAAATTTGACATTTTACTGGTGCATTGAAAGAAAGAAAGAGAAAGAAAGAAAGAATGTCATCACAGGTAAAGTTCTTTTCTTTTCCTCCTTAGGTCAGTTGATTGAGCGAGTTCTCCGCTCCTCCATGCTGAACCCTGGTGAACAATGGCAAACGTATCATCACCATGGACGCATTCTCAGCCTTGAGTATCGGCTCCGTTTCCGATGCGACTCCAACTACTACGGACCTGTCTGCAGCAAGTTCTGCCGGGCTCGTGATGACTTCTTTGGTCACTTCAGCTGTGATCCCAGTGGCTCCAAGATCTGCATAGAGGGATGGACAGGACCAGAGTGCAAAGAAGGTAAGAAAATAAATAGAAATTCCAACTGAGTCTGAATTAATGAAATATTTTTTGTCTGGAGAGCTTTAAACTTTATCCTTGCTGTCATGGATAAAAATGAATGAGAATAATGATCTAACTGAACATTTTTATACATTTTTATTTACAGCGTACTTTACATTTTAAACAAAATCTCAAAGTGCTACAAGTTAAAAGAAGCATAAAAGCAAACAAGTTATTTAATAATTAAAATACACAAAATTAGCAGCAAAAATACAACCTGTTTTATTGTCAATTAAATGACAGATTGAAGCCGAAGAATGGTTTCAACTTTGACTTCACTTGATGAATAATTATGTATCTTTTAATTTATTCGCCTTCTTAACTTTGAAGGGAGTCTCCAGTTCAGAAATTTTCCTAGGTCTCTAAAGAAGATTTTCCATCAGGGTGTCTTAGTTTTCCTGTTTGAGTTTGGCCTAAGCTCTGTAAATGTGATTAAAAGCAGTTGCAGTAAACTGTGGTTTCCTTTTTCCTTTAAAAAAAATTATAAATATTATAAATTTATGTCCAAAATTTAACTCTAAAACTGTGTGAAAGGCTCAAAACCAATCATACAACCAATGAGGACCTATTTTACAAGATGAATGAACACTACACTCATACTCATGCTGATAACACTTCATTGTCATTACACTTTCATACATCCGTAAATACACATCATTTAGCGCCAGTGGAAAGGGTGTGTGACATTATTTAGTGTGACTCCTTGGCTTGACGCCCTCACTCTGTGACCTCGTGAGTGTTGTTATGATGTTAAAAGTGAATGGAGGAAACCAGAGTGGAAACCATGGGAACCCTGAAGGACACATGGCCAATTTAAGGACATCCTGCAATCCTGCCTGTCTCGCCCCGTCTCAGTTCATCTGACTTCCTCCTCAGCACGGTGCTGATTGGCCTGAAGAGAAGCAGGAAGTTTAAAAGATTAGCCACAGTACCTCTGTTACCCCCTGCAGGTTACACATCATGTGAAGGGAGGTTTATGTTTTATATTAAAACCTTTAGATTTAAATTCTCTACACCTGCCTTTGTCCTACACTTTAAGCTCTTAACTTGTGTTTTTATGTTTTGACGAAATTAATTGTAAACATATTAATAAAGTTTCCATCCATCCATCCATCCATCCATCTGGCCCTTCTACTGAGACCACTTTGCATTGGTAGGGCCTAGTAACCTAAACACCATGAAGGTAATCAAATCCCTTAACCACAGTAGGAAGGAGATTTATGGAGGAGAACTAAGTGTACGTAGGTGAACTAAGTGTCAGAGAGGATGATCAAACACAACGCTGATTTGATGTACAACAACATAAAGAGATAAATTACAAGTTGCATTCTCTTGCGCTTGGGCATCTGGGGTTTACCTTGACAAAAGTCAGGTTACCAGATATTTTTGTCGCCTGGGCTGCCACCACAAATTGTTCCAAATGTCCTTAAGGACCAGTAAAGTATTTATCTATCTTATTTATCTGTCAAACCCCACACTCCCCACCCTTTGTTAGATTAAAACTTGTATTTAAAAAGAAATAAAAAGATCATAAAAGCTTTCATATCATAAAAACAGTTTCCTTTTTTATTCATTTCTATCCTTTTGTCTTTTCAGCGGTCTGCAGGCAGGGTTGCCATCAGGCTCACGGTTTCTGTACGGCACCAGGAGAATGCACGTACGTTTGACAGACACTAAAAAAAAAAAAGAAGATGCTAGTGTCAGAGCTGGTATGACATCAGTGTCATAGTCGTACGATATAAATCCACAAGTGAACTTTACTTTACAAGAGTTTGATAGTCTTGACAAAACTTCAACGACTCATTAAATATGCACAACAGTTCTATGGTTTGATCAGCTTGTTTCAGCTTAATCAAGGTAATCTTAAAACATTCTGTAATGCTAAATTTAGGTAAAACAAGTATGAAACACAAAATATACATACTGAACAGATGTTCTATGAGCACAAATATAATTAATCTAGTCTGGATTATAGTTTTTCCTCAAGTCTGTGCCCGGGGAGAAGAAGTTTTCCTCTCCACTGTTACATTGTGCATGCTCAGAACGGAGGTCTCAAAGAAGTGATTTGGAAATCGAAATCTGCCTGTTTCACTTAGCAAAACAACCATAGATTTTAATCTCAGCCAGAGTATGTTAGTTAAGATGATTTTAGGAGTGAATATATTACAGTTACTTAAAGCAAAACATCTCTAAAATTCATCAAATATCTGTTACAAATAAAAGGACTCACGGTACTTGATAAGATCTTCTAATTTGTTCTTCTGTTAGGTGTCATTATGGCTGGAAAGGTCCTCTATGTGACCAGTGTTTGACATTCCCTGGCTGTGTGTATGGGAGTTGTACTGAGCCTTGGCAGTGTGTATGTGATGTCAACTGGGGAGGACTACTCTGTGACAAAGGTAAGATACTCAACCTGTGATGTTTCTGTTGGAGAGACAAACAAATAAAAAAGTGTTCTTAAGCCAGTGAGGGGTTTCTGTTCTTACTCGATTCATAGGAAATGCAGTGGAAATTTACAGCCATTTGCGTATCTTCACTTAGATAACAGCATGCATTTCTCCTATTATTTTCTTAAACTTTAATTTAGAATTCTCCACTTTTCTCAGTGAGTAGTGAAATTGTGCCATACATATAAAGATGAAAGAGCTATTTAGTGCATTGTATGTTGGCCAAGAATAATATTGTCTTCATGCATGTGAGACAGAAATGTTGGCTATTAGTTTGTCAGACATGGTTCATCCTCTCTGTGAGATGAATTAGAAACATGCCTGAGGGCTTCCCCCTTCTATTCCCACCACACTAGCAAAGCTACTCCAACATTATCCTCTGTCCCAGAGCGGGAGCTGTGATCGAAGAGCCAACCGTCAGCCCAAGGGACATTGTATTGTGACGAGGAAAGGTGATAGCCATGGGTAAAATGAATGTGAGCAGGGCTGGGCTTGGTTCTTTTAGCTAGGTGGGGTCCTAAGCTGTTTCTACACAGAGAGGTTGTGTTAAGACCTGCAAGACACAAAGAAATGATTAGAGAAAGAAGAGCTTTAATCACCCTCAACACTGGAAACAACAGACCCTGCAGCTAGACTGACCAGCACAGTCAGCAGAGTGAGTTGGTCCACATTTGACCTTCACCGCTACAGTGGTACTGCTTTTCTGAGACAAAGTCAAACTGAAACACAACTCCAGAGTACACAGTTTCTATGCTCTTTTATGCTAAGAACTGACAAATAAACTATAATTTTGATGTATATATTTGTGCTTTCAGATCTCAACTATTGTGGCACCCACCAGCCTTGCAAGAATGGCGGGACCTGCACGAACACAGAGCCAAATGAATATCAATGCGAGTGTCAGGAGGGTTTTCGAGGTCGCAACTGTGACATCGGTGAGTGCTGTGGTAAAATTTTATTTACAGCAAATGTGAATTCTGTTGTCTTCATTTGCAACAATAAAAATGTAAAAATAAAGCATGATAGATTCATGACGACACACAAAATGCTAAATAAATAAATATTTCCAAAAGAACATTCAAGATCTGTTCTCTAGTTCATGTTAGTCTTTTGATACTTACTTAATTTATTTTCTTTATTTGAAATAATAATGCCACCAGGAGTTTTATTATAGCTTTACTATAAAGGTGATGTCACTAAAACTGCATGGCTTAATGGGGCAGATGTCAGAGGAATTGTTTGGATAGTTAGCAACGATAAATCTCTGCAGAGTTAAAAGCACAGGATTTAAACAAGAAAGGCCTGAACGAAATTGAATGAGCTCCAGGAGTCAAAACTTCCTTTAAATTCCCACCATCACCCTTATTGTTTTCTCTCTTGTCTGTGCTCTCTCCATTTCCTCTGTCTCGTTCCTAGTGGAACATGCATGCTTGTCGTCCCCATGTATGAACGGTGCCACCTGTCTGGAAGACCCAACAGGCTTCAGCTGCGTCTGTACCGACGGCTGGACTGGACGCACCTGCGCAGATGGTGATTATTGGTGCTGCACACATGCAAAGTCTTAGCTGAAGGGACAGGCGCTTTGAGATTATCTGCAATTGGTTGTAACTGGATCAAAGTCACTTAGTGATTCTTATCAATCCAGCAGAGGAAGTTAAATTAGCCTGAACACAAACAGTATCAACAGGAATCAGTGATCTGTCTCGCGCTGTGTCTGGGCCTGTGTGTGTCTGTGGGGATATATTTATATCACCATGAAACTCATGTGATTAAAGTGGAGTGTATTCAATCAACTGTATTAAGTTAAAAAAAAAAAAACAGTTTTTAACGACTCCTAAGCATATGTTTACTGTTTGGTATTTCCTGGCTAGTGTGGAGTTTTCGGGTGTAATGTCTTGCTTCCAGATATGTCCAGACTTTGTCAAGCTGCAGTTTCCAGATGTAGTGGATTATAATTCAGACAAGCCAAAGCAGACTGTCCACATGCTGAAATGTGGAGTCAAACAAGCAAAACACTGTAACACAAAACAGGTGCTCGTGGTGCATGGGATGCCTACCTGTGAGGTCAAAATATCACACTGTGTACTTTGCTTTTCCTCACAGGATCAGATCATAGAACACAGATCATAGATCATAGGCTAACAAACAAGTGATCAGCATACCACAACGTGCTTCTCTTTCACAGATTAGAATTTGTGCAACAACATCCGGTTCTCTTCTCATATTATGTCTGAAGCGTCGGCCAAGTGAATGTAATGTTATCAAAGTTTGTTTGCTCAGAGAAACAGAGACCACAACTAAACACAAAACAAAATACAAATACACACTTGTGCTTATAAGAGGAATGACATGTTGTTGTTGGCATTGGTCCTCATGAGTCTTTGGTGGAGTAGCCTGATGTGTATTCTTGTGGATTTTGCTGTTTTTGGAGGGTGAAATACCAGTAACACTAGCTGATCATAAAAGAGAGAACTTACAGCAGCTATGAAGTAGCCTGCATTTTGACAGGCAAGCTGCTCCAAGACAGCTGCAGAGTTTATTCTTATTATTTTGATCTTAAAAACAACCAAAAAAAAAGTAATCTTTTTGTAGAAGCCAGGACGGTGGACTACAAAGCAAGATTAATGGGTTACTGAAGCCTGAAGTCAGAATTTTTGTCTCATGATTTCATCTGGGTGTCTTGCTCGTGGAGGTTTGGATGCTTTTGTATTAATGAAAAACAATATTTTTCTAATACACTACATAGCTGCAGAATCTCCTCTTCTTTCTGAAATGCTCAATTTAATCCTTTGAAGCTGTGATTTAAATCACTTTAAATCTTGATAAGGAAGCAAATAACAATCTGTTATGTGTAGCAGGGTTTTGTGTTTCCTTAAGCCCTTTGTTATGATGCTTTAAACCAGAATAAGTAAATAAACCGAATAATGAACCTTCATTGGGTAAAAATAATCCAAGAAATTGTGCATTTCAATCACCAGCACCAGAATTTAAATCAACCTAGGTCTTTATTCTTCCATATTTTAGACCTGTGTCTTTTCCGTCGAGCTTTAAAGTTCAGGGCATATTACACAAATGAAGTTTGCTGAAGTGTTTTGCTCGACACCAGCAGTCCTGTCAGTTTTACCAGACTTATGAGTCTACACAGACAGTAAATCCAGGAAGTCTGTCAGAATATATTAACTCAAAATCTGTTATTCTTACAGGTTTCCACAAGCTGTGGAGGATTTTTTATCTTAGAATGTAACCATTGTAAGAAAAGCGAGAGCATAATAGAGAGACAGACATGGAGAGACACAGAGAGAGAGGATGTTTTATTATTCTAAAACCTTATTTTTCATAAATGCAGATGAGTCAGTTGCCCACTGAGATGGTTGTGCTAACCCACAGATCAGAGCAGCATATGAATCAGATGGTGCAATTCAGTTCAGTTCAAATCTGTTTGAGTTACACATTTCTGTGAGGTTTTGTGTGGTTTTATGTGTGCCTTGAAGCATAACCACTGTGAAACAATCACAGAATTTTGTTTTGCTGTTCTGATTTCACTACTTTTTGCCACAGTCAAAGGACCATCTCTTCCCTCATTCTGGAGCTGCCTGTCCACCAGTGCTTGTCCTGCACTGTGTCTCCATAGCTAATTGAAGCTGCATAAATAGATGGGTTTAGATAAAGCTTTTTCAAACAGTAAAACCTTTTCCTGTGGTATGACATAAAGGCAACAGATTTTGGTATATGTGGTAGTTTTTAAATCCAACATGGCTAGGAAAGAAAGATAGAACTACTGCGAAATAGTGGGAACACTTGACCAATAAGAAATGTTGAACTCTGCAAGCACCATCACATATATTCAGCACAGACTCAACAGTAATACCTCCCTACTATGCTACTTTCCTCATACAAACTACAGAAGCTTCTGTAGTTAATGTCAGACATAAACAAAAGAAATCATAGCCGTTATGATTCACAAACATACACGCCATAAGGGTGTGTAACATTTAAATGATGTTAAATAGTACCGCTAAAGCTGACTTTCTGGTTTTACTGTGAGCTCAGTATGGTGGTGACAAGACTTTGATGAGCACACATGAAGAGTGAAGCAGTGTTCTTCAGCAGACACATTTTGCCCACTTTATCCTGAAGTTTGCAATGCAAAGTGGCATCAAAGGCCACTTTTACCCATGTTTGGCCCACAGAGCCTCAGAAAGAGACCAGCTGATAACTTATCAAATCAAATCCAATTTTATAGCACATTTCTTACCTGAAGCATTCCTTGTTGTTTGTATGTAAAGTAAATATATGGACACAGTTAGTCAGTTTCTCCCACATACAGACACACACCCCAATCCCATGTTGCATAGCACAACTCTGGAAGCATCTTTTCTGTCTCCTTAACCAACAAGTAAAAAAAATGAAGAAAGAAATTATGACAATTTTGTTGAGCATCCAAATGTGAAGCAAGTATGACCGTGTTAAACTTGTTAGTGTAGTATTTAACTCTTTAATTCATACACAAGGTCTTTGGTTCCTGTGCATGCAGTGTAGCAAAACTCAGACATTTCAAGCACAAGATCTTTTTAAAAGAATATAAAAAGGTTTTCATGTTGATCTGTCCTTTTTCTTTGCGGACAGAAGTTGGTTGTGTTTGAGGCTGCAAAGGAACAACTGAACCAGTTGTCGCAAGAGTAGTCTTCAATGGCTCAATTGACAGTGATCTGTGACTTCTCTGTACAGTCAGTACGAGCTCATGTTGTTTGTGGCAGCAGGTGAGATTGGATCACACAGTTTATGGTCTGTCAAAGCTGCATGTGTACACAAGCAACGTTCCACATCCTCTGCTTTCACCTCTGTCAGGCTAATCTGCGTGTCAGGTTGGACTCTGGCACACAAACACGTCGACAACAAGCATTTTTTCAGAGAGGCCAAGATGAATATATAGATATTTTTGCTCTTGTTGTTTGTGGCCTGCATGATTAACCGTCAGAGATGCGGTCTATCTCTCTATGTGTTGTTTTGAGGGGGGGCCTCCAAGGAATACACAGTGAGAGGATTGTCAGGCTTGCAGGGAATTACAACCAAAAACCACAACACAGCTCCATTTTCAGACTATATTTATATATATAACCAATATTAATTAAAGGCTTCTTTGTTTGTTATGAATTCTCTGTCTTGTTTTGGAAGAAGTGCTGTTAGTTTGGCGGGATTATTATTACTGAGAGTTGGTGTTAGGGTTAGGGAGATGGAAAATGGTTGTTCTGAAGGGTTAGGTAAATGGAAAAAGGTTGTGAGACACGGAGATGTCTTTAGTGAAAGATGTGCACTGAAGACATTTGCTTGAGAAAAGTTAAAATGCTGCAACTGCATAAACATGCCTTCTGTAATAAGAATTTATGTGCGGTTTTTATGTGCGGTTAAACAGGAAATAGTTTGCCTCTATTCTTTTTTTTTGTAGTATGTTTTTATTTATTTATTTTTCTGTTTCTTTATCTGTTTTAAATTCAATGCCAGAAAAGTGGAACCAGAGTCTTTTTTCCCCCTTTTCTTTTCTGCTCCATCCAAAATTTTTCCCATCATCCTTCCCTTTATTCAAACCTCCTAATTTCAGCCTCCTCGCTGTGAAAGGTTTGAGATGTCAGCCATGTACTAGAGGCAGATGATTGCATTTATCACTGTTTGCACAGAAACTAGAGCAGCAGAGAGGAGAAGGAATACACCAACCAAAGCAGCTGCATACCAATGCTACAGTTTAGTTCAAACACATCCACATGAAGGCACCATGCAGACTTAGTGACACTCAGACACAGAAGATGTTTCCTTAATATTCACACTCAGACATTCTCATTACACAGACCAGTAGCTCATAAATAATAGTTTTGCCTTCTTTTTGCAGTGGTGAGGCAGTGTGATCGCAGCCCTTGTGGCCGTGGAGCAACATGTGAGGAAGCTCCGGGAGGTTTCCGTTGTCTTTGTCCACCTGGATGGACTGGCAGGACGTGCCAGCTGGGTCAGTGGCTCATAAACTGTATTACAGGATACATGCATACATATATGGATAAAATAGCAACAGTACAACTGTCTGTTTATTCTAGATATCAAATTAATTGTGTTATGTTGTAATAATTTTCTGTGTTGTGATATTGCTTTGCTGCACACATACAAAAACTGAGAAGTAAAAGGTTTTAGTGAATAGCTTTAGATTTTCCAGAAACCCTCTAAAAGACAGTTAATAATGAAGCATCAGTTTTTTATTACTATTATTATTGGCCAAATTCAGCTTTGAAACGATCATATGAAATATAGTCGTCTGGTGGCAGAACTGCAGCAGCAGTGCAGTACTACCAATGACTAATGCAAAGCAGCTTTTTCAGTCTGGGCTAGTTCAAATACTTTCTCCAAAGTAATATGTAACTATGTTTAATTCTAAGTAAATATAAATTAAAAGCACAGATTCAAGATCTAGCAGAAGTTAGTAGCATGTTAATTCTCACATCAACCCAGCCTGACTGTGAATAAATCTTCATCCCTCATGTCCCTTGGGTTGTACTTTCTCACAATGACAAATGTGTTCCCAGCGCATTGTTGTGTTACAGCAGAGGAAGAATACACAGAATCAGCTGAAACGCGCACACATTATATACACGTACAGAACCCTCAAGGTTATGAAGCAAAAAGTGAGACATATTTCAGGATGACAGTCTCTCCTACATCCCTGTGTCACAGTGATATGTCATTCTGACACTTGATAATCCCCCATAGTTCCACATCACAGATCAGAAACTCAGTCTATACTATGCACACACACACACACACACACACACACACGCATGCAGACACACAATGATGAAACACAAGTTATCAAACTTTTTATGGCCTCAGCTAATAGGTGGAGTATCAGTAATGCCTCAAACGGTGAAAGGCAATTATGCTTTTATTTATTCATTAAATTATTTCTGTCCCCACATTTTCTCCATCACACCACTGAAAACCACACACACTCAGACTCACCACTGTCTCTGAATCCTTATGGACATCTTCTGTCATAAGCAGAAAAGGTTTTAAATTACCCATTACTGACTGACTAGATCCTTTTCATTAATTAATTGTGCCTTTCAAAAATGCCTTCTTTATTCTTAGAGCCAAAATCCCTGAGGGGCTTTTGGTTTTAACACAATTAGTATAACGGAGAATGGGAATATACATTTGAAACATTGAGAAGACGCTGCAAGGAGTGACTTTGAATGTTTTGTTACTTTGTGAAAGTAATATTTGACAAGGGCATGCACCTCATCTTTAATGGTTGGTGTGTTTGTTTCTTTTTGGCTCCTGTCCAGCTGGTCTTCACTTCCTGGTTCAGTTTAATCATCTGGTTTAAAACTGAATAGATCTGGTTTAACCTGTGGTAGCAGGTGAATTACAGGATTAGATTCAGTTTTATGGGATGTGCGTCTCATGGATTAAAGGGTTATTTTTATGTTTAATCTTAATTTACTGAGAAATTACTTTAGAATAAGATTATGATCATGATTTACTGATATGTTTATATGGGTTTCTTCCCTCTACGTATAATGAAATATCTTGCTTTCATTCCAAGGACCTTTAAAGTGAGAATGCGTTTTTTTTATGAGACTAAATTGCAGGTATATTTCTTTTTAATTTGTTGAACAAGAACAGAAAGTATGACCAACCAATTTCTTGACATACATGTATGATCTAAATGATTAATTATCAGATGTGAAACTCTGGAAAGGTGAAAAACGCTCTCAGACTTTAAGTCAAAAATTAGTTTTTTTGTTTTGCATTTAAAGCATGAATTCAACTGACTGTAACTGGTTGAGAGGGAAAAACACGAGATGTTTGTTTAGTATATACTTTGGTATTTTGCTAAACTTCCTTCTCCCTACTTTACTTCTTTAGACACCAATGAATGTGAAATGAGTATATGTGTCCACGCCCGTTCTTGTCGCAACCTGATCGGTGGATACCTGTGTGACTGCCTACCTGGATGGACTGGACCCAACTGTGACATCAGTACGTATGAAAGGATGAAAAGGGAACAAATAAGAATGGAAGCAAATTGAAAGAAGAGAGACGTGACTGTTTTGTGGCACATGGTGAAACACAAAGAGCCTTCAAACAGCATCTCTCTTGCAGACAAATCCTAGTGGACAGGAGATCATGCTCCAGTTCTGTCAAACATCTCTTTCAGAGATCACTTTATATTGTTAGCTGCTGTTATTTCATCATATATATTATACAATAGGGAGAATGTCGGCTTCTTGGTTGCACAACAATGCAATATTGCTGTGCAACAAATAATGCCAATCATTCAGCTGTTTTCCGCTGCTGAATATGGTTCTTTACAGCTTTGTGTACTTATTGAAATCCTGTCTTTGTCTGACAGATTAATATGGTGTTTCTGGTATTTTTGATTTGTAGGGAACAGCAGCTGTAAGGGACTGTGTTTGAATGGCGGACGTTGTGAGGTAGGAGCTGTGTCTGTGTTGTCTTTCTCCCGAAGTGCCTAACTTTTTATCCTGCTTTATTATCTTATACCAGCTCTGTCCTTTAGTGCATAATAATGAGTATATAACTCTATCATTAAAATAAGGAATACTCACTGAGCTTTAATTATTGTGTTGTAGCCTTAAGATTTTCAGAAAATAGAACATGTATTGAAATGGCTGAAATGGCTCTGCAGTCTTTTTTCTCACAAAAGCAAATGTGTGTTGTCTTTAAAGACCCTGTCTCCACCCCCCACCCCCATCCCCACCCCCAAGTGTTTTTTTCTTTCTTTTTTTAAAATAAACTTCATGTCATAGTACGATAAATTAAATCATATATATATATATATATATATATATATATATATATATACATATATTGTCCCATATAGGACCAGGTGTCAGGTTCAAGATGCGTGTGTCCACCTGGTTTCTTGGGGAAATATTGCCAAAATGGTCCAAGCCCCTGTGATAGCCTTCCCTGCCTGAACGGAGGACAATGTGTGAAGAAGGATGGCAGGACGGCCATCTGCAGCTGTCCTGCAGGATATTCAGGAAACCTCTGTGAGGTTGGATAACCTAAATAAATCAACAATGATTCCATGCCATATTTACCTGTGTGTAATGTTTATCTCTAGGCAAACAAGAAAATACCAAAAATGGCTAATAAGACAGATTTAGGAATTTGGAAAAGTGATGCAAACTTTCAGAGAAACTGAAGAAATGTATTTAGAAAGATGAATAAAAACTTAGATAACCTACCTGTATGTTTGATTTCATTGCAATACTAAATGTAATGACTAATTCTAATAATGCCATCGTAAATCTTATGGTTAGCTTTGTTATCTGCACGTCAGTCTTGGAAAAACTATATAAATATACATACAGTAAAGAAATCAAATCCAATATATGAGTGAGTGTTTGAACCATGAAGTTACTGTTTTACACCCTAACAGTCGAATAAGGATTAAGTTTAATTCTTGTTATTAAATATCACATGCTTGAGTTCAATAGCAATGTAGGAGGGATATTTTACATTGCAAACAGTGGCACCTATAACACATCTCTTACAATCATTTTTAATGGTTTATTTAATCATAAATTAAATGAAAGTTTAGTACTTGTCCTTTTCAGTGCAGAGATGCCCGATCATAAACCTTTCACAGATGCACATTTTCTTTCAGATGGAAACTTCATACAATGTCACAGAATGTTGCCTAAAAAGACACTAGAATCTATTTGTATCATTTTATTCTAACTTCTGTTTCAGATAGCGTTGGATCTGTGTAATCCCAACCCCTGCCAGCAGGGGGTGCAGTGTCACAGTGAAGAGGGCAGGTACATGTGTGCATGTCCAGACGGTTACTATGACAATGAGTGTGTGAGCCTCAAAAAACCTTGCATTGGTCAGCACTGTCCAGGTGAGACAAATAGAACGTGTCTGAGAGTGAAACTGTTAAAAATGATAATAAAGTCAAACTAACCTCTCTCCTCCTCCAAAGGTGCCATGTCTGACACAACACACGGAGGTCTCAGCTTCTACATGATCCTGGTGGGAGTCTTGGCTCTAGTGACGGTCTGTGGATGTGCTTCCTGTGCCATCATTCTCTCACACCTCCATCGGAAGCGGAAAAAACAGCAGGCTGTCCCGCAAGAGGAAGGCATCAATAACCAGAGAGAGTTTGTAAACCTCATCAGAAACGTGGACCGTCCTGTGCCCCTCTTGCCCCCCGCCACCCCTATCACACACCCATCAACCCCTGCACCTGTCTCACGTTGCTACGAGGAGATTGAACTGACCTTACCACCCTCTCCAGCTCCTTCCCACCCCTCCCCAGCTCTAAAGCCGACTCATGCCCCCAAACTGGACATTTCAAACTTAGAGAGGGAAAAGTTGAACCGTTTTCACTACACAGACAATCAGGAACTGGAAGTTTGACCCTGGCCTAAACATATGAGTCTCTGAGGATATCTACTGATTGAATTTTGCGTCCGTAGCACTTTCTTGCTCACCGGACCTCATCTCCAGTTACTTGCACTGTGTCAATGTTATGCTAATTGTGAGGACAATTGACCTTTACATGCTCAATGGCTTCCAGCAGACACCATAAGAGCAATGGCTCCTGTGGAAGGGTTACAAAACTGTATCATCTCTGAACCTGTTTGTGGCTAGAAATAGCAGGTATATGGTGTTTGACTAAAAAGACTCATTATGGAGATTTAAAGAGTTGCCTTGGAGTGCCTGAGATACTGTAAGGAGTGAAGAGACAATCCTCCTCTGTAGGAGTCTCTGAACATGTGTCCTGATCTACCATACCATCATACTGGTGCGCAGAACCCATTTCTATTTCAGACTGAACTGTCATAGAGATTTCAGAGAACTGATGCCTATTTAACACTTGGTGTGTTTATGTTTTTGGTTGTAAGTCAGAGTGCCTGAGAGTGGAAGAGAGAATGTATATTATGAGTGTATGTGGGGAAAAATGAAGGACAGAAATATTTACTTCTGCAAATGAAAACAATGGTAATATACTTGTCAAACGGGAGTTCAGACTCCTGAACAAAGGGCTTTTAAGCCCTCGGTTTTAAAACTATACACTGTTGCCTGTATTGTCTATGTAATACTGCAGTTTGTCAAATATGTATGATTTTTTTTCATACCTGTCTGTAAAATAGCTTTTTTTGTACATAAATATATTGTACATAATGATGATGATTTTGTACTGTGTGTGGTTCATTCTGGAAGTACCGCTGTATAACGTTGCTTTTTATCTGTCCCATTTTGAGCAACCAGCACATGTGGATTGTAATAAAAGTGCATTTAACAACTTTCCCTTGCTTCTTCCTGCCTATGATTATTGATTCCCTGCATTAGGGCCAGAGGTCTTTGTAGGCAGTGCTAAAAATTGGATAAGAATGGTCTTTGCAAGAGAGAGTAAAGAGCTCTTATTGTTGTCACGGCTCCAAGAAAGAATATATTATGTCAGTTCAGTCACAGGGAGTTCTCTTAGTTTCAAAAGTCTAAAGTTTGGACACACTGTCTCATAAAGTCAAATGGGAAAATATGTCTAAATTTTTGACTGCTATGTGTTAAATCAGAATTCAGGTACGTTTATGTGCACACTCTGCATTTGCGTCTCGCAGTCCAGTCTACACATGGGTGAAACTTTATTTTCATCTCAGAGCGTCAAGAGTTCTCTTTAAAATAAAATACATGTATTTTAAAATAAATGTAAACATTCGTGATCTCGAAAAAAGTTATGACAGTTTGGATAACCAGAGTATAAACATGCAACCACCCATCCACTCATTTTTCATTCCTGCTTATTGTAAAGTAAGGTCATGATATGGCTGGGACCTACCCCAGCAATTATCAGACAAGAGGCAGGGTACACCCTCGACAGGTTGTCTATCACAAAGAGGCAACTTACCATTCACACTCACTCCCAGACACAGTTTAGAGTTACTAATTAACCCTACATACATATCTTTTAACCCTGGAAGAAAGCTGGAATATGCATAAATTGCTAAACATTATTTTTCTTTCAATGTGTTGTTGATATCAGTTGAATATTAAGTATGAATTATTTACAAACACTGCATTGTAATTTTACAAAACAACCTACAAAGCATTTGAGGTTAAAAGGTAAGAAAAAATTTTTTAGCTTGATATTTTAAATAAAATAACAGCAGCTCCTTCAGGTGCAATTATTTGTGTACTCTAATCATAAAAGGACAAGATTTCTTGTGCAGAAATTACTTCCAGGGGCTGTAAAAACCAGTTAGTTGATCAGTTTAATACGTTTACAATGACAATGACAGTTATGTAAAATAGTTTTTACTGAAACATATTGAGAACACAGTTAATGTCTACATTGTACCTCAAGATGATTCATTGCCATGGCCAAAATGATAGTGTGTGAAGGGAAAATTGTTGTGTTTTTGGGCTGGATAATGCAACTGCAGGGTCAAAGTGGCGACAGTTAATGGACAAATGGATATGACAAATGTGACCTTTGTCCTGTGCAAACAGCGGCAAACTGGAAATGAACACAGGCATCCTGTCACCATGTCAGACGCGGAGGAAATGTAGGAAATAGAGTTTGTACACACATACGCACACATGTGATTTGTAAACTTTCTTTACACCTGCTGTGCACCACAGGATGTTAAATTCCAGTTTTAGATTATAATATTCACATACAGACATCACATTCCCAGTTCTAAAGATATCTTTAATATCTCATTCATCTCAGGTGATGACAGGGATATTGCTTATACTCCCATTTCAGCTTGTTCTCATCAGCTTCTATGCTTTGTGTTGGTGTCAAAGTCCAGTTTAAATAGGCTGGTTTGTATATTTGAGTGAGTTCTGATTTGAAATACACAAGTACCTGATAAAAACCTCCAAGACAAGAAAGGATTTCAGGCTTTTTGACAGCTTGTTAAAACAGGTACAAATAAAACATATGTGTTTGTGTCTCAAAGTGTTAAACATCTTATTAAAGTCTGACTTAAAGGTGGAGTATGTAAGATTTTCAATATTTTCAAAACAAATTAACTAAAAAAATAACTACAATCATAATTAGATAGTTTTTTCTAAACATGTAGGTTCCAGTCCGTCCATATTTGATGTGTTTTTAAATTACAAGTTTAATTAATGACAAAGACCCTTCTTAAATGTTTGCCTACCAGTAAAAAAAAGGGCTTTTTGCCATTTGTCATTAATTAAACTTGTAATTTAATAATGCATCAAATAAGGACAGATTGGAACCTACATGTTCAAAAAACTTTCTAATTATGTTTGTAGTTATTTTATTAGTCAATTTATTTTGAAAATATTGAAAATCTTACATACTCCACCTTTAATGTTACATCCCTCAAGCAGGTCCAGTAGAGGAAATGAGTAACACAACTCCAGAAGATGTCATTGAGGAGACGGTCCATACTTTTCGATTTCATTTATAGTCTGTATACCAGTTAAAAAGATAGAAGGGCTGGTGGTGTAACAGAGAGCCAAGGCCAACATAACAAACAGAACACTTGACTAAAAATAAAAAGACTGCTTACCTAACCACCAAAAACAAAAAAATAAAAAAAACTACTTCAAAATAAACAGGAGAAAATTACCCCAAGAAAAACAAAATAGCAGCCCTGCACTAAAAGACCAATCTGAAAAACTAAAGATAAAAAGAAAAGAATTCTAACATACTGACACAACCAAGAACCTAAGCTTAAGCAAACAACAGAACCATGGTGTGACAGCAAATGGCCAATAAGTCCAGACATGCAGATCATCCGGTCCTTGATGGGCTAACCCCAGCCACTGATTGTATCGGAAAGCACACCACAGGAATCAACCACATTCCTGTAATACCTAACCTTTCTTTGCCTCTAAAGGTGCACTGGCACACATGGGGTCTCAGCTTCTACATTATCCTGACAAGAGTTTTTTTTTCTTTTCTTTTCTTTTTTTTTTTTATTATATAATTAAACTGTGATGGGCTGGAAACCTGTCCAGGGTGTAACCAGCCTCTCACCTGTTAATTGCTAGAATAGATTTCAGTCACCCATGGCACTTAACTGGACTAAGTGGTTTAGAAAATGAATGAGTTAATATCTAAGTGTAATGTGTGTGAAATAGTGATGCTAACATGAAAGCATGAATGTTGATCATCAGCTTCATCAGCCTTTACTCAAAGATTTTCTTGAAATATTTTGGAACAAATATCAGTGCAGTTTGATCACCTGTCTTACATGTCTTGCTGTCTTACAGAGACATCTTGTGGCCACAACAAGAAAACACACTAAAAGTGAATAAGCAGTGCTATCGGTAATTGTAGTTGAAAATGAATGATATTGTGATGATATTAACTGTCATTTTTCATTTTCTAATGCCTAAATCTTGCGAAACAATACATTTGTGACTGAACCGTAACAACACAGCCAAAGATAAAATATAGAGAACTCGACATCGCCGTTATCAATATGACATGCTGATCCATTTCAGTTAATGGAATATTTAAAATATGCATATTTAATATAAAAACCCCCCCCCCAAATCTCTTCTTGATCTCATACCTTAATTAGTCCAAAGACCAGTTGCAAATATAAATAAAATAAATTAAATACTTATATATATAATATTAAAACTTGAAATCACAGGTGATAAAAGCATCAAATCAGGTGTTTTAACCCTCAGATCGTGGTGTGCTTAGTAGTTGGTAATGCAGCGCCCCCACAGGCCAAGCTCGGTAGTGCAGGGCAGCCCTGCGTTCAAAGAAGGTGTGTGCGGCGGGTACTTCGCTGCAATAGCTGTCAGCTAAACGAGATAAACCTCAGTTTTGTTCGGTGGACAGTAAAAACAGGTACGGCTTAAAATACAGAAGCAGCTGGATATACTGTACGTTATTAGTTATAGAAGGTGTTTTTGTTTATAAGTTTAATTTATAAACTGGCAATAGCTTTGCTTATTAGCTTAGCAGAATTAGCTGCGATGCTAAAGCAACACAACGTTCAGAAGGCCCGGGCAACATGCGTAATCAAGTCCCATGTGTGCATGGAGATAGTCCACTTAAGTATGAAAATGTCAGTGTTCAACATCGTGGTGGTTTATAAAGATACACCCATGGGATGCAGGCTACGAAATTGAATAAATAGTTATTGATTTAGCTTAACAACGTTGATGTCGGACAGTTAGCCAGGTTAGCAGCCGACTTCCAGGTGTTGAAATCATTGTAAACGAAAACATGATCAATATCTTGCATAAGAAAAACACGCGTCACTTAATTTAGCAACAATACAGTAATGCCTTTTGCCTATGCATTGTAATCAAAACTAATTTTATTGCTTCACAGAATAATGTATTTTATTTGAACTACTTTTTCTGTCTTGTACGCCATAATTTCCATAATGTAAGTTGTAATAGGGACACAAATAAAATACACGCTGTATTCATTAATGTGATATTTTTATTTGACCACGACTGCCGTCACTATTTCCCTCAAACATTATATCTAAAGATGTCCTAAAATTGAAACTCGAACATTGTACTCATGACTGGTACATTTAATGTTTAACCTTCAGAGAAATTGAGTGAGAGTACTAAACAAATCCTGAAGTTCTTGCATGGCAGTGTATCAGTAATTTTATTTTAGTTTATATTCCTCTGATTGTTGTTAATTTTGTTGATGAGCAACTGTTTGCATCAGACATGTAATTCCACAATCATACGTGTCTAAAAGAAGCCACGTGTTTATGTGTGGAAACCCTTTTTAGTGCCTACTCCAGGGCTACTCAGTTTAAGCCAGGAGGCTGCAGTCCAGCAGGTTTACTATGTGTCCCTGCTCCAACACACTTGACTAAAAAATATGAGTCTGTGTCAAAGTTTTTTTTTTTTTTTTAGGCTGATGGATTCAGGTGTGTTGAAGCAGGAGTACATGAAAAAACCTGCTAGATTGAGGCCCTCATTAGACTGAATTGAGTAGCTCCAATAAAATGTCTTATTTAAATAGAAAACAAGGTTGTGTGAGAATCTGTGAGCAAATGGAAATATGAGTTGTTGTCTACACACACATTTATGAAGAAATCCCTGAAAAAACAGAACTGCTTCCAACTACAGATGGTGGCGCAGTGTAATTTTGTTACTTCAAAGCAGTAGACATCAACTCTGGTCCTCAAGATCTTTCATCCTGCAGGTTTTACATGTTTCCTGCTGCAACACACCTGACTGAAGTCAATGACTCATTAACAGGCTGATGCAGAAGTTGAAAACAAGTTGTTGAACCATTTCGTTTGGCTTTCTTTAGGGTTGTTTGTTCAGAGGAAGTTCTCATCTTTCTTAAATACACATTTAATGCTAAAATCAGGGCAATGTAATGGCAGGGCATTTTTTGTAAACTTTTGTGCTGTTACTCCTAAAAGTCTTGAGTTTCCCACCATTTTAAAGTTTTTTAAAATAAAACTAGAAAATTTTTTATTATTAAAAGTGCTGACTGGACCTTTAGGTGGTCTGCCCCATTCTGGATCAGACATCAGGCTGTGTATGATGGTGGCAAAAATACTGATTGTAAATATTTTGGTCTGAGTTGTATTCACAGTTACTTTCCTTAAAAAGTAACCTTTATTTCTCTCTCTTATTTGATTCTAACTGGAGTAACCGTGTTATGGCCTCGAAAGGAAAGGATTTAACTTTTAAAGAATTATGAATGGGTGATACTGTGACGAAATGGGTTGTGCTGGATTTATGACATGAGACAAATTTAGGGAAAAACATGGTGAATGTACTCTTACACTTAACTCCACTTGCTTTCTCTTTCTTTTGTGTTGTTTGTTTTGCGTTTCTCTCTGTACAGCAGCCGTGCCCCGCCGCGCCCCCACACCCAGCGGCGCCGTCATGTGGCAGGAGGCCCGCAAACACGAGCGCAAGCTCCGTGGCATGATGGTTGACTACAAGCGCCGTGGTGAACGTCGTCGAGAGTACTATGAAAAGATAGTGAGATATATTTTTGTTTACCTTGATCTGCAACTTACACAGAAATATTTTATTGAAGCATCAGTGTAGCTCTTGAACAGGATAGCTGAGGAGTTTTGATTCTCTGAGTTAAAATTTATGTAAGCACTCTGTGTTTTTACTTTTCTTACACTAGTTTGTTGTTTTAGACTGTCTCTGATTTTATTTTGACAGAAAAAAGATCCAGCCCAGTTTCTCCAGGTCCATGGCCGATCCTATAAGATCCACCTGGATCCTGCTGTGGCACTAGCAGCAGAAAGCCCTGCAAACATGTGAGGAAACACACAAACAAAAGCACAAACACACAAAAACTGTGTGCTTACCATCACACACCAGAGATATTAAGAGATGATTTGATTTTGATCTTCATGTTTATACCTCTTTTTACTTTTTATATAAAGGATGCCATGGCAGGGTGATGCCAACAACATGATTGACAGATTTGATGTCAGGGCTCACCTGGACTATATCCCCACCTATACCCCCCCTCTCCTCAGCACATCGTAAGTCTAGAAATAGCTTTTAATCCCTTGTTTTTTAATCACAATGTGGAGCTAATGCCACTGTTATGGCATATGATGTGAGAGATTTTCATTATATGTTTGAGGAGAGATTGAAGTATTAAATTGAAATACACCAAATATGTTTTCTACAAGGGAAAAAAGACAAGTTTAAATATGAATTTTTTTTTAAATAAATGTTTTGTATTGAGCATTCCTTGTAGACAGGATTAAAAAAATCATTTTAATCAGTTTAAACGGATTAAAATTAAATGAACCCAATATCATTTCTTAAAAGTTAAGGGATTGATTGTGATGTTTTTTTTATACATTTCCTTTCTTTTGGTGACAACAGTGAGGCTCTTCTCACACAACACTCAATAAAATCTTAAGATACAATAATCGGTTTAACTGTGTTGCTTCTGCTCATAATCATCTTCCTTTGCCGAGAAAATGCAACATTTGTATTTGTATTTTTTCATTCACCATTACATTCACCTGTAAACGGCTGAGCATCTAAATACTTATTACAGAAGACTGAACAACGCTGTGTTCAGATTATCAGGAAATGACTTCATTGCACACATACTCTCTCCAAAATAAATTAAACTATGGCCGGTAGATGTAGACAACTTTTTAAATATCAGATTCCAGATATCTGATTTTGATGGTCATGTAAATGGTGCAGTGTTTTATAAAGATGGTTATCTGAAAGTGTCTTTAAATATGAAGGAAGAGCTACTGTTTTTGCACAAATATTTATAAGTGAATGGATATCAAAGCAGCTTTTTTCTGAAAAGAATCAGTGTTGTCAATTGAATTGGTTCAGCTTACTAGTGGTGAGCAGTATGCACATAAGTGCTTATTTTTTGCATTGATTTAAAAATCAGTTTTCTAATGATTGCTAAAATTAAAAAAAATTCTGCTCTAAATACTGAAAATTTAGATTGTACTTAGTACTATAGATATATTCTGTAGTGTCTTCTGTCTTATCTGCTGTGGTTTGTTTGGGATGTATTTGTGATTTTTTATCTTCTCCTTTTAAAAATTGGAAAATTTGTGTTTAGTTTTATTTGTCATTTTCCACTGGTCAGGTTTTCGATCTTCAGGTTGGATTTAGACTGAGTGGTTCCTGCATATCGTTGGGCAGTTGTGGCCGATGCTGGTGAAATATGGTCTCATTGGAATGTAGGGTTGTGTGTTGTGTTGCGGTTCTTTTCAGAGTGTGAAGGTGGCAGTGGAACTGTTATCAGGTGGCGGAGCCTTGTTGATGATTTACTTCAGTTCTGGCAGACATTTCCTGTTTTAGAATAATAATGGCAGCCAATGTGGTGCGGTGTCTTCAAGAACTCGTAGAAGCAAACAATTAAAGAATTCTTCCAGCCGTGCTGCTTAGTAGGGGATGCACCACCATGTGTGGGAGAGGTGTGCTTCAGGCATCTGTGGAGCCTACGGTGGTGATGCTGTAAGACCTTAAACTGACATAAATCTGGATTTAGTCAGAAGTGAAGTGCTCTGTATGTTGAGCATAAACTGAAGGTGTAAATGTGACAGTTTTCTTGCTCCATGTCTCATACAGCACCCCAGAGCAAGAGATGGAGGAGAGGAAATGTAACTATGAGCGTTACAGAGGTCTGGTTCAGAATGACTTTGCCAACAGTAAGTCTATATTTTCACAGAAATTAAACCAAGACTAACTAACTAACTAATTTGTAGTATTTGCACAGCTCTACACTATGGCAACAGACATCTGTTAACCTTTTCTCAGTGGTACATTTTTCAGTGGTTTCACTCTTTAAAGTCCCTGCTGTCCTCCTACAGTCTCTGAAGAGCAGTGTTTATACCAGATCTACCTGGATGAGCTCTATGGTGGCCTATCAAAACCAAATGAGGATGAGAAGAAAAAGTATGTGAATGTTAAAACGGTTTACTTTTTAAAAATTTTTTTTATTACCTGTTGTTTTCCTGCTGTAGGATTTATGTTGGCCTTGTATTAATAAATCTGTCCTCACATTGAGCAGGCTGGCAGAGAAAAGAGCCACGATTGGCTACACGTATGAAGACAGCACTGTGCCAGAGCCTGATCCCCAATCTGACAAAGATGAAGAAAATTCAGAGAACAGTGAATCTGAAGAGGATGAGGGCATCCCTGACATTGGTGAGGAAATGTGACTGTCAATGAAATTCACATCTGGGAAAGTAAAGCTTCAGAGAATAAACAAAAAAAGGTTCAATATTTAATAAAAAATGGGTCCTTCATAAATGGGCATCAGTGTATAAAAACAGTTGGTAAGATGAATTATTTATTTTAATAGAATCTACCTAACTGCTTATAAACACTCCATTGTTTCTATGCAGAATGTTTTATAGGTAATTCATGCAGGAGGAAATTTTTCAGATTTTTCAGCTAAAAATGGAAAGTTCTTCTGTCCACATTCAAAATCTTACATAGACATGCACCTCTGACCAAAATGGATACAATCAACAGTTTTGAGGTCAGTTTTGGTATTGTTACACAAATGCTATGTGAAAACTAAAAGCTTGTTTTGAATCAACATTCAAAATGAATTGCAATGAAAGTATTTATTTCATATTTCGAATCAACACTTTTTGATGGAAAATATATCCCATACAAACTATGTAAGGCAGTTCTGGATTTTGGATCCTTTTTGGATCTTTTCTATATAAATTATTTGAGCAGGAGGGATCATTTGTAAATGAACCTGTCTGCCCTGCCCTACCCGGCAGATAATTGTAAGGTTGTGATTTACCTTTTTGTATGTACAGATGTGGAGGTTGACGTTGATGAGTTAAACCCAGAACAGCTGCTGGACCTAAACAAGATGGCAACTCCATATGGAATGGCTGAAGGTGACTTTGTCAGGTAATATATTCACTTCTTAAAACCTGCAATTGTAAAAGTATTGAAAAAGTCCATGTATTTTTTAAATTGGACAAATTCCTCTGTAGTGTTTTAATTAAGAACACTAAAGAGTCATTGGGGAAACCATTGTAAAACTTCACAGAAGAACATAATTAGTTTTTGAAATGTATTGTATGAAATAGGACAAAAACAACTGTTACAATAATGCAAGCAATACAACCATCACAAAAACTACATCAAGTATACATTAGACATTTTAAGGGTCAAACAAATAGAATATTGGAGCAATGTCCAGCATACTGCTGCTTTCATTTGTTGTGATAAAGGATTTCTGGAAGTGACTTGATTTAAAGTGGAACTATTATGTGCATTTCAGGCTTATTTATTTTTATTTCTGAGACCAGAAGGGCTGGGATTGATCGAGTTATTGTCACAAATCGCTTTATTTACTTCAGACCGACCCTCTCCGTAGGCTGTCAGATCAGCCTGTGGGCAAAACGAGTGGATTGAGACTCTTCCGCATTAAGCCCCGCCTCCCACCACTGCACTACATCGGGAGCGCGCACCGCACCTGCTTTCGCCGTTATTGTAACATCTCATAAACAGAAGGATTAGGCGAATATAAACTCAATAAAAAAACCAAAATACAATGTCAACACACAGCATACAGCCCTACATGTTGGAACCTGAATCAGACCCTGAAAACGAAGTGGAAACCAGCAACCCACAGCAACGAATGCAGCAGGATGTCTCTCTTTGGTAAACTCACCAGCCATCGTTGGAAATAACTTTATCCCACGTTTTCCACCCGTCTGATGTATTTGTACATGCATTTGTTAACCAGTAGAAGGTAACCAATCACAGAACCTTATCCCCCGGGACGTCACAAGGATTTCGAAGAACAAAAAACTCTCTAAAACAACGCGTTTTTCGTTGCCATGGAAACCGAACGGAGAAAGTGCTGGAACTCAAACTCAAACATGCGTTTAGGTGATAAAAAACAGTGCCGTTCACAGTTCTAATGAGGATTCAACACTGTAACACTGTGGAAAGCTCAGAAAACTTGAAATACCATAATAGCACCCCTTTAAGTATGTTTGTAAATTTCTACACATCTTCACTGAAGAAAACAAATTACAATGGAAATGACTAGATGCTTGGTTTTTTTTATTTGCTTTTATGTTTTTATGTAGTTCCCAAAAACACCCCAAATGATCAGGGGAACTGGATATTTTTAATGAACATGTGGTTGTATTTTCTGTATTTAATGTTGATTACTTCACCTTTCTGTCAGGATGTTGAAGAAAGACAAAGAAGAAGTGGAGGCCATTAAACATGCCAAAGCCCTGGAGGCAGAGAAGGCCATGTACTCTGTAAGATGGGTCCATTGAAGAAATTGCTTCTGTGTTCTATTGTTTACAACTTTCTTATCTGCATGTGCTTGTTTTGTTTTGTTTTTTCTTCCAGGGCCGCCGGTCCCGCAGACAGAGGAGAGAGTTCAGAGAGAAGAGGCTAAAAGGTAGACAAATTAGCCCACCAAGGTAAAATAACTGAATTTTAACTTAACATTACCGTCAGCTTAAAATATGCATTTCATTTTACATACTTGTCCTGCTGTATTTCAGTTATGCCAGAAGAGACAGTCCAACGTATGACCCTTACAAACGGTACGATAACGTTAAACTTTGCCTAATTAATCCTGGGTGTCTTGATTTGGTCAAAATGAATATTTGAACACAAATTTCTAAAGAAAATAAATAATCATGAAATTTCTGATCTCATTCTTTGTCAGGCCGGAGTCGGAATCCAGCTCAGAGTCACGGTCACGATCTCGTACCCCTGGTCCAGAAAAGATCACCTTCATCACAAGCTTTGGGGGCAGTGACGATGAAGCTGGAGCAGCAACACAAACTGCCACTCCTCACTCTGGCCATGCCCCCTCCAGCTTGCAGCACTCTGCAGGTCATAGCAGGGGCTCCCGGTCGGTAACTTTCCACCTTATTGGCTTTTCTTTGGTTATTTTACCCTCTTGCAGTAGTTCTGTTCATTGACATGACCACAGCTGTTGGTGCAGAGAATTCTGATGGATTTTTATGGTTGGTGAGGTGAATCAGTTTTCAGATATTAGTGGTAATGGCTACTGATGAGTAACAAATCTGACCAAAGTTAGTTAATGTGCTTGTACATAGAGAAAATGTGTAGTTCAAGTTTATGCATGGCAGAAATGCAGAAAGCTGATATCTTCTATGTTCATCAGATTCAAAGTGATAAAATATTGTACAATTATTACATGAGGCAGCAGAAGTGTTGTGAAGATAGGCTAGGTTCTGGGCTGGTATTATTTTTTAAACTTTGTGTCTGTCTGTTCAGGCGACGAAGATCATCTTCCAGTCACTCCCCTTCCTCGTCTTCTCCTTCCTCATCTCCGTCCTCCTCTCGCTCATCTTCCCGTTCACGTCGATCCCGGCGAGGACATGGGAGAAGGGATGGGCGGCGTTCCCGGAGTCACTCGCGGTCGAGGCGGCGTTCCAGATCCCACTCCAGAGGTAGAGGAGGAAATGGAGGAGCTGGATCCTGGAGGAGGCGTGACCGAACAAGATCACGGTCCAACGATAGAGATAGAGATAGGGAAAGGGACAGAGCCAGAGGCCGAGACAGGGATAGAGACAGGGATAGAAGACGACATTCAGCTCGCAGACGAACAAGGTCAGATTAATCTCCCTACAGCACAACAGCTGTAGCATAACAAATACTTTGGCAATCTAATACCCTCTCACTTCTACTTTAGGTCCCACTCCAGCTCACGGCAAGACAGCAGTACAAGGCGAGGGGGTCGGAGCAGTGGAGCATACCGTCGGGGAGACAGTAGCAGCCACAGTCCTTATCGGTCTCCCAGCCGCACACCCCACAGTCCTTCCCCAACCCACAAAGGGTCCCAGCCTGCTGCCACCACCATCTCTGACAAGCTGAGAAAGTAAGAAAACTTCCAATACAACAGAGAATAAATGTGTAGATTTGTACTCCAGCCTTTTTTGTTATATTGATGAAAACTTAAGGTTAGTTGTTAAGTGAGGATGATTTTAAAATACAGTTTCAGCTTAAGTTTGAAAGTAAAATAATGTTCTTTTTTTACACTTGGTTGAAAATCCTTGAGGTCTGAAAACTATTGACATCGATAAAGGAAGGTTTCTTCCGCTTGTGTTTTTACTGGAATTTACTGCAGGTGTCTTAAGGTTTGTTTAATTGCTGGCATTGATGCATTTAGTAGTCTGCAAATGCAATGCATCTTAGTTTGGTTGCGATCATGTTTAGCCATTGCTAAATACTTAATACTTAATTGTAGTGGGAATCCAGTACAGATGGTGCAGAATAATGTTCACATTGTGCATCACTAAGAATTTTTAGACATATTTTTTTTCTTTCATTTCAGCTTAATTAAACTGTTTGTCTCTATCCATCCATTTTCTATATTGCTTAGTACAGTTCAGGGTGGAAACTGCAGTCTGCCAGATATTAGCAGGTAAAAGGCAGGGTGTACTCTGGACAGGCCGCCAATCCATCACGGGCCAATACTGTGAGACAAACAACTGTTGATGCTGCCATTTACTCCGAGGAAAAATTTGGAGAGAACAGTTAACCTAACATGCATGTCTTTACTGTGGGAAGAACCTAGAATAAGAACCATGCATGCACAGGGAGAATATACTCATTACTTGTTATTGTTTCCTTTATTGTATCATAAACATTGACTATCAGTGCTAAGTACATGTATTAGTACACCATAAGTATTTAATCAGCTTTCCAGCTATAAATGATTAAGTGAATTTAAATGTCATATTTTGCTTATTTTGACGGTGAAGCCACTTTATTTCCTCTGAGTCTTTTTTGACTGATTTGAGTAATGCTGACTCTTGCTGGAATGAACGTTGCATGGCTGAATATTGTCTCCTGTGTTGATCCACAGTGAGGCTTTTTTTGTTGGCGAGCCAGCTTATGCAGTGGTATATAGTTTTATGATGGATGGATTTATTTGTTGAATTATGTGGTTTTTTTTTACATGTAGAAATGACAGATTTCATTCTTAGTAACTCTAATACATAATTTTTTAAAGGATCTAAGAATTGCATCTTGTAATTGCATTGGGACTGTATGTTTTTGTAGAAGCTACGATAAAACCTACCATTGCGTTTGCAGACTTTTACCTTTTTTTTTAAATGATGAAGAAAGAGTCCACACATGTCCTTTCAAACTATGTTTAAGTCATTTATCCTACTACAGGGGTGTCCAAAGTTGGTCCACAAGTGCTGCTGTCATGCAGGTTTTCCATGTATCCCTGTTCCAACACACCTGCTTTTCAATAAATAGATACAACAGCTAATAAAGTTCTGCACAATGACCGGTTCATTTGAGTCAGGTGTTTGGAGCAGGGATACATTGAAAAACCTGCATTGTTGTGGCCCTTGAGGACCAAAGCTGGACACCCCTGTCCTACTACATTTTAATCCATAGCAAAGATGGTTCGACAAAGTGAAGGGTTGTGTGTTATTCTTTAACCCAGTCTTGATATTAATATGCTCCAAATGAACTGGGAGCCACCATTCCTAACCTGTATTCATTAGAGCCATTTTGTAGGGGATTTCCTTGTTGTGAGCACATTTATTCACACTTGTTTAATTTAAAATAATTAGATAACAATATTTTTCTTGACTCTGCACTTATTTTGTTTACAGCTAATATTTAAACATGACATGATCTCTTTTTTTGTTCTTTGTGTCCCCTATCCTCTCCTCAGGTCTGAAACTGCGGGTGGTAAAGAGACGGGAGCTGCCAAAGTCAGTAAGAATTTGATCTAGCTGGGTTTCTTGCTAAAGCCTACGCCTCCCTCATCCCTGACAGGCTGACATGGTTGTCCATCAAACTGGGATGTAGAAGCCATTGTTTTCCACAGACAATAAAATGATTGTTTTTAAAATCGCCACCCAAAAAGTGGACATGTTCTACCATGAAAGCCCTACTTCTGCTGTAAAATTACAGTCCTATTGCATTTTTTCTAACTATGAAAACATATTGGGATAGTGCTGCCTTTTCTGTGTGACACAAACATTTGGGCTGTGTGTAAAGCTGGTTGGTATGGGTGGTGAGTCTGTGTATATTGCTTAAACATGTGTGGTAGTCTGTAGTGTCTTTTGATACATCTGTTTGTAGTCTGAAATATTCTGCAGGGTGTCACTTCTTTGGCCTTAATATGAACGAGGTGACTACTTTAGTTTAGGGCTTTTTGATACATCACAACATGAATATATTTATTAGTCCAGTTGTTTTATGTGTGTGTTAGACTAAGTTGTATTAGCCAACAGTATAGTGATGTTTTAACTTTGAGTCATCTGGGCTTGTTTTTTTAAAACAGAAAAACCACGAATAGAGATAAAGTCACAGACATATGAAAGCGTTTATGAAGTGAAAGCAAACATTCTCATTTCAGTAAGGTGTGAGAAATTATCAACACTATACAAGTTAAGATTTTTATATAGACACAAATACTTTTTCTTTTTACTGATCAAACTTCTCAATCCGCTTCCTGGAAAAGAAGAAACTGAGTACAAGCGTGGTCAAACAAGGACTAGATGTTCTGATGTGCCTTTCTGGTGAGCGTGCCTGCAGTGTTGTGACCTGCAGTTTTTCTTGCCGGGCCAGGTCTGAACAACCCACTGATGGGCGTGTCAGTGACAAAACGCCATGGGCTCTTCCTGAACTTTTCTAAACTTGCTGGACCTGAACTTGCTCATTTCTCACTTTCTGACCCTCTGTTCTCCTTCAACCCCTTTCCATCCCTTTTATCTCTGACAGTATTGTGTATATAAATACATTGTGTAAAGGTTTGTGTGACTGGATCCAACAGCAGCAGTTTGTCTCTGTACACACACACACACACACAGTCTGTGTGTACTGACTCAGCAAACAGCTTTTGTAATTAATTTATACCTCGCCTTTTTTGTCTCCAGCGGCTACTATACATAAAGGTGATTGTATCAAATTTGTGTTACCGCTCAAACACGCATACATGCACTCTCAAACACTTCTTTTGGGCTGTGAAATGTTGTGCTAACACATTTGTGTCATCTGCAGCCCAAGATGACCCCACAGGAACGCCTGAAGCTTCGAATGCAGAAGGCGCTCAACAAGCAGTGTGAGTGACACTGAGCAGACATGTGTTTATGGCTTGGTTTGTATGAAAGCGAAGAAAACACACATCTTTTGCATGAACAAATGAACCCCATAGAGCTCACCGTGACATTTGAAACAGCAGTTTCTCAAATTTTGCCTCACTTTATGGTAAAAACTTTGCTCTAACTTCTGTTAAACACAATGCGATACTTGATTCCTACCTCATAATTGATAACAGGAAGCAGAAGATTAATTTTGAAATATCACATGATTCATAAATGTGAATAAATATCCCCCAAAATTTCATTCTTTTGTAACATTTTATTGAAGGGCCAAGTAAAGACTTCCTCTTAAAAAAAATTAAACTCCCTTTGCATTTTTTCATGGGTCAGGGATTAAAGAGCAACTGCCAAGAAACTGTTATGAAATTACACATTAATATGTAAGTGTATTCAACTATTTCTCTGCTTGCAGCCAAGGCGGATAAAAAAGCTGCCCAGGTGAAGATCCAGCAGCAGGAGCACAAACGGCAGGTGTGTGTGGGTTTGTTTATTTTTTGTTTGTGTTTAGTTTTTTGTATTTTAGATTAATACAGAAATGGAAGCTCCCTTATCCCTCATTCTCACTCACTGCTCTTTGTTTATCTTACAGGAGCGAGAGGGAGAGCTACGAGCCATGGCACGCAAGATCCGTATGAAGTAAGGCAGGCTGTGTGTGTGTTGAAGTGGACTGTATGGTATTTGTGTGTTGCAATAGTCTGACCCAGAGGCTCTGTGTTTAGGGAACGTGAGCGGCGTGAGAAAGAGAGGGACGAATGGGAAAGACAGTACGGGCGGCAGAGCCACTCGCCTTCTCCCTCCAAATATGGTAAGAGTAAATGTCTTCAATCAGACGCAACTGTATCAATCATGAAAGAATTTGGTTTGGTGAACATACGATGCTTATTGTGTTTTCAGTCTTGCATACCCACACAGCCAAAATATTTAACCAGCTTTCAGATTTGCTGCCATCAATTTCTGTTGTCAAAGTTTTATAGGCTCTAAGATGTTCAGGCATGCACTTGTTTTCATTGTGGCTCCTTGTCCTCTGTCCCCCAGGCCGAGAACACAACTCTCACAGAAGGTATGTAAGAAGCCACAAGAATCTCTTCAGCTCCAAGGAAGCAAAATGAAACATGCTTGTTTTCTTTTCACATTAATTCACTACTGGTGTCTCAAAGACTCATTTAAGTTCCTGCCGATGCAATATTTAAGCTGCTTGGCTTTCTCTTGAGGCATAGATTACCAGTAATAGATAAAGTGTGAATGAAGATACGTACTGGGACACCTGTTCATTCTCTGCATGGAGCTCTTTACCTGTGAACTTCACTTTGCTTGGTAGAACTTCCAAATTTCTCAAATCGGTCTCAATTATGTGTGCATGAAGATAAAAAAAAAAGATGGAAAATATTACTTAAAGATTATGCCCCATGCTGGGATAATCAATCAATCAAACTTTATTTATGAAATTTATTTATTTATGAAATATTTTCCAACATAAAATATGCGACTAAAAGCGCTTTACAGTTATACAGTTACAGGTTATAACTGCATCACATCTGCAGCTGCTCACTTGCGCTGGCCAGGATTTGACTTTTCCGCACCCCCAGGGTTTTTAACTGTAGTCAAATAAGATGATTTGTCAAAGTTCTCAGACTTAAATGTTAAACTCACAAAACAGTGTTTGTCTTGTAATAAGGGCCACTATTAGAGTGAACGTGTACTGGACCCTCTTTGCCAGGGCTTTTCAGTTCGGTCCCAATAAACAATAATCCTTCTTCTAGATGCTTTATTGTGTTTGTCACTTTCCGTTTGGTCGCTGTATAGTCCGTTTGCAAGCAAACTGAGACCCCTGGCTTTCAAGTGGACCAGAGTCTGCTTATTTAGTCCGCATCAGTGTGTTTGGTGTTTGTATTTTGCCAAACGAATCGTACTATCCCTAGAAGCAGACCAAACAGCGGCACATTAAATCCTAGCAGCCATGGGTCAACCATATTTCAATCCGAACTTTTAACATGTTCTTCCATGTCTGACCACGAGCCCTTTTTCTCAGCCAGAGCTGCCTTTCATTCTAAATGCATGCATGTTTTGTTTGCATTTACCCATAATGCCCTGTGTTGGCCTTAGTGCTTTAATTCACCTGAAACTTAGAGAGCAAAGTTTGTAGGTAGACCAGAGTTTGCTTCTTTGATCTGCATCAGGTTGTATATGCACTCACGCCACCCCAAACGTACCGGAGTTTCTTAAACAAAGCCAACAACTAGAAGTTGACGTACTTCCACTAACTTGCTTTAATGCTGGGTTGACCTGTCTTTTTCATACTGTGACATTGTGTCTGTTACATGCATGCCACAGGTGGTCTTGGAGCTGCACTTCTGTTATTTCAAGTTGCACCTTTTGCTTTCCTAAACATTATGTTGATAATTATTAAACATTTGTACATTGATTCCAAATCGTCCATGAAAGCATCAAGATGCATCTTAAAAACCCCCTTTCCTCACACACCCACTTGCCAGGTCATGTTTGCTTTTCATATCACTCCCCAACTCCAGAAACTGCTAAGACATTGTTGGCTGACTGCAAGAAAGAGCAGGTGTTCATTCCAGATAAAGTGCTTAGTATTTGTGCATACAGAACCGATCTTAAAAATCTTTTTTTAATCATAATAGTGATTATAATTTTGCATACTTTAGTATATTCTGAGCTGCAGTTACATGCGTGCTAACACTGCTATATACCCATATTAGTGAAGGTTTGATTTAGCTGTCAGGATCAAAGCTGTCTTAAACAGTTGTATTCACTCATTCTCAGTCTCATTAATACAGAATTACATCTAACTGAAAGCTAAATACTACTATTCTGGCAAGCCTGCTGTCAGATCTTTGTTTTAGAAATGTAGAGCTTCTATAGTTTCTCTTCATAATCATACTTTTCATTGTACATCAAAGTTATGTCCTGTGTTTGTTCTTTTTTTAATCGTGTCTTTCTTCAGGAGATCGCGGTCTCGGTCTCGGTCTCAGTCTCAGTCGCATTCGCGGTCGCGGTCGCGGAGTCCATACTACAGATACTGAACAAGAAGGTGGAAAATGGATGCATTTTACAGACCCATCGCACCATGCCTGGTTATGGATACACTGTCCAGAAGACTCCTACATGGAAATATGAAGAGATGGAATGAATGGCTATTGGCTAATAAACCAGCATAAGACACCTGCTTCTGAAACTCTTGTACTACTCACATATATAACATAACATGTTGACTGATTCCTTAAATTCACTGATTACAGATGATTTGGTTGGCCAAGCTGGGTTTGATTTACCTTCTTTCATTTTGCATCAGTCGTGAGATGTTGTCTTCACTTTATGCATGCCAGCTCTTCCTTTTCTTCATGAAAAGTTCTTTTGGGGACATTTGTATGTAATACTGAGCAATACCTTTTTTTTTTTTTTTTTTTTTTTTTTTTTTTGCCCTGTCATCCTGTTGTCATGTTCCTTCTCACACACATTTCTGTAACAGGAAACACTCAGACTTAGAAACATGTTCAACAGGTCTCACAAGCTGATGTACAGGATATTTATACACATCAATTTGAAACCACTTCATGAGCACCGATTTAGGTAATGAATTTACTACAACAATGACTTTTTTTGTACTCTGTCCTCAGCTGGTTGACTGCAGACAACTTTTCTTCACATATGGAATGTTAAATACAGAGAAAATAAAATTAGTTTGAAACTGTTCAACTTTGTTTCCTGTGTTGAGCTAAACTGAAAAAGAAATCACAAAAAAATATTTATCAAATTTGGGAAATGTCATAAAAATGCTGACCTGAACAACATCGCCTTAAAGGTGGAGTATGTAAGATTTTCAATATTTTCAAAATAAATTAACTAATAAAATAACTACAAACATAATTAGAAAGTTTTTTGAACATGTAGGTTCCAGTCTGTCCATATTTGATGCGTTATTAAATTACAAATTTAATTGACATGACGAAAAGCACTTTTTTTTTTTTTTACTGGTAGGCAAACATTTAAGACGGGTCTTTGTCATTAATTAAACTTGTAATTTAATAACGCATGAAATATGGACAGACTGGAACCTACATGTTTAAAAAAAAACCTAATTATGATTGTAGTTACTTTTTTAGTTAATTTGTTTTGAAAATATTGAAAATCTTACATACCTTTAATGAAGCCGAAAGGTGTTATTTGTACCTGCAGTGCGTCGATTTCACCACTAGGTGGCGACTGGTCTCGATATTCACTGCTGCCCCTGGAGAGGCGACCCGTAACTTCTGAGCGGTTCTGTATTTATTGGGCGTTTAAGAGACACAGCTGGTAAAAAAGAAAAAGCAGAAATGAATGCACCCTGGTTCCGGTTTTGTTTTTGGAGACACCTGTGGACAACCAGCTAGGTAGTTCCTCAGATACTGGGGAGGAAGTAGAAGATGATCCGCATCATCGGATCTCAAAACCTTAATTGAATCATACTGTCAACAATCGGGTGAAGCACTAAATCAATCTTTATGTGAGAAAATGCTTTCAAGGTTTATAAGCTCTTGTTTACGGAGCGTTACCCAAAGAGGGCGGGGTCAGGGTCGGTGTGGACGGGCGGTGCTTTCAGTCGCCCATGCCCCCTTTTGCCCTCCGCTCGCAGCGGTGGAAGAAGCGTGAACTTGAACGCTGCCTCCACAGCTCAGCACGAGCCCAGACGGTGGCCAACCACTCTCATCAGTCCGTCCCAGTCGCTCAAGTTTTGGTCAACTTATCGGAGAAGCAGCAGCTGGACAGAGTGTGGTTTGGGTTTGGGACCCTGAAAGGTGCCAAACACTCGACGAGATGTCCAGGCGCAAACTTGGAAGCAGACCGCAGCACCTGAGTGCAATTCAAGGTAAGCCGGGCGGGAGAGAAGCGGTGTGTGGGCACGCTGGGACGGTAGCAGACCAGTATGATGGCCTTATGTGAAAATAATATGAATTCATGTACAGGTTTTCACTTAGTGCCATTTTTCTCTCGTGGGTTCGATGTGCGCTATACTGGTTATGTTGAAGGGATGATGGATAAGTACATAACCTATTTTTAAAAAAAAACAAAAAAACAACACTAGAGAGACTTCTTTAAAGTATCTTTGTATGAAACGTTCACCAGCTCCAAAGGGATCTTCAATCCTGGATCTAATTTTATCAGCGAAATGTTGAAAGAAGGGCACATAATGTCCGTGTTTTGTCCTGGTGTGTCTTGTTACTACCGTAGTTCACGTAGAGGAAGGACCGGTTTATTGGCACGTTGTTCTCAGAGGCTACAGGTCCAAACATGATTATTAATGTTTCCAGGTTAGAGGATGATCTGGTTTCTCCGTTGGTCCCTTGTTATGGTTGTTTTATTGATTTGTTTTTTCTTTCTTTTCTTAAATATAGTATTCACTTATATGTCTTTAGGACATCAACTTGGATTGTTTAAAGCCAAGATATTGGCTCAGTCCTGCTTCAGATTATGCCACAGTTTTAAATTAAATGTTGGTGAAATTATACTCTTACGTTGAAATTCAGCCCCAATTAATTTACTGTTAAGATCATCTAGAAACGCTTAAAGGAAATGAATACAGAAAATTAATCATGTTTTTTTGCAGTTCTCTTCTGAAGACCAGCAGTGCGTGTCTGGTGTGACCACAGGCCCTGACTCAACTCAGTGTTGTGTGTCTGCGCGCATGGACGAGTGCACGCGCGTAACCGCGCTTTGCAAGTCTGCACAAATAGTGCAGGCCTGAAACAGGAAAGGTGACATTTTTGAGTAACAACTGGCGTGATCCGACTTCAAACTGTACTGTCTGTACCTGTCCTGTTTGCTGGCCTGCCCAGCTTGGGCAGGTGGATCCAGCGTAGGCATCAAGGTGTGCCCATGGCGTCGTTGAGCAATAGACTTCTGACCGCCTCCCCCCCCACTCTTCCTCCTCCCTTTTTAAAGGGCTCTACCTGCTTTGAGCTGAGGGACTGACTATAGAAGGAGTTTACACAAAAGAAAAAAGCTCTTCAGAGGTTTGGTTGAAGTTCTCACAAAAAACTGTCTGCGGACCGTGGTTGCATTCAGAACTGCAAGCCACACAAGATTGGTAAGGTTTTTCATATTAAAGTAGATGAGCTGCCCTGCACCCTAGTGTGAACATATAAGAAAACACACACACACACACACACACACACACACAAGGCCTGCTCTTATCTCAAGCACCTTCAGTCACTTTTTTCTCTTTTATTGCAATCCACTTCCTGTTGAGAAACTCCCGCTGCCTGCAGCTGGTAAAGCAACGTTTTATTTTGAGTGAAAGGTGAACACCTCAGTCATAATCTTACAGCTTCATAGTCATTGATTTCTGATCTGGGTTGCAGTCATATTAGGACGTGTGATCTTGTGCAGAGATGGACCGTTGGGCTCCTGTTTCTGCGCCCAGCTGCCTCAGCTAGAGCAAGCAGATGTGTAACTGGTTAAAGGAAGTGGTCAGTGTTGTTTGAGAAGATTGGCCTCATTGAGCTTATAACTGAAACTAGCACTTTCAATCACCATGCTTGTGTGTTTTTTCCATTGAGGTCAACACTACTTTGTCTGCAGTTTATAACAGCAGGGTTATAAGCTTGTGCTCAGAAATCCATATTAACTGGAATGTGTTGCTCTATCGTGTCTATAAAGTGTGTTGATTGAATATTAGACATGCATGTAAATTTCAGACATATGAACCGGTGAAGAAATAAGTAAATGAACTATTACCCTCTGAGAAATCCTACATGTTTGTGTTCAGTGTGCAGGGATCAAGAAATTATCTAAACTGAATGGAGAATTCTACTTTAATGGAAGCAGAGTTTCTTGTCTTTCCTCAATTATTATTCCAAACCATAAGATATTCACTTTGCTCAAATTTCTTTTTAAAATGCCCAATTAATAATCACTTTATTAGTTAATCTACTAATTGTGGAAAAACTGTTTGAATTTTTTTTTTTCTCTTTCCAGCACCACAGAACTTCTAAACAGCTTCATGTGGTCATAATCAATTTTTTTTTTTTCCTGCCACAGATACCGCTGATGTGGAAGATGGCACAAGCTCATCGGGTGATCATCGTCCTCCACCTCCTCCTCCTCCACAGCGAGCCCCTGACAGTGCTCGAGACCTCCTGACTTGTGGCCAGTGTAGCCAAGCCTTTCCCCTGGCCCACATCCTGGCCTTCATCCAGCACAAACAGGGAGGTTGTAGCTCACGAAACCAAGCCCCTAACGCCAACACCACTCCACCCTCACCTGCCAGCAGATCCAGGCACCAGCAGGCCACCACTGCCGAGCCGGGACCCGGCTTCATCGAGCTGAGGCGAGGGGTGACAAGGGATGGAACCTGGGGGGAGGAGCTGGGTATGAGAGCAGAGCTCAGCAGATCAGGTGAGTGCATAGACGAGACAGAAGAAGGTGACAGTTTAGTTTTTTTTTATTATTAAATTATATATATATGTGTGTGTGTGTGTGTGTGTGTGTGTGTGTGTGTGTGTGTGTGTGTGTGTGTTAGTCCATTTTTCTTTTTTCTTTTTTTCTAACTTCTGTCTTCATCTCACAACTGATCCTCCTCCCTCTCGAGTCCAGCTCATTAACTAGCCGTTGCCATTAGCAGACCTGCGTGGTTACTGATGCGCAGGGTAATTGTGTGGAAAGGATAGGTGTCAGGAACATTCGGAGGGCACTAGGGGTCCCAGAGGGCTTCTTGCAGAGCACCTGAGCTCCTTCTCATCTCCCAGGCTGTCAGTCTCTGAGGTGGAGTGGCCAGGTAAACATGTTTCTTCCTGCCTGTCACCCACTGCGACCTGGTCAGCAGAGACTGAAGCCAACTAGCCTAAACTCTAGAGTGTTTCCGTTGGACTTGTGAAAGGGGGCGGGGGGGGCTGGTCGTAGTTCTGCACTGCAGTATGAAATGGTCAGGCGTGTGGATGTGAGACAGTTCTTGCAGCTCTCCTTGCTGTCATGACACCGTAATGCAGAGCATTGCATCATGTGCAGCTCCTCAGCCATCTCCCACTGTTCTGCCCCAGGCTGAGCCACCTGAGCTCCTGGGATTCTCCTCCTGCTGTTTCTTCATCTTCCTCTCCCTCTTCTTTCCCATGTTTTCCCATATTCTGTCTTGTCTCTTCTTGTTCAGTCCAAAGCATGTAATACGTTAGCACCAATTTTCCCTTAAAGTCTTTTTTTCGTCATGCTTTTTCTTTCATTGTTTAGAGAAGATGAGCAAAAATGTGACTGAAGAGGCTGTGATGCCTAAAGTAATATGTTACAGTGAAGTGGATCAGAAATTCCGAGATTCTCATCAAAATACTTTTGAAGAATTTTATGTCACTGGAGAGAAATGTGTGAGATGGAAAGGTAATGTGTTTTCCCTGTAAAGGTCAGACACTGTCTCAAAACTGAAAAAGGGTTCAGAGTCTGATGGATAAATGATCGCAAATGGACGCAGCATCTTGCCACACACACATGCTAAATACGAGTGTCCCTTTGCACATTTTGAAACTCTCTCCATTATGAACACACATTGCCAGTTCCTTCCTTCACGCTATACTCGGGGGACATGTGTATGCACAGTTTCCGTTTGTCCACAACCTTGCATGTTTTTCTGTTTCAGCCTGTTTTTTCATCTCTTGCTTGCAGTCAGGGAACATAACAGTTTGGTAATTTGTTGCCCACAGTATTATACAACAAACTAACATGTGCACCAGATGACAAGGGAAAGGGCACGGCAGCTTGTGAATAATGCAGAAGCAGATAAGTTTGGATTAAATTTTTATTCCCGAATGTTGGCTGAATTTGATTGGAGTTCCTCATTTTGAACCCGGTTTTAGTTTTTCGCTTGTCATTTGTTTCATATGCTTTGCTGGATGTGTGGGTTTCAAGCGGGGCACCTGCTGCCCGGATGCGAGTTGGAGGTGTTTGACTTGAGTGGCAAACCGATTTGTGCGTCTGACTCTTTTAAGATGACTGAAAGTGAAAGAGCAGTTATCCCACAGCACACCGGCCCTCCGTCTATTTTCTGCCTGCGCATGAGAGAAGTGGTGAGGACAGAGGAGAAAAGGGGGTAGAGCGGGATGGATTACTGAAGAGCCGCGTGCATCTGTCTCTTTCCTTTTTATTTATTCTCCTTGTTTGTTTTTTTTCTCATCTCCAACGCCTCCCCATTTCTTTCCCCCCATCTTCAGCACACTTTTGCTTTGCCCTCTTTCAATTTCTCTCCCCCTCCTCCCTTTCCTCTCCTTTTCTCCTCCCTCTGCCTCCCAAGGGAGAAGAGATTCTGCCTGCTGCTCGTTAGTGCTCCCAGCCAATCTGCATTTTTAATTAGTAGTTATTGCTTCTGCTTAATATTCAAGTGCTACCCCGGGCCAAATGGGAATCCTTACAAAAAAGGAGTGAGTTAGTGGAGAGAGTGAAGGAGAGAGAAACCGGCTGGGTATTGTGTTTCACTCCAGGACCCCGAGACAAAAGCCTCCCCCCCCCTCACCCTCAGGGAGAGATTTGGTGGGTTTTTGGGGGGCGGTGGGGTGAGGAGAGCTGGGGTTGGAGGATGGGTCTCAAGTACAATTCGAAGGGGTGACATATTTTTTCATGGTGTCTCTTGGCCCCCCCACGCTACATTACAATCTTTTTTATCTAATTTTCTTTTCATCTCTTGAGCCCTGACCTACCTATCGCTCTCCTTTTTTTTTCCATTTTTCCCTTCTCTCACTCTTCACCCTATTTTTAAAAGAAGTATCTCAACTTCTCCTGGGTTTCTCCTCAGGCTAGGTTAAAGGACACGAACACCATGGCTTCTCTAGTCTCCAGACAGAGGGAGGGTGGGAGAGGGGGAAAAAGGGAAAGAAACAGTTGCTCTCTTTTTCATCTTCACTCTCCTCCCCCCTCCAGTAAAATACAGAAGGATTTGACTTGAGGAAACATGAAAGAGGCTTATACCAGAGTCGGCTTTGAACCTCTCAAAAAAAAAAAAAAAAAGAAAAGAAAGTGTAAAAGACTGTTTTCCCCTCAATTCCGAAATCTTCTCTCCAATTTTGATTTATGCAGAAAGGCCTCATTTGTCAAGTAGGCTGAGTCAGTGGCTGATTTACATAAAGCGTTAGTTTTCTCCGTTCTGCTAATTAGCAATTTGCAGCTTAATTGGAGATTGGCTCTCAGTTAGGAGACAAAGCTATCTACATATAAAAATATATCCAGATGCACGTTGTGACATGGCTGTTGGCCTTCCCCACTTCCTTATTTTCCCGAATTTCTCTTTCCTGCTTTGGGCCAAACTTTTCTTCACACCTGTCCCTTGTTTCTGTCCTCATTTTGGTCAAGTTCATCATCACCTAGTCCCCCACCTCTGTGTTATCAGACTGATCTGCCTGCTATACTACTGCTAGATATATCTTTCATCATGTTACTCACATGCTGTTATTATAACCTAAATGCTGATAAAATGTGTATGTATGTGAAAATGGTTTTTGGAAGGAATAAAAATATGTCATTATTTTTCAGTTTTTTCAGCACTCTGCTTAAAAGGGCCTGAATTTTTACAGTTCTAAACGAGTACACACATTACTGGTATCATTGCGTGAATTTATTCTTATATATATCTTCATGTAGTCACTTGTAATGGCCACATGCTATAGATCTTCTATTGATCAGCTTTGTGAAACTGGTGGCCCGGGAGGGACACACACAGGCTACTAGTTGCACTCCTATGGTAGCCTCAGAGGAATACCTGACTATCAGTTACATATGCAAGAACTATTTCATGTATGTTCACTATGAATCGAGTTCCCAGACAGGTTTTTGTGGTCACAATCAGTTAGCAGGTTAACATTTTCTGCACGTTGTGTCACGGACATCTGATGAAAGATTGAGTTAGCCCCCTGGTCTGAAAAATGATGCCAGTGAAGGCGGCTTGAAATTGCATGTCTGTCCGTTTACCAGCAGAGTGCGCCTTTCTGGTTTACCTGTCAAACATTTTCCTAATGAATTTGTAATAGCTTCAAAACACACATTGGCAAACTCACAAATCACTATACATCCATCTGATATATATATATATATATATATATATATATATATATATATATATATATATATATATATATATATATATATATATATATATATATATATATTATATGCACACAAAAAGAGCAGATATATATTTAGTTTCAGCTGAGGAAGGCATTAAAGTTGCTCACTGTCTGCACCACTGAACAGAAAAACCTTTTTTTTTTCTTTTTTTTTTTTTTTTTATCTTGTCCAGCAAGTACAATGATCCTGCTACTCTGTTGTGCTGAGCAAATTTGCTTTGCCAAGAAGAGCTATATAGGTATAAAATCACCTTGATAATAAGAATTTTAGATGCATAAAATTCTCATTGTGGACATTAACTCAAATTCAAATGAAAGATTACTCTTCTTTGTCTGCGGGTTTGTAAAGAAGCAGCTTTCAGCTTGAAAACACTGTTCCTGAGTGGGCCTTATTCTGTGAATTTATCTACAGATGGAATTCAGAATGTTTATAGTGATTTTTTTAAAAATTGTTTTTATTTTACTATCAGCCAGTTAAATCACCGTCTCCATCCTGTTTGTTTTTGTTTGCAGTGCCAGAGGAGCCATTGTATTTCACCTGCCAGCAGTGTGAAGCTGTGTTTCCATCTGCTTGGGCGCTCTTACAGCATGCTCAGCACATACATGCCTTCAGCATCTACCAAGAGGATGAGGAGGATGACCCAGACATGGGAAGAAGAGGGGGTCTAAAAGAGAACAAATCTACTGCAGCAATCCTGGACCCATGCCGTCTGAACCAAGCCCTCGCCTCGGCTTTCCAGCCGTCTGCTCTGCGTCATTCCCGTCAAGCGCACACAACATCCACCACCAGAAACCTGCAGCCTATGAATTTCTCAGTGCGGCTCAAAGAGCTTGCCGAGGGGGGCAACGCCAGCGGCAGCTCTCCCAGAGGCCTAATGCTCTCACCATCCTCGTCTCCACCAGCAGCGTTACCTTTTCCTCGGACTGGAGGCCTTCACGATGATTTCCACTGTGAGCTGTGTGGCCAGAACTTCCAGTCGCTACGTGCCCTGTCTGCCCATCGCCGGACTCACTCCTGTGAGAAGCCCTATCACTGTGGAGTATGTGGGCAGGCCTTCGCCCAAAGCGGACAGTTGGCGCGCCATATTCGAAACCATCACCGAGAGGCAGGTGTAGGAAATGGGTGTGACTCTGGTGAGATGATCACAATGGAGGAGGATACTGGGAGGCAGGGTGTGAGAGGGAGGCTTCAGACACAGCCAGTTGGAATCATGGGAAAGGGAATGATTGGTACAAATCTAAGAGTCCAAAGTGCTCCCGAGCTTGACCTGACCCTCCCGAAACACCCTTCAATACCTGCAAGCTTCATGCTGCTGACCTCCCAGGTGAGACCGCCAGACAGGGAGCTGTTGAGGCTGTACCAACGCCGAAGAGAGGGAGAAGAGGGAGGTGAAGAAGAGGCAGAGGCGCAAGGAGAGCCCCAGCACACCTCACCCTGCGCCAGCCCCTCCGAAGGCTCGTTGGAGAGTGGAGAGACGGGAGGGAGTGGTGAGAGCGGCATAGCTAGTGGCAACTGCACTCCCAAACGTCCAGAGATGGGTGACCGAGTGCGAGGAGTTGCGGAGTGGGAGAACGAAAGAGGAGAGCTCATTGATAGGGAGAAGGAATGGAGCTCAGCTACTGTCAGTGAGGCTGTGCAGGAGTGGCAGAGGGACAATGAGCGGAGGAGCGTTACTGGAGGGGTGAACACTGGAGGAAACAGCAATGCTTCCGCTGGACTGACTGGTAGGAAGAAGAAAGATGAGGCCTGCGAGTACTGTGGCAAACAGTTCCGAAACAGCAGCAACCTGACTGTTCACCGTCGTAGCCACACTGGTGAGCGGCCATATCGTTGTGGCCTCTGTAACTATGCCTGCGCTCAAAGTTCAAAGTTAACGCGCCACATGAAAACCCATGGTTCCCAGGGAGCAAAGGCTTCCTTTATGTGCCAACTGTGCACAGTTCCCTTCACAGTCTATGCCACCCTGGAGAAGCACCTGAAGAAGGTCCATGGCCTGAGTCATGCCAGTGTGGGAGCTTATGCACAGGCCAGTGCTGCAGACACTTTAGCAGCTTTAAGGGTAGGGGAAGAACCGTTGGTGGTGAAAATGGAGGAGGAAGAGGCCACTTTGGATCGGATAGACCTGGAGAGTAAAATGCCAAGCGATGTGGTGAAGAGCATGGAGGTGGAGGAGGGGCAAAGCCAAGCAGAGTGTGTGGAGGGCAGAACTTCTACCACAGTAGAAGATCTTTCATGTGAAAGCAGCGCAGAGGCAAGCTTGGCTTTGACGTCCACACTCTGAGAGCTGTTCTCAGCCACAAAGGAAAAACAGCACTGTATAAAATTGAACTTGCTCATGTAGTTAAAGCTGAAGCAGATCTGTCGAAAGCAGCAGGTAGCCACGTCCTCCCTGCCAGCCCCAAGACACCACAGCAGCCAACAGTTGTTCACAATTGTATGCAAAGCTGCTGGTTGAGACTACATGCCTACAGTTCTGCAGACCACAGAGAAAAACAAGGCCATGACATTCAACAGGGAGATTACCATAGCACATGAACAGGAAGTTAACCACCACAGTCCACACCGACGCAGGAAACTGATCACCATGTTGCAGCTCAGGATGCAAAAGACGTGTGATTTATGTCTCTGGTGACCCACTGGACAGATGGAAACAGATCATAACGTTCAGATAACACACAGGACAAAATATATTGATTTAAAAAAAAAAACAAAACAAAACAAAAAAAAGCAGGGATAGCAATAGACGATGTTAACATATTTTACACCAGCTAATGGAAAGTGGTGATGTTGTGCTATCTAGCTGTTTTCTTTTGAGAAGACCTTTTAAAGACTAAAGACTTTTGAACAGACACAGGCCTGAAATGAATCTAAACATTGTCTGCCTGCAGTTTCTCACACTCCTCTTTTTAAAAGCGCTTGGTTGTCACAACACTTGTCACTTAATGTTTACAAGGCTCAGGGGGCCAAACAAAGTTGTGCTCCTGACTTTGTGATGGTTTGTGTAGATTTTTTTTTTACTTTTTCCTTTTTGCTTCTGATTTTATAAATGTGAATATAGAGACTTTAAGTCTCATCTACTGATGTTTTTGTATTAGTTTCTATGCATAAAAAGAAAGCAATTTTACCTACATCTGAAACGGGTATATGTATATTTTTTTCCTGTGCTATTGTGATGGTAATTCCTCTTTCATTGTTTCCTTTTTTAAAGTGCTGGATTGATTTAAGCATTGCATGTTTTTCAGCCATTGAGACTTCTTTTTCTACTTGTTTTTAAATTCATCTTAATTTATGGATGCTGCATGTCTGTGGTGATTGTGCAACTGATAAAAAATCTGTCACTGCTGAGCAACAGGGTCGACAGGTGCAGCATAGTTAGTTGATTGAAAGATTTTTGTGTGAGGCCGCCAAGCGAGCAATTGGATGAGTGAATTGTGTGAAATAAGTGTGCATGACCACTTACTGGGTAAAAATCCTCTGGTAATACTTCCGCTCAGCACACGCATGACTTGACCGGACATAATCACAGTGTGGAGCTTCAGGAGAGTTATCATGTGTGACCAATGAGGATATAAAAAAAACTTAAAATTATAACTTTAAGCAGTTTGTTGCCATCTTTTGTTAGGACTACTGATATGACATAATTGATGAAATTCTTGTGTGTGTTTCAAAGAGATTTCTGAGCGAGTGCAGTGTAACTGTTCAGGGATAATACGTATATAGACTTTTGTTGTCGCAGTTCTTATTGTTGTTCATAATATCTACCTGTCCTTATTCCATGCAGTTAATTTTCCCCAGCATTCCTGATTGTTTCCATTTATTCTCATCACTGGCTATTGTGAAGCTGTACTGCTCTTCTGTCTTTGTAAACATGAGACCATTTTGTAATTAATCTTGTTACAAGGAGCCTCAATAAAGAAATGAGGTAAAATATATCATGAAGTTCTTTTATTGTCCCTCCTGTGTCCTGTTGTGGCTTCTCTCTGATTTTTTTTTTTTTCTCATTCTGAGACTCACAACAAAGCTTTTGCAACTATTTTAAACGTCTTCTCACCAGGATGTTGTGTGGGTCGTTTCTCTGAGGACCACAGACAGCACAGACTTATTCATTTTTAATGTGCATGTTTGGATTAGGGACCCTCACTCCTTGTTTACATCTTTGTGATGTTACTGGCTTCATCTAGGAACACTTCTGCAATTCAGCTGGGAATGTGAAAGCATGATCTACACTGCATACTGTATGTATGTGGATGTGTATAAACAAGTGTTAGTGTGTACATTGTGGGATGGGTGCAGCAAGAAGACATGGGGCAGGATTGACCATAATTTCTTAGGATACAAAGATAGGAGGCAACGCTTGTATTATTTGTGGGCATGTTATGAGGCAGAGCGGGGTGGGTGGGGAGTGTCAAGGGGGTGTGATAATTGCTGACTCCATTTTAAGAGCATAGAAACCTCTGCAGCAGCATGTCTGGCCTTAACCCCACCCCTTCTAATGAAAATGAAGTTTTGTGATCCCTCTAGCTCATTAACAGCAGGTCTTTTAATGAGCTTTCAACAGGGTGGGGGCTGGGTACTTGAAGTGGAGGGGAGGGGGGGTAAAGAGTGGGTGGTTGAAGGGCAGGGGGATTTCACCAGATGTACACACGCCCACTTCTACCAATTACCATTGTGTTAGTGAGAGGAAGGAGGAAGTGAAGACAGAAGGCCCATGGACCCAGACAAGTCTGCTTGTCTGTTTCTGTCCTCAGAGACAGAAAAACAAGGAGGCAGGACAGTGCAGGTAATGGGTAACATGTTCCAACGCTCCGTCTGGTAAACTCTGTGTTGGGCGCCACAGCCAGCGCCATTTGGTGCTCGTATGGACGCAATTATGTAACGTAAGTTGATACACAGCACAGCACAGTAGCGCCTTCAGCAAGTGGATATCTCTTTTTTTTCCCCCTCTGCATACCCTTTGTTTTCTTGCAGTACACACCTATCTGAGCTGCTGTCAGATGTGAACAGGTCAGTGTCAGTACCCAAAGTAGCTAATCACAAGGGTTTAACATGACAGCCAATAAGGGCTAGAATTTTTTTGCCCAGTTGCTTCCTCTGGGCGATAGCAACATTGATTTGATAGTTGTTCCAGCTCAACAGGAGAGCTTTTGTTGGTGTGAATGTAGTGGGACAGGCAAAATGCTGCCACAGAGGGTGCTAATGGGGTGCACAAACATTAATAGGAATAGGTATTAACATCTGAGATTACTGTGCCACAGTTTAAATGTTGGGCCTTCATTGTCTGTGCTCTAAAACTGTTAAGTGAAGCTGTTCTTTGAACTCCTGAGTCACAAAAAAGCACTGAATACCCTTAGAGTGCCCTTGCAATAACCTAAGGGGCTGATGTTGCAAGTACTGATACATTTGATTCCTTGCATTCTTGGCCAAAACTAAAGATGTGCTAAATCATTCTGCAAGTATAAGTGTAGTGTTGAGGTTTTCAAATAAAGAAGAAATATTAAATAATAAAACCAGAGTAGGTGACATATGTATGAAGTTACACTGTTACTTGGCAGTAACGCTTTCACAGTTACACCCAAAATATATTAAAACTGTGAATATAAGGCAGGGATATGAATTGTAGCAGTCGCGTTTTGTGAAATTTTGTGTTTCAAAGTATAAAATTATGGTTCCAATGTGATCCAAGATCATGTACATGGTGGCACTAAGTATACAATGTATAAAAACTTTGATTTTTTTTTGGACTCAGAAGACAACAATAGAATTAACCCTTTATGGGGGCAAGTGACTATTTTTGATCACTTCGTTTTTCTATTCTATTCTATTCTATTCTATTCTATTCTATTCTATTCTATTCTATTCTATTCTATTCTACAGCCATTTAGCAGATGCTTTTATCCAAAGCGACTTACATAAGAGTGAGAACAACAAAAGCACAAAATCAAACAGTAGAGGACATTGTAGGAAGGCTGTCTAGTTGGACGCAGGTCCTTCCATGAAGTGCTACAGGCTTTTCTTTTTTTTTTTTTTTTGTTTACTCCATTCCCACCCCATAATATCACCTATGTTATAATACAAAGAATTAATACCATAAAGTTTGTTGCAAAGAACTGGGCTAAGTTCTTCAACTTTCCAACTAATCTAGCTATGCTAAGTGTGGAAGTGCTTCTTGAAGAGCTGAGTCTTCAGCGTGCTCTTAAAAGTAGACAGGGACTCTGCAGAGCGGACAGAGTTTGGGAGATCATTCCACCATTGTGGTACGACAGAGAAAAAGAGTCTGGCTAGTGATTTAGCCCCAGGTATTGGTGGTAACATGAGGCGTCTTTCACTGGTGGAACATAGCTGTCGAGAGAGAGTGTAGGTCTGGATTAGGGAGTGAAGGTAGACAGGAACCGCTTGAGTTATTATTTTGTAAGCCAGAAGCAAAGCTTTAAATTTGATGCGTGCTGCGACCAGAAGCCAGTGAAGTGCGATTAGCAGCGGAGTAACATGAGCTCGTTTGGGTTGGTTGAAGACCAGATGCTGCGGCATTCAGGATCATCTGCAGAGGTTTAACAGAGCATGCAGTCAGACCTGCCAGTAGGGAACTGCAGTAATCGATGCGTGAGATGACCAGAGGCTGAAACAAAAGCTGAGTCATGTGTTCTGTCAGATATGGTCTGATTCTCTTGATGTTGTAGAGAGCATATCGGCAGGTACGGGCAACCGAGGCAACATGGACCTTAAAGGTCAACTGGTCATCCACCATGACACCAAGATTCCGGGCAGCAGATGTAGGAACAAGTGTGATAGAGTCAAGCTTAACTCTTAATTGAGGATGTAAGGAAGGATTGGGTGGGCAGACAATGAGCTCTGTCTTGGAGAGATTGAGCTGAAGGTGGCGAGCCTTCGTCCATGCAGAAATATCAGCAAGGCAAGCTGATATTCTCATTGAGATGAGGAAAGGAGAGGAAAAGCTGAGTGTCATCAGAGAAGCTGTGAGAGCTTATGACTGCACCAAGTGAGGAGGTGTATAGTGAGAAGAGGGCACCAACCCTTGAGGCACCCCTGTTTTCAACTCATGTGAGCTGGACACTTCTCCTCGCCGGGATACTCTGACGGATCTTCCTGAGAGGTAGGACGAGAACCATGAGAAGACAGATCCAGAGATACCGAGCTCAGAGAGTGTGTAGAGGAGAATCTGATGGTTCACTGGATGGTTCACATCAGACAGGTCCAGAAGTATCAGGACTGAGGATTGACCAGTCGATCTGGCAAGCCGGAGGGAATCGGTAACAGACTTTCATATTTAGCATGAAACAATTTTTTTTGTTTATGTAACAGCAGAATGGAGGTATTGGTACATACCAGAAAGACAATTTTAGGTTAAAATTTCAAGGTACTTCATGAGTGACCTATAAAGGGTTAAAACTGAATTACAGTCAACACATACACAAAAAAAGCAAAATGAATATGTAAACAAACTTTTAGAGTTCAGAACTTTTCCAAACCAAGAACAAAGTTAGGAGCTCTCCTCATGTAACTATGGTTCCACTATGAGAGAAGATATGAAACAGACTCCAGTCTTATTTGCATTCTCATTATATGTGTATCTTATTTTTGTCAAACTTTAACTGGACAAAAAAATCCAACCACTAAATTTCTACACCTGTTTAACCGAATTTAGGATTAAAGTGAGTTTTATGCCTATCCCACCTATGTACCATGGCAGGGTACTGTCGCCTTGTGCAAGTTCAGGGTGAGTGACTGGATCAAAGTCAAGAGTTGATGCAGTCACTTGGTTTTTCCTTAACTAGGTTATTTATTATGAACTGGCTTGAACTGATGTATCTGTAAAGTGCCCTGAGGTGATATTGTTGTGAAATGGCAACATACAAATCAAGTTTAATTGAGTTAAAGTTGAAATCCTAAAATTCATTACAGACACCACATAGGCAAACAACTATTCACACTCACTCATGTGGTTTATTTCCAATCACCAATTAACCACACAAGCAAAAGGAGAACATGTAAAGTCCAGACAGATAGGCTCGTCGCTGAGGTATGAACTGCCTCATCTCCATGCAACCCACCATAGGCAGAAAATCTCCTCAAGCAATTTCACATGTGATGTTGCAGCCATTTTCTTTAAATTAAAATGGATGTTGTGCTAACAAAATTATATCATAAGGAATGTAACTGTCAAATGACACATCTTTTAACTTCATGGTATAAGGCGTGAGTGTGACCAAAATGTGCAACCAGGTTGCAGAGGTAAATAGTCGGAGGAAGGTCAGTGTTTAGGTTCACTCTTGCATAATTGGTGCACATTTTGTGGCTCGTCTGAATATCATGAGGATAAGTTATATATTAAATAAAGTTTTGTTGTTTTTAAGAAAAAGCTTCATCAAGAAAAACAGTTAGTCTTCAGTTGCATCTGGAGATTTGGTGGGGACTTCAATCAAATTCGGGGCTGACTGAGTGATAATCATCCACTGCTTCAGGTGTATATGTGAGAACCTCCAATAAGATCAGGCTCTGCAATCACCTGCATCTGTTTCAAACTTAAAAGCAATTGTTAACTAATCCACCTTCTTCTTCAAGAACTCTGCAGTTAAAATGGCTGCTTTCTGGCACAGCCACAAATTCAGATTAAATTTAAGATGATTAGCTCTAAAAATTCAACAACAAAGAGAATGCATGAGCTGTATGTTTGCTCTGCTATAGGGCAGGCCTGTGGCCATGAGAGGCTCTCACTTATGTATGAGATTATTGAGCTTTATCATGTAAAAAGCCAATTAACTGGGTTTTTAATTACATTTCTTGTAGTGTACTGTGTGAAGCCTCCAATCATCGCTGCAAACCTTGCCCTGTTGTCTTCCACCTCCTCGAAATAGCTAAAGAGGAGGCAGAGGCTTGGAATTAAATCATCATCAGAGCCTACGGAGGTGGGGATAACAAGAAAGGAAAAGATTCATTCGCTTGTGGTCAGACGAACCGCAGGACTCCCAATCTGCTCTTTATCTTTGCACATTTCCCACCTTTTCCCAGTTGTCCCTCCTCCCACAACAACCGCAGAGTGAAATTTGAATCCTGGAATTACACCCCTTGCATTTCTCATCCCTCCCACCCTTCCCACCTCCAGCAGCGTGGGAGGACAAGGTGAAAGGCGGCAGGGTCCCTGGCAGTTATACGTCAATCTAGTGCCATTCAGGCCAGAGTAATGAGACCAGAGGAAGACAAGGATGAGCTTCAAGGTCCCTTCAGTTTGTTCTGAGTTTGTGATAGTACTGTTGCCAACTGGAGTAGGCAACAGTAGAGTTAAAAACAAGAGAGGAGGAAGTTGCCGAATTTTTGTTATTGAAATATTATTGTATAAGGAAACTGTTGTTAGATAATCATCATGGAAATGAACTGAAGACTAACATCAACAAAACTGTGGCTCAGATTTATCGGATCAAATGAGGTTGTGTTTGATAGATTAGACAGATAGTTTAAACATTGAACAACTATCTGATAAACTTCACACAAAACAGGAAGGAAAAATGATTTGTCGGATTAGCAGCAATAGTGAGTACGTGTTGCGTCCATGGAAACTTGCCAGATCTTCTCTGCCTATGCATTTGTCACAGGTCAGCCAAAGTGACTGTAGTGGTCACTCTCACATTACCAGCTGATCCCACAAGAGTTCAGTGGGGTTGAGGTCAGGACTGCACATAGGCCATTCCACCCTCTTCCTAAATTCTCAGGGTAAACCCAATGAACCTATTCTGTGGGGGCAAGAGTTCACATCTGAACCTATGAAGTATAGGTATAGGTTTGCCACTGGTTGCTGAACCTTATCTTGATATCTTTGGACTGAGTTTGCTTCCATTAAGGAAAGGCCTTTTTTCCAGAAAGACACATGTCATACCACAAGTTCTTACCCTTATCAGTGCAGCAGTCAGCATATTCTCTGTGTCTTCTCCACACATAATGTTCCTCCACATGTCCATGTTCCAATCCACGCATCCTACATCAGAGTAAATAGGCCTAATGATGAAGGATGATTATGACTGGACTATGGGACTGGACATTGGCTGTGTGCAATTTATTCTGGATTGTCTAGAAAGAGAGCTGTCAGCCATGTTATCCTGCAAAACCTGACTGCAAAGACCTGACTAAAGGCTGCTTAAGGTTCCTACATGCTGACAGGGTGAGGTCATTTTGTGGTGTTGTCTTCTTGAGACACCAACTTCACAGCCTGTCACTCACTTTCATTGTTGTGGAACTTGGCCATAGGTTTAGAGATTCTATGAGGGCTAACTCCAAATAATGCTGCAACTGGGTTTTGCAGAAGACAAACTTAAAGTTACCCTGTGACATTGGCCCAATCCAAATCCATCAAGTGTGGCATGCTTGAAGGCCCATGCTCACAAGTGCTGCTGATGGGGTACCAGTCAGGGCCTCAACCAACAACAGGTAGCGTAACCAGCCAGATCAACAACAGAAACCACCCATCACAGCTACTAAGTATTGCAATTGCACAACTGCTTCTTCAACATTACACAGCAGGCTTGCTTATGCTTAATACACAATTAGACAAAATGCAATAAAATACAATACACTGCTGCAAATATGGAGCATTATATTTACATGTGTTATACATAGTGTGGTAACATATAAAAATATTTTATCAATAAAATATGTTTAAAAAATATGAAAAGGTGTCACCAAACACTTTTATTTATTATTGTTTCAGTATCCGTGAAGGTTTTCTCTTCATTCTTTTCTTTTTTAGTGCTTCAAGGATAAATAAATGAGACAACCTTAAGACGACCAATAGACAAGATAATCAAACATCTGCCAGCAAAAATGCTTTGGTCGTTAAACGTCTGTTACTCTTGTTTTCTTTCATAAATGAATGCATGTTACACTGATCATGCACCCGATGACCTTCCTTGTGAACGTGACAGACACACAGAATTGCTCAGGCGATCACACAGGTACACACACAAATTCAAACACATTCTGGTGGGTCGGTTTTGTTCTTAAACTAGCCCAGAGGGGTCTGTTCATAAGCACTGGAAAAACTGGATTTCGACCATACATTATGTTACTGCCCAGTGCCCACCCCTTTCCTACATACACCCACCCACTCACACCCACACACACATATACACACTCGCAAACACACAGAACGCTGGGGTCAGAGGTGCAGCCTTGATGGGGAACATAGTAAGGTCAGGACATAGAGTTCAGTTCTCTGACAGGTGAAAGGCCTGAGGGCAGGTGAACTGCAGCACCTTACTACATGTACCACAGACTCCTTAAGCAACAATTGTCCACCGCCATCAGTTCTGTGAGTCTTTACATACGGTCCTTACATTATCCCATATTAACGCCATAGTTTATTTCTCTTGTGTTGTACCTGCTTGTGGCAGTTTAACACTGCAATAGTGGGATTCAGCTTTAATGCAGATGTGCTTTAGACATTGTTTCAGCTGACTTTATTGAGAATATATATATGTATATATATATACATATATATATGTGTGTGTGTGTGTATATATATATATATATATATATATATATATATATATATATATATATATATATATATATATATATATATATATATATATATATAAATATATATATGTGTGTGTGTATAGATATATATATATATATATATGTATATACACTACTCACAAAAAGTTAGGTATATTTGACTTTCAGGTGAAATTTATGGAAAATGCAATATGTTCATGCTACAGTGATATAATATCATAAAAGTAAGACATTTAAGTAGAAGGATGCACTACTGATTTCCTCATCGCAAAAAATTCATTCAACACAAAAGGTAACAACAATGGTAGTTACACCACAACAAAAAGTTTGAACGTCTCAATATGTCGTCATGTGCCCTTGAGCATCAATTACAGCTTGACTACGACGTCTCATGCTGTTCACAAGGCAACTTATTGCCTGCTGAGGCATGGCATCCCACTCTTCTTGAAGGGCAGCCCTCAGGTCATTGAGGTTCTGGGGTGCAGGGTCTCGAGCCTCTACACAACGGCTCAGCTGATCCCACAGGTTTTCAATGGGATTCAGGTCTGGAGAGAGTGCAGGCCATTCCATTTGAGGTACACCAGTCTCCAACAGCCGTTCCCTGATGATGCGGCCTCGATGAGCAGGAGCATTGTCGTCCATGAAGATGAAATTAGGCCTGTGCTGTTCATGTAGGGGAACAATCACTGGATTAATGATGTTATTCAGGTAGTATGGGCTTGTCACTGTACCATTCACAAAGTGTAGGGCAGTTCTGTACCAAGTGGACACCCCTGCCCACACTGTAACACCGCCACCACCAAAAGCTCGCCTGGTGACAACAGTGGCTGATGCATAGTGCTCTCCCTGACGTCTCCAACATCGTTGCCGGCCATCATTTCTGCTCAGTGTGAATCGACTTTCATCAGAGAACAGCACTGAGGCCCACTGGTTCCTCGTCCAGCGTAAATGCTCCCTGGCCCATGCAAGACGATGATGCCTGTGCCTGGTGGTGTGGTCAGGTACCCGTGTAGGTCGTCTAGCACGCAGACCACGCTGATGTAAGCGGTTTCGAATGGTCTGACGTGACACTTGGGTGCCTCTCACCTCTCTTAAAGGTGCCTGGAGTTGAGTGGCATTCATCATCCGGTTTCTCAGGGCAGTGTTCACAATGTAGCGGTCATCAGCACGGGATGTGGCCAAAGGACGTCCACTTCTAGGCTTTTCTGTGATTCTTCCAGTCTCTCGATATCTCTGTTGCAACCTGCTGATGACACTCTGTGACACTCCAAGCTCAGTGGCCACTTCTGTCTGAGAACGTCCTGTTTGAAGCATCGCAATGGCAAGGGACTGTTGTTCCATTGTTAGGTGTCGTCTTGGTCTCATGATGTCAAAATGTGAACAGCATGATGAGGACAACTGTTTAAACACCAGCTCTAATTGAACCAGGACATGTATTGGTCAATTCAAGGATCACACACCTGCCGTAAATTTTTGCCGTTAAGCTCCTTGTTAGAGAACAGCAACTTGTGCAAAATTTATTGAAACATTTAACAGTTGGACATGTGCATTTAAAAGCTTAGAGAAGATCACATTAAGTTCACCTGTACAGGTTTAAATGCATTTTAGGCTTGTTGTGAAATTTCACCCAAAAGCTGAATATCCCTAACTTTTTGTGAGTAGTGTATGTGTATATATATATATATATATATATATATATATATATATATATATATATATATATATATATATATATATATATATATATATATATATATATATATATATAAATATATATATGTGTGTGTGTATAGATATATATATATATATATATGTATATACACTACTCACAAAAAGTTAGGTATATTTGACTTTCAGGTGAAATTTATGGAAAATGCAATATGTTCATGCTACAGTGATATAATATCATATATGTATATATATATATATATATATATGTATATGTATATGTATATATATATATATATATATATATATATATATATATATATGTGTGTATATATATATATATATATATATATATATATATATATATATATATATATATATATATATATATATATATATATATGTGTGTATATATATATATATATATATATATATATATATATATATATATATATATATATATATATATATATATATATATATATATATATGTACATATAAATACATATATATTGTTGGCGTTGGTGGATGGAGCGAGACTTGATGTCCCAGATGTTCTCAATTGGATTCAGATCTGGGGAACGGGCGGGCCAGTCCATTACGTCTATGTCGCGTTTTAGGAACTCCAGCCACATGAGGTCTAGCATTGTCTTGCATTAGGAAGAACCCAGGGCCAACCGCACCAGTATATGGTCTCTGTGATGGGCCGAGCAGTGAATCACAGTCAGGCACAGGTTTAAAGTTCAAAAATAGAGTTTTTATTATAACCCAAAAAAGAAAAAAGTTGTTTTAACATAAATTAATAAATCAGGCCTATAAAAGAGGTCAACATAACAAATCTATAATCAAAGAATTTGTAACAGAAGTAACTCAAGCAACAAAATGAAACAAACTGACCTAACATATGACACACAAGGGGAAACTTAAATAGTGGCTGATCAGCCCAAACAAAAACAGACAAAGGGGATGACACACAAAAACCTAAATAAATTTCCTCTCCCATTTCTGCCACTGGTCTGGTCCAATTAGCTGGCTCCACCCCATGGTCACCTGTTGGTTTACAACCACGGGATTGGAGCTACTGAAACTCAAAGGGAAAAGAAAACAAATGAAAAAATCATAAAATCACAACATAAACTAAAATGCACGCTATTTAAGAATTGTTGTGATGCTAAATTAAGCTAGTGTAAACTAATGTCTAACAAAAATATTGTCTGCAAATTAAATCCTGGCATTTTAATATCACCCATGTGTGGCTGTAGGCACAGCCATCACAGTCTCACAAGGGGTCTGAGGATCTCATCTCAGTACCTAACGGCAGTCAGGCTACCTCTGGCGAGCACATGGAGGGCTGTGCGGCCTTCCAAAGAAGTGCCACCCCGCACCATTACTGACCCACTGCCAAACCGGTCATGCTGGAGGATGTTGCAGGCAGCAGAACGTTCTTCATGGCATCTCCAGACTCTGTCATGTCTGATACATGTGCTCAGTGTGAACCTGCTATCATTGTGAAGAGCAAAGGGTGCCGGTGGCAAATTTGTCAATTTTGGTGTTCTCTGGCAAATACCAAACGTCCTGCACGGTGTTGGGATATAAGCATAACCCCCGCCTGTGGACATTAGGCTCTCATACCACCCTCATGGAGTCTGTTTCTGACTGTTTGAGTGAACACATGCACATTTGTGGCATGCTGGAGCTAATTTTGCAGGGTTCTGGCAGTGCCAATCCTTTTCTCCTTGCACAAAGAAGGAGGTAGCGGTCCTGCTGCTGGGTTGTTGCCCTCTTACGGCTTCCTCCACGTCTTCTGATATACTGGCCTGTCTCCTGGTAGTGCCTCCATACTCTGGACACTACGCAGACAAACACAGCAGATCTTCTTGCCACAGCTCGCGTTGATGTGCCATCCTGGATGAGCCTGCACTACCTGAGACACTTGTGTGGGTTGTAGACTCCGTCTCATGCTACCACTAGAATAAAACCACCGCCAGCATTCAAAAGTGACCAAAACATCAGCCAGAAAGCATTGGAACTGAGAAGTGGTCTGTGGTTACCACCTGCAGAACCACTCCTTTATTGGTTGTTTCTTGCCAATTGCTCATAATTTCCATCTGTTGTCTATTCCATTTGCACAACATCATGTGAAATTGATTGTCAATCAGTGTTGCTTCCTAAGTGAACAGTTCGATTTCACAGAAGTGTGGTTGACTTGGAGTTACTTTGTGTTGTTTGGGTGTTCCCTGAATTTTTTTTGAGCACTGTATATATGTATACTGGCTAAAGAGGCTAACTTCACTCCATGAATGCCTGGCAGCACAAATGAACCAACTCCTGAGGGAAGGGACTCACCCTGAATGGCTGACCAAGGGATGAATATCCCTGATACTGAAAGACCCCCACAAGGGATCAGTCCCATCCAACTACTGGCCAATAACCTACCTCTCCACAATATGGAAGCTCCTGTCATGCATCATAGTGGCTAAGGCAAGTGGGCACATGGATCAATACATGGTGGAGACACAGAAAGGGATTGCCAGAGGAATCAGAGGAGCCAAATACCAGCTGCTGGTTGACAGAACAGTCGCCTGAAACTGCAAAACCAGACAGACAAAGCTGTGCACCGCCTGTACTGACTGCCAAAAAGCCTAAGACTCAATGCCACACACACGGATCCTGGAATGTTTGAAGCTGTACAAGATCAATGGCAGCATAGGGACCTTTGTTGCAACTCAATGAAGCTGTGGCAGACCACCCTGGGGGCCAACTTCAAGCCAATTGCACAAGTCTCCATCAAATGTGGCATATATCAAGGAGATGCCCTGTCCCCGCTGCTGGTCTGTATAGGCCTGAACCCCCTCAGCCAACTAACCAACAAGAATGGCTATGGATACCGACTCAGGAATGGGGGCCACCATCAGCCACCTCCTGTACATGGACTCACTGATCCACATCACCAAGATCTACAGGAGGGACATCGGAATGTCATTTGGACTGGAAAAATTTGGGCAGATGATGACAAAGAGAAGGAAGGTAATCAATACAAAGGGCATTGCACTCCCAGAGGGCAGGATAACAGATGTGGAGGACAGCTACAAGTACCTGGGCATACCACAGGTGAATGGCAACCATGAAGCTGTGGTATTTAGCTGCCACAGCTAAATACCTGCAAAGTGAGGTTAGTACGGAGAAGTCAGCTCAATGTCAAGAACAAGATCTGGGCAGTTAACAGCTATGGCCAGCAGTGATCCGATACCCTGCTGGAATAATAAGCTGGCCAAAGGAGGAAGACCATGGATGTCAAAACACAGAAGCTGCTCAACATGCATGGAGGGTTTCACCCCAAGTCCAGTGTCCAGATCATGACTATTTGCTAAGCGCAAAGAAGGGGGTTGGGGACTAGTGAGCATCAAGGCCACAATCCAAGATGAAATATCCAAGCTCCACGAATACATATACAAGAGGGCACCAAGGGATGAAGCATTTTGTGAATGTCTCAGACAATGGAGTCTAGAGGAACATGAGATAGAAGAACCATCATGGGAGGAAAAGCCCCTGCATGGGATGTACCATCGGCAGATCACCAAAGTGTCCGATACAAACAAGTCTTGTCAATGGCTGGAGAGGGCTGGATTGAAGGACAGCACAGAGGCACTAATCATGGCAGCACAGGAGCAGGCCCGAAACACCATAGCAATCGAGGCCCAGATCTACCATACCACGCAGGATCCCAGGTGCAGACTATGCGAAGGAGCCCCAAAAACAATCCAGCACCTTACAGCAGGGTGCAAGATACTGGCAGGGAAAGAATACATGGAGTGCGATCATCAAGTAGCTGGCATAGTGTGCAGGAATATCTGTGCAGAATATGGACTAGAGACCCCTAAAGCCTGTTACATACTCCACGAGAAGCGAGAACTTTTTTCTTGTTCTCGAGGCTCCGAGAAGAAAATGACGTCATTTTGTTCTCGCGGACGTGTTTGAGGACAGTTCTTGACACACCGGGCTGGCAGAACTTTTTTCTTGAAGGGCTGCGAGAAGTATCGTGTGATTGGTCGGACATTGGAGGTGGGCGTCGTTAACACAGAGAGAGCATGAAGGGGAATTGCTGCTTCCGTGTGTTTGCTGTTGCCGGCAAAACGGATTTTTTGATAAAACAGCTTTTCGAGGTGGTGAGAAAGTACGAACATTTTTACATGTGGCAATAAAAGACTCGGACCCAGCCGTGTGCACAACCCGCCCTGCCACGGACGAAGCTGCTCGTTAAATATGAAACTAGAAACTCGGAGAGTGGAAACCTTCACCAAGCACAATGTTTAAGAATCCTTTTAAAACATTCCTGGATCCAAATGGTGATCCTGATCACCACCAGAATTTAATCAGTTCTTCATTTTTACATTTGCAACAACTCTTGAAATATTTATAAAATCCCTCCGTAACCTTTTAAGTTATCTTAAGCAAAAAGACGCCGGGGAAAACAACCTCCGCGGCGGAGGTAACAACCGGGCTCATTGTACATAAAGCAGACATCGCCCCCCGCAGTGATCCCTTCCCGCTGCAGACGTGCTTCTCGTGTAGTATGTATGGACCTGCCGAACAAGACGTTTTTTCTTGTTCTTGCAGCCTCGAGAACAAGAACTCAGTTCTTGCTTCTCGTGGAGTATGTAACAGGCTTAAGTCCCTGTGGGAAACTCCCCCCAAGGTAGTGGAGAATAAGAGGACTAAGATCCTTCAGGAATTCCAGATCCAGACAGATAAAATTGTGGTGGCCAACTGACCAGACATAGTAATCATGGATAAGCAGCAGAGGAAAGCAGCAGAGATCAATGTATCCATCCCAATGATGGAAATATCAGGAAAAAGGAGCATAAGAAACTGGAGAAGTACCAAGGCCTCAAGAAGAACTGGAAAAAGCCTGGAGGGTGAAAGCAACAGTCGTACCCATAGTCATCGGAGCACTGGGGGACGTGCCTCCCACACTGAAGAAGTGGCTCCAACAGACACCTGGTGAAACATCAAACATCTCTGTCCAGAAAAGCGCAGTCCTAGGAACAGTTAAGTTACTGCATAGGACCCTCAAGCTCCCAGGACTCTGGTAGAGAACCCGAGCTTGAGAGATGAACAGCCACTCATCCTAATGTGGGGAGATGGGAGGGGTGGGTGAGGCAGGAGTTCTTATATATATATATATACTGTGAACAAAATTTGTAGGTAGCCCTATTTGTGATTAATTTAATGGTTGAACAAATACAATTTTCTGAAGCTGTTTAAAATGTTGTTGTATCTTAAACTTATATCTCAGGTAAGGAAAGAAAGATTTCTCTTTCACAGGTGACAGTTATAATTATGCAGAGTTAGGAGGCAAACAGCTTACAATAACTTTTCCTATATAATGTCTTCATTTTAAATTTTGTGGAACAAATAATACAAGTTTTCTTTGCTAGAATCGTTCATTCATGGAGTTTTCATCCACTTTTTCATCAGACTGTAACCACATTTCCTGAAGCTGCAACCACAGCTTCCCACAGCTGTAGAGGTTTATCTTCTCCTCTCACTGTAAATGTCACATTAGAGGGAGATTCCCAAGTTATCAATGAGATAGACCTTAGCCAAGCAAGAAAGTCAGGTCATTGCTGATGACTCATATTTGTGAATAATAATAAATTTATCCAGATTGAGCTTGCTTACAATACCAATGGAACAACAAATGGTACTGAATGCTCCGATTTCTTAGGAGGAGCCAATTAAAGGCATAAAGGATCTGCAGTGTGTAAAAGCCCCAGGGTCAGATGGACTAAGCAGTGAACTTTTTAAAGTATTTGCTCACTTATTGAAAGGCCCCAAGCTGGATATGTTTAACCATTCAGTTATGGAGAGCTGTCTTGGTCTTTAGGAGAAGCCAATATCTTTCTAACCTTAACAAAGAGTGGGACAAAATTGTGCCAAACTGCAAACCAGTTGTATGGCTTAATGTATATCACCCGTCAAAAGTTTGGACACAGATTAACATTGTATTTAACGGGAGAGTGTGTTCAAACTTTCTAATGGTAGTGGAGATCAGAAAATACATTAAAAAACTCAGGCCACCACCATCATCTTGAAAACGTATAACCTAAAATTAGAAAGGAAGATCAAAACGGCTTTGTCTAAGGATGAAAATCTTGTAATAATGTTTGGCATCTTCTGAATGTTATCTAGGTTTTTTTTATTTAGATGGCCACATTGACGCAGTGATAGCTTTTGGAATGGGATTATTTATTTTATTAATTACATAAATTTGGTTTTAGCTATAATTTCATTAAATAGATTAAGTAGCTGTTTTGACTAATGGGCTTAGATCAGATAGTTTCATGATGCAAAGAGGAACACAGCAGGGTCGCCCCTGGTGATGCCTGCTCTTTGCCATTGCCACAGAAATATTGGCAGAAGTTATTAGGTTGAATGCTCTGATACACAAGCGGCAACTGGATAGGATGCACCATATGCAGACAATGTTTCGATATTCATTTGCCAGCCTGCGAAGTTAGTACCAGATTTGTTAAATATCATGGACCAATTCAGAAAAATTTGTTTACAAGATTAATCTGATCAAATCTGAAGCTATGACCACAGGAGTTGTAATTCAAGTCCTAATGTCCAACCTACATTCCCTTTAAGTGATGACCAGCAGGTTTGGGGGTGGTGGGATTGGCATTAAACTTTGCCCAAGTCTGCTAATTACCCACAACACTTGCAGGACTCCAACTTTCAAGGACCTGAGTTGGCCATTCCTATATAATGTCAATGACAGTTGATCTAATAATGGAGAAATATGGTATCCCTAAGACTGGGTTTATTTATTTCTTTTTTGTTGTTTTTTTAAAAAATCCAGATAATACATCATATCCTGCTTAATATAAAGCTGACAATGCTGGTTAAAATTTAAATAAATAAATAAATAAATATGAAACATAGTCTGTTGAGAGTGTGCTATTTCGAACAATAGTAAGGTTCATTTTGTTCTATAAAATCCTACTCTCCTCCTGTTTCTTGCAGGGATTGAGACACATACAATAAAGAACCTGCCATTACTGTTGATGATTAAAATTAGGAAAATATTTGAAAACAAGCTAAATTAATCTCAGTTTATAACTAAGCACTATAGCTTGCAATCATACACAGGATGCACATTTCTCCCAAACATGGACATTAGTTCAATCCTGTTCTTTCTGCCATGTGTCTTAAATTAGAGATGTAATTATAGGTTCTCTGGAATATGTTTACAGCTAAACTGAAAATGGAGCTTCATTTTCTTGAACGTGAATTTGAATCTGCATTCTTAACAAAGTGTAATGTGACATGATATGCAGAATTCACTTTTAATCCATAAACCTTATGGAATTCTTATATACAACCATACAACAAAATTCTGCCCACATAAATGTCTGCAAATACATGATTTGAAAATAAAAATGTAAAATAGATAAAGAAATTAGTGAAATACCAAGCTTTGCTATGGTATGATGAGCTTTACAACAAGAAATACAACAAAAATATCAATGAATTTATTAAGAAGCAAAAATTATACAAAAGTATTTTCTAAATATTATGGCAGTGGCTTTGGGGTAAAGAGTTATTATTCCTCTTGTGGTGTGAGCTTATGTTTCTCCTTAGAATGACACTCAAACTGTTAATGGTCTATGTGAAACGAGTCCTTCAAGATACAGGATGTTTTTATAAGGAAGAATCTGAGAGTTTTGTAGAAGACTTCTTTGTTTTCAATCCATCTTCAAAAATCTGAAAAATTGCTTATCTTTCATTATAGCAACACATAATACTGGCCCTCCTCAACAGGTTCAGCTTGTCAGGCTTATCTCTCTTTACATCTGTTCATAAAGTCTTTGAAACCTTTCTCTTTAGGTATTTCTTGTCTCAGTCTTGACACCTCCTCTTGTGACTCTTGATACTGTGTCAATGCACATGCCCCCTGGTCCTTCTGGATGCTCCATGTAGCTTCATGTCTGGACAATGGAGTCACTGATGGCTCCTACACTTAGTTTGAACCTTTTCTGCTATTTGTGATTCTGTTTTATTGTGATTATTTTAAATCAAATATTTCACATGCTGGAAGTTTGCTCAGACCTCTCAAGACTGTTGAACATGTCTGAAAATTGTTTTTGTTGACTACTTTTGTCTCAGATAAGAAGAAAGAAGATAAGTTTTATAGAACAATACTGGGATAGTCAGTATTTTCTGAAAACGTGGTGAGGAAGTGGAATTCCCTTCCCGCAGATATCAGAGGGTCTGGCAGTTTTGCACTGTTTAAAAAACAACTTCAATTTTGGCTTAAATCAGCACAAAACTATATCCTTAATTAGTGCTTAAAATTGTGTACTAAGCTTTACCCTTTAAAAATTGCTGTTGCAATTACAATACAGTCTGTTACTACTTTTTATATTTCTCATTTGTAAATATTACATTTTAATACTGTGTCATTTAGATAATATTGTTACTGTCTTACTTATATAGCTCTGTTTTATAGTGTCCTGTATGTGTATTTTGTTTTAATTTGTTGTCATCTGTATTTATATCATGTCTTCATTTTGTATTTTCTGTTGTTTGTGTCTGCCCAGGGACTGCCAATGCAAATTAGCTGTTAGCTAACTCTTGCACAAGTATGTAATGGCACATTGTGCCTGTCAAACAAGAAAAAGAAAGAGGAAGAAAGAAATAGAAAATGTATGTTTTATGTCAGTGTATTTGCAGACTTACAGAGTTATTCATTTTAGTCAATTTTTCTTAGTTGTAACATTGCTTCCTGGCAATAAATCTTACACTGTTTGAGAGTAAGATATATTACACTGTCTTACATTGTCTTTATTTTCCTTTTAAATTGTGTCACACTTATAAGGAAACTGGATTTGTGGGATGAGCAGCAGAGCTAAGAAATGCAGGTTGCACCCATGAGAAACTTGCCAAATCTTAGCTACCGATGCCAAACACCTTCTTCTGTTATTGACTCTTGTTATGAGGTTTTGGTACCTTCAATCAAGTGCCTGATTTGTGCCTAATTAGCAATACCTGTAAGCATGGGCCCTGCTTCTGTTGTGGGTCAGGATTGTTGCGTCAAAGTGTGATGAAGACACAGAGAACTCTACGCTGAGTGCTGCGTTTAAAGGGTAACAGTATATGCTGACTGGGAGTGTGATGCTGTGGCGTGGCAAATTACACTGGAAACCAATAAATGTCATTGTTGGGGCCAATCTCAGTGCAAAGAGATATCAAGATGGGATTCTGCAACCAGTAGCGATCCCATATTTACACAGACATGGACCAAACTCTATCTTCAAAAATGACCACTCGCCCCCTTGCAGAGCAGGGTTTGTCAGACTACTTCTAAAATTTGTGTGTGGAGAGGATGGTATGGCTTGGCTGCAGTCCTGACCTCAACCTCATTGAACACTTGTGGGATCAGCTTTGGCATGCTGCTCGTTCCAAAGTGGCCAACACAACCACACTTGGGACAAATGCTAATTGAAGAATGTGATGCCACAGCAGTGTGTGATCAAGCTGGTGACCAGTATGAGGGAATAAATTGCTTAATTGTCAATATGTCTTGTTTTTTTCAGGCTTCAATCATCCAATAATATTAATGACATTAAAACTAAAAAGTAGAAGAAGCTATCTGGCTTTAGCAGAAAAGATTTGGCAAGTTTTTCAGACACACAACCCGTATGCCTGACTCAGCTTCCCAAAAGTGCACTTTTCTTATAAACGTTGCACCATTTAAAAGAGAAAATTAAGCTTTCCATGCTTTACAATGGCATTAAAATGTATGGCCGGGTAACGTTACAACCAGTAAACAATCAACACAAACCCAAATTTTGTATTCTGTGCTAAATTGATCAGATGAACATTATGACATCATCAGGATTGAAGTCAAGATTTGGTGCTGCCTGTTGGTTTTCCTTAACTAGGCTATTTATAATGAACTGCCTTGAACTGATGTGTCTGTAAAGGACCCTGAGATAATATTGTTGTGAAATGGCACTACACGAATAAAACTACATTGAATTGAAATTGAATTAAATTAAATTAAATTAAATTAAATTAAATTAAATTAAATTAAATTAAATTAAATTAAATTAAATTAAATTAAATTGAACTGAATTGAATTGAATTGAATTGAATTGAATTGAATTGAATTGAATTGAATTGAACTGAATTGAATTGAATTGAATTGAATTGAATTGAATTGAATTGAATTGAATTGAATTGAATTGAATGATTTGAAAGTGAAAATATTGAGAAATGGTCACTTGTATGATAGTTGTGTGTGGATAAGTTTTTGAATTCTGGTGTGATTTTGATGCTGTTTACCATATGAACAAGCACAAACTCAGCCACTAGTTAGAATGGGTGCTACCAAGATAACAATTGACTATGTGACGTTTTGTGGGAAACAGTTTGAAATTTCACAGTGACTTTGAAGACATATTTAAGACTTTTTGTATTAAACATTTGCCTATTGAAACTCTTTTTAAAAAATGTATTAAATTACCAAACAAAACAATTACATCATTGTGGACGATTGTGAAGAAGTAGATTTAAACCATCTAAAATAGTTTACCTCTAATATAACGCAAATAAGAATCATATCATAAAAAACACATTTTCAAGTAAATTTGAACAACTTTGAACTGCTTAAGTGCATTATTGATTTTACATGATGAAGATAGGCAAGCTGCTGTAACATGAGATAAAATTAAATAATCTCAACTCTGATGGACTGTGGCCGTTAACATGAGCACATTTCAGGAAAAAAAGGTGTTTTAAAGTGTTTTAGTTCTTTGTGTGGTTTGCATCTTTTTGGCTTCACACTGCAGACTGTTTAGGGTTCAAGTTCAACAAATTGCTATAAGGTCAGAACCAATGCAAAAAAAAAGTGATTCTTAGGAAATTGAGTTGATACTAAACTTAAAGAGTGATAGACAAAAAATATAAAGCTTATTAGCTCTCAGAATTCCTACTTCTGGAAAGGTATGGTTCAAAACATAAGTATAACAAGAAAAAAATTGCAACCCAAAGTAGTAAAAGCATTATATAATTTATGAAAATATGAAAACATCTTATTGTCTGACAGAAATCCACACATTTCTTTACTATATTTTTCTTTTGTGGCCATTTGAGTGTTACAGAGTGATCATAAGATACCGCTTTCCATCTCCTGTCCCTTCTTCCTGCTATGATTTGTGTGAGTGATGCGGCAGAAAACGGGCTTGGACAAAGCCAGTTAACCAGCAGGGAGGGTGAGCGGGGTCGGCAGGGTTTGCTGGTGCCGGGGTCGTGGGATCAGAACAGGTCATAGAGGTGTGGGAGTGTCTACTCGGCCCTCTGACCTTTGTCACTAAGGCTTCCCATAATCCTGTCCTCAAAGACCATATCAACATAATGGAGAGCATATGAATGGAGTTAAACGGTGACCATTAGGCGGATCTGTGTTGCTATTCTTCTTGTTTGTTTAGTCCAGGTCAGTCTCACATTTTGGGTGTAATCAGGCATGTGATGGAGGGATTGCTTCAGATGCCTGAAGAACACAAAAGTTTACTGGAGATGGATCGCCATCTTAACATAAAGAGGGAGATGAAAGTGATGTAATTGAAGTTCAACGTTTTGAGTCCATGAAGTTCACAACTGGTCCAAACAGAAGAAGGCCAAAGTAACTTTTCCTAAACATAAATAGCCAAAAAGCATATGGAAATAGGCAAAGCAAGTTCATTTACTGTGCATAGCACTATTCAACAACATGGTATTTCAAAGTGCTTTATATATTCTATTGGTTTTAACGACTGTCTCAAGATTTTGTTACAAGTAAAACATGAGTACCATCAGACATAACCTCAAATTAATGCAAAACAAAAAAAGAAAGTTTGGAAAAAAATTGTTAATGTCTTTAAACTTGGATGAAACTCAAAACTGGTTTCTCTTTTTTTTTTTTTGTCTTTAATCAAAAGTATTTGTTTAAATGATGACCAAGGTACCACTTTATAAAATAACAATCTCTTACAATTGTTTACAAGTTGTGAGTAATGGCTTTAACAAAAGTTTAATACCTTAACAAGACCCATTTGTCACGGGAAGTAAGCAGTTTGATTAGAACTAAAAAAACAACAACAAAAAAAAAAAAGTAGCACTCGGAGACTGCAGGCTTCTGCAAAGCACTTTATTTCCAACCATATTGTCAAGTTTATCATATTCTTAATTCTGTGTCCACAACTCTCTCCAGATCATTTGCTAAATTTAATGGAATATTAGACCACAAAAATGTTCCCAATAGTTTTTCCATAAAGTTGCTAAAAACAGACAGATAAAACACAACTTCCTGCACGTAAATATCGACACCTTTTTGCCTTTTCACGTTTCATGGTGGTTTTGTTTGATACAGAGTAGTAGCAATTTGTAATGTGTAGATATGAACACAGAGGGTCCTCCTGTGGGATCCAGAAAATATGTGTGTTCTTCATTAATAATTCATCAATAATACATTCCTAAATGGTGTTATGTACATATGACAAAGTAACTTAATGACTTTTGTATGAGAGAAAAATTTTTAAAAATTAAAACAAGGATTAGTCATAATATCAGTAATTGCTGTACATTAAAATGACGAAGTATACCAATCAATAAGGCATTTATGTTTTGCTTAAAAATGATAATGTTTATGATGAATTTCACCTATTTTTGGTGATAGTCAGCAATCATCTTCAATTCAAAGCAGAGGAACAATAAAAATAAAAACGTTTATTTTGTAATATTTTCTAAGAGTACATGAAAAGTGATCACAAACACCTTCCATCCCCATCCTTTAGGTGGCATAGACTGTCCTCTAGTGCTGACTTTGGAGAACTGAGCAGTACTTCCTCTGAGCTGTTATATTCTAGCAGCACTCATCTTGGCAAAATATTAGCTGTAAAGTTTTTTTTTTAAAAAGTCTACACATTGAACAAATGAAAAAAAAAAAAAAAAAGATGTAATACTGTAAATATTTCTTGTTCAAGCGTCCCTTCATCCTTTCAGGAACACTTCAAGCTCTGTCTAAATGTGTGATAATAAGTTTTCTTCATTTCTGGATAAATGTGTCATGAATCCTAATCATGTTTTACACACAATCAGAGTGTGTACAAATAACCCAATTAAGCAAATAAGATTAAAAAAACAAAACAAAAAACAACATTATTTATCTATTGACAAAAGTAATCCAGCATTTTATCAGATGTATTATCTTATTGCACTGAAAAAAAGTTTCCAACTGATCAGTTGTGAACATCAGCCTGAAGATCAGTTTTTAGCTCAGTGTACTTTGTGGTTTCCTCTGACAAACCTCTTACTTTAACTCAAACTTCTGTAACCATTGTTTGGTTTAAAATCTTTCTTGGTGTGTTGTCTCTTGCAGTGCTCAGTTTGTCTTGGGATTCAATTAGCAGACATATGTTTGGCTCTTTTTCTCGACTAGTGTCATTCAATCCATAACAGAAAACTTTCCTGTTGAAGATGTAAACAAAGAAATCCCAACTATGAAACTGTCACCACCACGTTTCAAAGATAAGTTTCTTACCCAATTTTTTTCTTTCTCCAAACAGTTTGAAACCTTGTGATCCAGCACACTCAGACACAGACATGAGAGAAGTGTCTTTCTCCTTATAGCTGTATGGAAATCATTGTTGCAGTATTTACTTCATTGTGAATTCATGAGCTCTAACATGAACGTTAAAGCTAAGTTATTAGATGTTTCTATGTGACCTCAAAGATTATAAAGATGTTTGTGGTCAACCACTTTCTTGTCTGTAAATTAGAGATATTCAAACAACAAAATTCTTTAGCCTTAGCTCAATCTAATTTCTCATCATGTTAATTCTATAGCACCGTTTCTCAACATAGGTCCTCAGGACCTCCTTCCCTGCATGTTTTAGATGTCTTCCTATTTCAAAACACCTGATTCAAATGAATGAACTTCCTTATCAAGTTCTTTGTAAGTGCATTCAAGTAAGGTTACTTTGAAATAATTTAAGTCTGGTAGTCTTGTTAAAGACTAGGATCTGGAAACGGTGTTATAGAGGGCCACATGTTTTTCCAATTAGGTTAGTAATCGCCAATAAGTTTTGAATATTCCTATCATGGGAATTTCTGCATTTTGTTGGACCTATGTGAAAATATGATTACAATTAGATCAAAATAATCAAGAAATATATCCTAAAAAAGAGCAAAGATTTACAGACTCTCCACTAAATTTGTATAAAATGTAAAAAAAAAAAAAAAAAATGCAGCTTACATTTGCGAATGAATGTAATTGTTTTATAAATGATAGTCAAACAAAGTTGATGTAATGCCTGCAGCATAACTTCTAAAAGAGCGATGATAAAAGTAGAATCTCATTTGATCAAAGTGCAACAAGGAACAGAAATCAGTCATAAAAAAATAAACTACGACGAGCAACAACATCAGAAAAAGAGACATAATGTTCTCATGCTGGTTCAGGAGGTTGTGAACTTAAATAGTTGTCCTGTCCATATGACTGTCATTATGTAGGCCTACTTCTGCTCCTTCTCACGGATGGACGATAAATCAGGAGGATCAAAGCTGCTGTTGGCAACGTGTTATAACTCAGACTCCGGATCTCTGCGCCTCCGGCGCTCTGCATTCCGTTGCATGGGAGGCGTCTCAGTGGGGATGAGCCCTCCTTGCTGTATTTAAGCGCCGATGCCTCACATGTTGCATCTGATTTATCTGTGCATCATTTTAGCGGCATGGCTCCTGACAACACAGCCCCTTTGGGCTCCATCGAAAACCCAATTAAATTTCGGGATCAAGACTTCAATGCTCTTTTGGAGCAGTGTTTGCAATCTGGTGTGCTGTTCACTGATCCAACCTTCCTGGCTGACCAGACGTCCATCGGTATGCCCGAAGACCCGGATCCAAAGAAAGCAATTAAATGGAAACGACCAAAGGTGTGGACTTTATCACAGCTATCAGTGAGGAAGCATGGATATGTTTTGCAGATATTCAGTGGGATGGGTCTTTACTAAATGGATCTGATTATAAGTATTATATTTAAAAAAATAATACCCCATTAATAGGAAAGCATATCTGCCAGTAGACAGTATTTGTGATTCTACCATGAACTCTACCACAGTGTTTTTTAACACTGGTCCTCAGGGCCCATTGTCCTGCATGTTTTATTTCCTTTCAACTCCACTACACCTGATGCAGATTAACTTGATTGCTTGCAAATTTTTATGAAAATCAGATAATCAGCTATTGATTTGAATCAGGTGTGTTAAAGTAAGGTTACCTATAACACATGCAGGGCAGTGGACTGCTCAACCACTACTCTACCAAGACAGATATCAAAAGGTCAATCAGGTTTGGCAGAGGTCTTGCAATCTAAAGCAATATGGAAAGAACACATCTTCACATTTTTCTCCATGATTCTCATATATAACACATCAATATAACACTAAAGATAAAAATGATTTATATGGTGATTCAAAACAATCTTCTTCCACAATAACTTAATAATTCATACTTGTGCACAAATGTCCAACAGCTCAGCCCTAAAAATGAATGGTATTGTCTTTAACAATTCATGGGTCTGTAGTCACAATGTTCTCATTTCACTCCATTCCTGAAGGAAATCAATAAGGATGCTGTGTTTGTAGAGGGTACGACTGGGACCACTGATATCTGTCAAGGCCAGCTAGGTGAGTACAACAGAAAAGAAAAAAAAAAAATCCTGCGTATCAGCGCTCCCCAAGGATGACAGACTGAGTATTGAAATCAGGTTACAAGATCCTGAACTGTCTTATCATTTTTCCTTGCACAACATCTGGCAGATTTAAACCTACAATAAATAAATTTTAAAAAATCAAACTTAAACAGTCCTCTGCTTAGTTTGTGGTTTTCTGAGGCACCACCACCACCACACAGCACCCCACCCTTCCTTTTTTAAGTTTCATCTTAAGAGGAAGACGTTAGTGTTAGTGAGGAATGTGTTTATTACACTTTGTGTGTGTGAGTGTGTGTGTATGCGTGTGTTTAGAAACCACTGACGAAACTAACTTCACAGAGGGCTTTTACTCTACCTGAGATACGTTCATACTGTTTCATACTTACAAATCACTTATAATTATCCCTTCACGTCAACCTCGTGTGTTTCTTTTTTATTGATCAGGTAACTGCTGGCTTCTTGCAGCCCTGTCCTGCCTGACTCAACACCCTAAACTATTTGATAATGTGCAGCCACCCAACCAGAGTCTGAATGAGCCTTATGCAGGGATCTTCCACTTTAGGGTGAGTAAATCCTTTGGTCCTTTTCTTAGGCCTTCCCTTTCCCCACTAAACACACAGACTGCCTTATGTTTCACTTTAATGCTGGTTCTGAATCCTTAAACATTCTTTGAAAGGTAAAGGTAAACATTTATACACTTTAAACAGTTTTACAACATCAGAGTTTTCCAACAACAAAACACATAGTTGTCATTCTGACAGTGCATCCACATGTATTTGATGCTCCAGAAGGAACCAGAAGTATGCATGACATGCAGTCCCAGAGTTCACAATCACTTTTCATTATAGGAGTAAACAAACACTTAAAACAAACATTTAATTTTTCTCAGACTTGGTTATAAATGTCTTAAAAGACTTAGTCTTCTCATACCAGCCTTAGTTGTTCCCAAAGACAGAACCAAAACCTTTAATGACACCTTGTTTCACCAGTATGGCCCTGACTGTGGAACAGCCTCCCAGAGAAACTTATGGCTGCAGTGTTGATTTCTTAAAAAAAAAAAAAAAAAAAAGGGCTCAAGACTATACCTTTATAGCTTAGTTTATAGCTAAAATTTTATTTGATTTCATTTGTCTATTTTGGTATATCTTATTTATAATACAATCATTTTATTTATTTATTTATTTATTTATTTTATGTTTTTTTTTTCCATTTATTTTAAATATTACTTATTTGTGTTTCTGTTTTTATTGGACTGTTTTACCCAGGTACACTACCAGTCAAAAGTTTGGACACACTTTACCATTAAATAAAACTTTTGACTGGTAGTATATATTGTTGTTACAAACTCCTTTAGTTATCAGCTAAGTCTGCAGTGTTGTTGCCACGTTGATCACCCGTGTCTGGGTGGATGTAGGAGTCCTGCACTGCAGCCCTACAGCTGTGATGTTTACCCTGGGCTACGCTGATCTGGATCTCCAAGGGCGTGGCTTCTGTTTTCATGGTACTTATGATCCCCAACATATCGTTTCCTCATGGCATCATCTAGCCACTAGTTTATTTCCCTATTGATACACAAAGGTGTTCATGGGTGGTTGCAGTGGGAGAGATGGTGGCAGGGTCTTTGCACACATGGTTTGTATGTGATTGCATATGTACATGAGTGCATTCAAGGGAGAACGAGACTATGACCAGGAGTGTGTTTTAAATATTGTTAGGTTTTATACAAGTGAATGAAGACTTGTTTTTCATAAAGCACTTTTTGAAAGTTTATTAATTTAATTTAATTTAATTTAATTTAATTTAATTTAATTTCATTTCATTTCATTTCATTTCATTTCATTTCATTTCATTTCATTTGGATGATTTGCATTTGTTTGTATCATAGCAAAAATATGCTCTGATGAGGACACTATCAGCATAAACCGTGTGCCTTTAAATTACAGTTGTCATTTCACCATGTACGTTTTCTTCCTCTTCGTTAAAACAAAATTGCATATCACATAATCACAATGAAATCTGACCCAGCCATTAAACGGGAGTTGCAGTAAACTGGGGCTGCCAGACTGAAACAAAAATTAACTCTGACCTGCAGGGCTTGGGTGAGTTCATTTCTTTGCACACCCTCAGATTTTCTTTGATATTTTAAGATACTTAATTCCATTTAGAGACAAATAAATCCATTTAAATTTATGGACTTTCCCTTCATTAATAAATGTTTACTCAAACCGCTCCTCATATAACCAGAGGCTACATTCTAGGTATGACTTGCTCTGTTTAAGCATAAATATTAGATCTGATTTATGGATCTCATTTAAACTTGTAAACTTGTTGAGTCTCTGAAATTATTCATACTTTCCTGTTTTATTGTCTTCTCATTTAGCTGTTGTGCCATCACGTTTTTAATACAGGCAGCTGTGTCGAGCAGTAATAAATCTCTGACCTAATCAAGTCAGTAAAATATCTTCTTATTAAAATAATGAAGCTTATAAAAGCAAACTGATTACTCAGTGATTATGCAATGATTCTACTGTCCTGGAGCCTTGGACCTTTGGAGACTGTTGGGAAGAATGTGGCATGACTGAACAAGCAACACTGCTAAGGAGTGGAAATGAACACATAAAGACCCAACCCATGAAAAAATGATCAGATGAATCTTAACTTATCAAATTTTTCACTTTAACAAAATTTAAATAAAAAAATGTCTAATTTTTATGGGTATATACCATTTATTACTATGTGGTATGTTAAAAATTTTATAGTGTAATTTTCAGCTTTTTGGTATCCATTAAGGAGCAGAAAACAAGAGTCATATTGTGCTCCACGGGATTTTGAGCAAAGTTTGTACCATAAAGTAACACCAAATACCTCAGAAACTGTATGCATCATGATGTCTTGCTGGATTCTTAGGGGTTAATTTAGCCTTGCTAGTGTGGTGGGAGACCAGTCCTGACTTGCACAGAGTGGTTACCTACACACACTAACTCACACACTCACTGTCATGCAGCCATAGTTCCACAGGCAAGTAAATCTTTTTGGAGATCTTAACTGCTGATCTTAGCCTTGCCACAGCCCAATACTTGTGCAGGCCCAACCCTTTCCTTGAAATGTTTCACCATCTTAACATTTCATGATTAAAATGATGGGGGATGTGGTTTTGTCCTCATAAAGAAGTTGTTCCTATAATGTGAGCATGCAAATGAATGCAGGGCATCCTAACACAGATAAAAACTGGACAATCACAAACATACAGATGCAAATGTAAAGAAGCAGCAATAGATAACAAGGGGTTGTCTCAGTTTCTGATGTGAGTAAACGATTAGCAGCAGGACACACACACCCAGTCATGATGAGTAATTGACTTGGATACCTCGATCTATGTATTAATTTTTTGTCATAATTTTTAACAGCTGGTTGTCTCAATTTTAAAGACTGTCGTTGTCCAAATACACCCTTGGGGACCATGCAGTCAGAAATGACTTTTGAACAACAGGCAACCTCTAGTGGGTCAAGAGAGCGACTGCATGTCCATCTATCATCTATTTATTATCTACTCCTTATCCAAAATCATGGAGTCAACATATCGAGGAAGCCAATACATTTCCATAGCAACATTCTCCAGCTGCTCTTGGGATGTCTTAAGGTATTTCCAGGCCAGAAGGGACATAAAATCCTGTCAGTGTGTTCTTTGTCTCTACCTGAGTGTAAGTTTGCGCTCCTTCAATGAGAATGCCCAGACCCTTGTCTTCACGTACCACCAGCGTCACATTGGACTGAACTTGAATTTGAAAGACCCTACCAGCAAAACCCTCAAACGCCTCCACCACATTAAGGTGTCAGTTTTACACATGAGGATAATCACATGTTCACTGTAATAGTAGGGCTAATGGTCTCATATGACAAAGAATGTTTTTAACACTTTCTATGATAATTTTTTAATCCTAAACAAGTTATTGGCTGAAGGAAAACAGACAAAAAATTATGTTCTAATGTTTTTTTTTTGTTTTGATATATAATTAAAGAAACTAGTCAAATTGTGTCCATTTGTGGACTCTTTTTGAGGCTTTGGGAAACACATTAGTTTGTTTATCTCCATGAAATTTATTGCAAACTCTTTATCTGCTGTGGTTCACTCTCTTTTGTCTCACATTGCCATCTCAGAGTTCATTGGGTATTTGTATTCAACTGGGTAAAACATGCATCTTTCTGAAGAGTTAGTAAAAAAAAAAAAAACCAAAAAAAAACCACGTTACTGTTATTTGTGTCAATAGGTTATCTAATTACACTTGGTGGCCATAGAGCTGAGATTCACACTCCGCCCTCCTCGTCATATCTCCTTATGACTCATTACATCCAGTCCTCCTCTCTTCTCACCATGTCCCTCTTCCTGTCTCTGTCTCTCTCCTTCTGCACAGTTCTGGCAGTATGGTGTGTGGGTGGAGGTGGTTGTGGATGACAGGCTGCCAGTGCGCGAAGGCCGTCTGCTCTTCAGCTATTCTCACACTCACAATGAGTTTTGGAGCGCTCTGTTGGAGAAGGCCTATGCCAAGTCAGTCGCCACTATTAGCATATGTTTCTGGGTTGTAATGACTGAGATCACCCACACTCTTTCAGCGTGTTTGTCACTGCAACAGTTTGACTGAGAAGCACAGCCTCAAGAGATAAATGTCTCACCTGTAATCTAGGTTAGTCGGATCCTATGGAAGCCTGAAGGGGGGCAACATTTCAGAGGGCATGGAAGACTTTACAGGAGGCATTGCATACTCACTTCCTGTGTCATCTCACACCCCCCCTGTCCTGTGGAAGTCACTGACTGCTGCCCTGTCTAGAGGCAGCCTGCTCAGCTGCTTCATCCAGGTATGTTCAGATCAAAATGCTTACATTCTTTAGGGGATGTTAAGATTTATTCACCTTCACTTTTCTCCTCCTCCTCCTCAAAGGCCTGTAACAACAAAGATATTGGTAAAATGACAGGAGACGGGCTGATAAAGGGCCATGCCTATGCCATAACGGACACTAATGTGGTTAGTATGACACAAAGGGCAACACAGCAGCTTTGTTCAGTTTACGGTTTATCCACCTCTACTTACTTTGTATGCAAGAGAAATCTGCAAGCAATATTTCCAAATTACATGTAAACTTTTTCTTATTTCCATCTGCAATTATTACATCTGAAATATGTAAATTACTTAAATGTAATCTAAGATAATTGATCCTGACCAAATCCGATCTAATTTTCTATAATATAGTTTTCGGTGTTAATTAATTCACATCTGACAAAAGTCATTATGGTGCTCATTCAAGTTCATAAAGTATTCTAGTTGTTGGGGGTGTTTATATGATTATACTCCATCTAAGGTTAAATATTACTCTTGTTTTATTTTAAATATGAATAAAAGATTCCACAAAACTCCTAATTTGTATCTTCTGTCGTAATGCAGTCTACAGTCATTCATATTCTCATATCGCCTATCTCACCCCTGTATAATTGAGTCTGAGATTACATTAGTAGACATACAGAAACATTTATTTTTATGATTACATAATTATTCATGAGAGGACTTCACCGGGGGAATGGTACTTAGGGTGGCCTTTGCTTCTGCCTATTCCTATTTAGACATTTCTGTAATGTCTTTAATTTTTTAATATGTTCTGAAAATTTCTGAAGAAAAAATTGTGAATAAACTAAACCGAAACTGAACTTTGAATTATTTGTCATAAAAGGGTAGATTTTCCGATAACTTCACCAACTTTATATATAAGGAATAACTATATATGTATGGAATGAATAATGAATTGTGCACATTGTGGTGTTCTAGACTCTGTGTCATGCATTATAACCATGTAATGCATGGATCCGAGTTGTTTAATCCGCTTATATCATGATCCCACACAATGAACATTTTATGACAAATTTTTAGATTTTATTTTCTACAAAACGTGCTGAATATACTAAAATAGAGGAACTATTTCATGTTGGTCTTAATATACTTTTAATGCCGAACAATCGCTGTCAAGATACTGTGCATTCAGCATGTGTCACAGTCACTGAGTCATCCAGCAAGTTTATTCATTAGCAGCAGGTATCTTTTTTTTTTTCTGTCTGATCAAACTTGCTAGATTCTGATGTTCCTCACAGTCAATAGTTTTGTTCTCCGCAGGGGCCACAGAAAAAAAAAAAAAAGCAAAGCTACTGTGCATTTCTCACATTCACCTGTCAAAAGCCACCTTATCTGAATATGTTGATTAAGGCGTCGCTATGGTGACGCTCATAATGGAGTGATATTACAGTGACTTAACTTGCCAAACTATGCATGAGTATATATAATAATAATGCATTCCAGTTGGCATTAGAATTCTCTCTGATCATAATGATTTTTAACAGCATTATTCATTAGCACTCAGGGGTTTCTGCTGCTCTCGTGTGTAAATACAATTATAATCTGCAAAAAGACAATATGAGGTAAATGACAGTGTCTAACAGACATTTCTTTCTGTGTAGGTAAAGAAAGCATCAGATGAGATTCTGTTGCTGAAGCTGAGGAATCCCTGGGGGTTTATTGAATATAAAGGACCTTGGAGTGACACGTGAGTGAGAGAGATCACAGTTACTGTACAAACAAATTGCATATTCTTCATTCATATTGAGTTGGTCTTCGTATGTGTGGTTCTGCAGGGGTAAAGAGTGGGACAATGTGGACAAATCAGAGAAAGAAAGGATTGAGCTGAAACAGAAAGAAGATGGAGAGTTCTGGTAACTGAAGAGATGCTAAAAGTTGCAAAACCTCTCACATAACAATAGAATAAGAAGTCTGATGTAAATTATTGTCCCCATCAGGATCTGTGCAAATGCCTTCAGCAGCCTTTTTGATGTGGTGGAGCTCTGTAGCGTGAATCCTGAGTCATATGTGGAGGAAAACACAACCACTGCAAAGTCCATCTGGACCATCAGCGAACATCATGGATCCTGGGTGCCAGGGAGCTCTGCAGGCGGCAGTTGCAAATACCACAGTATGTTCATGAGTTCACATTCACTCAGTTATCAGTTTCAGTTCTGTTTGGGATCGTTTCTGCTGACCTTCTGTACTGATTCCTCTTTAGAAACATTCTGGAAGAATCCGCAGTTCCAGCTGGTGCTCACAGAGAAAGATCACGATGATGAAGAAGATGATGATGAGGATGATGAAGGTGATGAGGAGGATGATGAAATGACCCCAGAAGAGAAAAAGAAAGCAGAGAAAAAGAAAAGGAAAGCAAAACAGTGCACAGTATTGGTGGAGATGCTGCAGAAAAACCGCAGGCAGAAGGATAAAATTAATTTCCTCTACATAGCTTTTCACATCTACAAGGTGACACGGAAGCGCTGTATTCATTCTGTATTTGTTTCTCTGTAGCTTAACTCACGTCAAATAAACACATTTTATTTTTGTTTTCTTTTGTTTCAGATTCCTTCTGAGGTAAGTGTCAAGAAAAATAAACAGTGTTTATTAAATAAACATCAGAACATTCAAAAATTTGTTTAATACTGTTTCTCCTCGTAGCTTGAAGGCTCTTGTTTGGACCAGAGCTACTTTTTGAAAAATCATCCTGTGGGTGAATCTGGCAAATATGAGGCTCAAAGGTAAAAGAATAATATCAGAAGAAAGGTTTGCTACTTTACCTTGTATGTTTTCTTACAGTAGCACCTCAAAAGCCTGTCTTTATTACCGTAACATAAAGAAATGTTCTCTTTGACTGCGCTAACTGCATGTTTTAGGCTTTATGATCATGGATAATAATAACAAAAAAAAAAAATCAATTTAATAAAGTTTAAAAAAAAATTAAGCATACAGAAACCAGAATTTGGCATTTCTACTGATTGTAATGGTAACTTTTAAAAATGTCAAACGTCGTAAACCACTGCTTTGGGAACATGTAAGTTGTAAACATTGTAAGTTGATCCTATTTTCAAGCTTTTGTTTGCAAGATTCAATACATCCACTCATTAATCCATTAGGCCTAAATCCTTGTAATTATGTCTATTTTCCTGGTAACAACATAATCAAAAACTTCACTGGATTTTATTCATGTTTGTAATTAATTTAAAATTGCATGTTTATTGCATACTAATTAATAAGCATAACTGATAAATGTTTGTCCCATAGAGGTGTGTGGAGGAAGCTCCGTCTTGATCCAGGTAACTACATCATTGTGGGATCCAGTTACCAACCCAACCAGCCTGGCGAAATCTTTGTTCGCATTTTCTCCAAGACGGGAAACACTTTGGGGTAAGATGGAGAAAGTTTTCCAAAACAATTAGACCTAAAGAAAAAAAATCAGTCAAACACTGCTGAATTTCATTACATTGTCCACGATTGGTTTCAATATATATACACATATATAAATATATGTATATACAGTTTTACAGTATGACAGTTTTGCTATTTAAGATGCTAGACAACTAGCCTACAATTTTTATGTTTACAGTTATGACTAAAGCTTTCACTGTATTTATCTGTTTATAATGATATAGATTGACATTAACACATGAACTTTTGAATAAACTTCAGAAAAGAACACATCATGCTGTGTCCTTTGTTTTTCAGAACGCAGGACTTTACCTGCTCCTCTAGCTTCCTCACAGTAAGTTCATGACTTTAAACACTAAAAGATATGGCAAAAAGATTATTGCTAGTGAAATGTTTTTTCTGTTGTGGTTTTTTTTTTTTTTTTTTTTTTTTTTTTTGTTGTTTGTTTTGTTCGTTTTTGTTTTGTTTTGTTTTTTGCCATGTTTATGTCTTTAAAGGTCATGGCAACTCCTGTTTTCCCTGAGGATCAGATGAAAGTTCAGAAGACTTTTGATGAGAAAGCTGGCTCAGTAAGAATTATTCCTCTCGTCATTTGTGGGCTACAGCAGAAAATTGAAAGTGTATTATAAAGTTTTAAGTGAATTAATTGTCTCTGTCTTGCCAACAGGATGACAGGTTGAACGCCAAAGAAATCACGGAGCTCTTTAACTCAGGTTAGAGTGTCCTGGAACTACAAGGGCTTTAGCCTATTCTAACCACGTCAAGCAGTCAGCCACAGTAATAATATCTGGTTGTAGCACCTGCAATGGCCACTAGATGGGAGCAAAGTAGCAACACAGTTAGAGTTCGAGCAGTGGAAGCATGGTGGTCAACAGTCTCGAGCAAGGGTGCCCAAGTTTGGTCCTCTAGATCTACCGTCCTGCAACTTCTAGATGCAACCCTTGTCCAACACACATGAATAAAATGTTTGTCTCATTACCAGGCTGCAGCAGCGCTGGATGACATGCACAAGAAGGAATTAAGTTATTTGATTCAGCTGTGTGCAACTTGGACAAGAGTTGCATCTAAAAGTTGCATGACGGCAGATCTAGAGGACTAAACTTGGGCACACCCAGTCTAGACAGAAGCTCACAGCTGCAGTCAGACAAAGTTAAATGAACTTGGTTTGGTAATAAGGGACAACACATGTCCTTGCCTTCACCTTTTTTTTTTTTTAAAAAAAAAATTAAAACTCCTCTTTTCTATCCTGCATCAATTTGTCTTTCTGTTCAATTTACAGTTCTTGACAAAGATTACCATCTGCCACTGGAGACGTGTAGGCAGGTCATCTTTGGAGTGGATGTATCCTTTTATCATTAATAGATTGACCTCTAACTCATTCTCCAATCTCATTGTAGTTAACAATCCCAACAGTCTAAACGTATTTTGGAGCCTATCCCAGCAGTCTTTTGGGCAAAAGGCAGGGTACCCCCTGAACAGCTTGCCAGTCCATCGCAGGGCTACACAGAAACAAACAAACACGCTCACACTTAGGGGCAATTTAGAGTAACCAATTAACCTAACATGCATGTCTTTGGATGGTGGGAGGAAGTTGGAGTACCTGGAGAGAACCCACGCATACACGGGGAGAACATGCAAACTCCACACAGAAAGGCCACTGTCAAAACCCCGCCCCAGCTGAAGATCGAACCAGCAACCATCTGTGAGGCCACAGTGCTAACCGCTATGCCACCGTGCAGCCTGAGTTAATATCACAACTACTCAATAAAAGTGAATTACTGTACCTTTGTTTCACAGTTGACATGTTTGTTGATGATTGTCGCTGAATCCACCCTCCTCATCTCAAGTTATTGTGCCATCCTGCTGCTTTCCTTCTCTTTTAGTCCTTATAACTTAATGTTTCCATCTTCTTTCCTCTTGAAATGTCCTTAACTCTGTCGGCAGACAAAAGGGCGCGCCACTCTCAGCCGCGCACAAGCAGAGACATTGCTGTCCACTCTACACAGTCTGCAAGTATGTGTGGCTCAGAATGTGTGAATGAGAAGGTAAAAGAAGGAAAATAGTGTCACTGATGCTGCTTTCCTTTTTCAGTCCATCTTTTTCCAGTTTGATGAGGATTCTTCTGGGACCATGAGCCCCTTTGAGCTCAGTCTTGCACTGGAAGCTGTTGGTATGGATGGATCCACACTCAAACAAAGATTGCTGCTGGCAGTACATCTTCATTTATTCCTCCATTCCTCTGTTTCCCAGGAATCCAATGTGATAACAAGATAGTACAGATGTTGTCTGAACGCTTTGCAGCTGGAGAGCTTCACATGCCCTTCCATGGCTTTGTGTCATGTGTCACCAGGCTGCGTAAACTTTTTGGTAACACACACACACACCAATCAGCAGAATATTAGAATGACAAGCATCGACTCTGAAGTGTTTTCTGATGTTGCAGCAAACTATTCTTTCTCAAACAGTTCTTGAACAGGTTTTAGCATGAGGCTGAAAGATGACATTGTCATCTAGGAAGGTTTTTTATCACAATAAAGTTTCTTGCTGGTAATGTTTACAGCAGCAATGTTGGAATATTAAGATGCTATTGTGCATTACACACTGCCAGGTTAACAGCATAGTCAGATCTGCTTAATGCTGTGTTGTAATAGTTGCTGCAAAATGTACTTAGTAGCATTATGTAGACATGGATGCATGTTAATTTTGCTGTTCCAAATTAGTTTGCCAAATAGGCAAATGTGCCGTCAATAAAATAATTCAGTGTATACATAAATATAAGATAGGAATCACAATATGGGTGGAATGACTTGCTTAGTGGAGGTCTAGTCTCCAAGTGCTTCTCTAGTTATATCATGGAAAAATTCACATCTGCTTTCTGATAGTTAATGTCATTAGGAGACATGATAATCTGCAGTCATTTTCTGTTCTTCTCTCTACAGCTCTGTTTGAAACAGAGACCAGTCAAGAAGTGAAAGACAGAGGAATCAACTCTGTGAGTATCAGGATAAATATGCTGTGTTTTGTGTTCATGTTGACTTGCACCTGAACAGGTCCTGATCTTCGATCTCCTGTTGCTCCTTTACAGTGGTTGCTTCAGTTTCTGACTGTGTGAGTTTGCAGGACCCAAAGCATCTCCACATGGATCGAGCTGAGCCACAGCATTAATAATACGCTACATATATATTAAGTGTATCTTTGCTACATCTGCCAAAAGGGAGGTCATGTATTCTGTAATGTCTGTCTGTCTGTTAGTTCATGACATAACTCAAAAGCTATGGACAGATCTTAATAAATTTCTTGGGAAATCTCAGAAATAGGATAAGGAACAAATGATTACATTTGGGGGGTAATTCACCTTCAGGAATTTTTTTAAAGATTATTTTCAATGATGCGATAGGGATACTTTTGCCATTAGAGCCTCTATCCAAAAAAAATGTTTACAATCATTGGCAAACTAAATAAATGAATCAATAAAATGCCTGGAGGTGGAGGTGTGCGCGCTCTGAGCACTTCTAGTTTAAAATTGTTTTTACTTGCTGTGTCTTGTTTTGTTCTTGCTTAATCACATACAAATGTTTTCTTAGTTGATCATTGCATGATTATGTAATACTAACATTGTCCTCCACATAGTAAAAACACACTAACTTTGTTTTTATACAAGTAAACTCTTGTGCATCTTTCCTGTAACAATTGATTTTTTTAATGATTGCACAACACATTCACATGTTTAAGTCAATTCAGGGGACATGATCAAGAATACACAGTATTGATGGTGCGTATTTAAGTGAAAACAATGCCTCCGTTATTCAAAACAGAAGAAGTTTGTCTAAAGGTCTTTAGACAAGCAAACAACTAAAGGCTATTATTAATGACATACAGATTTGCTTGTGAACATGACAAAACTTTATAGAATGAGTACTATGGACCAAAAGAAGTCATTCTTTAATGAAAATCACACTGGAGCCTGAAGTAATGGAAAGCAAAATCCTGTTATAACTAAGCATTACCGCATTAATACCATACTTGCAGCTCAATGAGCTTTTTCCAGAAGACAATCTCAAAAATGAAATGCGTACTAAGAAGAGATGTATTGATTTTACTTTTGTTTTTGTGAGGCTAGGTGAGAAAATATTTTTAAAAATAAAAAATTACAAAAATAAAATCACTGCAATGCCAATGGCATTATCATCCCAGAACATAATAACATACTCTGGGAAAATATCGGGGGTACACAGATTTACTCACTGATACACTCAGAGTGAGTACTGCCTGCCCCACTGAGGGTGTGAGGGTGATGTCTCAGCTATACGCACCATCTCTATTCTTATCGCGCTGACGCCACGTACAGCGTCAACACACACACTCGCCCCCTCCTCCACTACATTCCCTCACTCCCTCCATCCATCCTGCACTCTTTCTCCCCCTCCTGTTCTCTCTAGTAACTGTCTGATTCTCACAATCTGCATCCTCCTCCTCCCTGTTACATGCTGGCTGCTTTTGCTTCCTCACACACAGACACATATACACACACAGGTGCCTGTTTGCACACACACATCCACAAGTAGCAAATGTCCTTTCTACACATGCAGCTATAAATAGCACCTTTACTCGCACACCACTTCCTGTTCATCTTAGGTGAGTACACACAGGTTGCCCTCGGCAACCATCCATCTACATTGTGATGGAGAGAGGAGGAGACAAAAGAAACAGAGTGAAGGGAGAAACAGAAAGGACCCACAGTGAAGGATTCTTGTGAGTCCTCTCATCGTCTCGCCTCTTCCTCATGTCTATTGTTTTATTTTTATTTTATTTTCAAAACCCAGTGCTTTGTTTTATTTGTGTGCCCATGTTCTGTGATTCCATGGGAAATGAGGTATTTTAGGCCAAGCGGGTATTACACAGATGCACTCTCTTAACAGTCTCTTTCTTTCAGAAAAACAATTTACTAAATAAAAGTTTAAAAAAAAAACAAAAAAAAAAGGTAAAGCTGTGACTGTTGTCACTTATGTTTCAACTATTTGATCATAAGTCAAAGTACTGGACAAATTAAAACTGTTGACATTGAGTAAAAATTCATTCTGTGTCAGAATACAGTAGAAATAAATGTGTTGAGTTGAGACAATTACCGAAAATTCCAGTTTGTTAATTACTTATAGTTAGTAGACAATAAATATTTTAAACAATTACCAATGATTTAAAAGTTTTTAATATCACAAGAAAAGGAGCAGCACTCAATTTACAATTTTCCTCGGGGCATGTTATGGTGATGATGCCGCCACTATGTCACAGAGTGAAAGATTATGGCTCGTCAGTCTGGCTGGCATGCTGGTGTATCCATTAAACCCAAACAGCTCCTCTGAAAGTTTGTCCTTGTATGTCAGAATCAAACACTGAGTGTCTACTGCCCATCTAGCCTCGCAACTAATACTCCAGTTCTCCCAGTTGGTGCACATCGCTATATTTTAATTGTGTATTCTTAGCTCCAAAATGAAGTTATTACATCCACTTAGCATAAATGTAATTCTGTGAACTAGTCTGGCTCCTCCAGCACCTACAATGTGTTTTAACTTCTAAAATTTAATCCAATTCTTCTTCCTGCCAACATTTTCCAGCAGTTTTTAAAAGATCGTCCAGATTCAGCTAATTTTGGTATCTAGAATATGCATTTTGGAATATAGGCAGAATAGCTAACTAACTACTTGCTAGGGAGTAAGGATGGTCAATTTGAGCCCAATGCATTTTAATACATCCATGTAACACCTTTCCTTCACTTAAGTACTTACTCCCAGAGCTCTTAAGTGTCACAGTAAGAGTGAGACTAACACATTTGACATTTGTCTCATAAGCTGATTTTCATTAAATTGAGTAATTTTCTCATGTAGTGAAATCCAATTATTTAACTTACATTGGAGCAAAATAAGGGAGTGTGACACTATCACAATTACCCATAAGAATAATATTTAGCAAAAGAACACTTTCTCCTCTTCAGCAGAAATATACCTTCCTCTTTCTCTTTACTCTTGATGCAGTGTTTCCAGTTCTTCAGGACCCCATACCCCACATGTTTTAGATAACCCTCCTTTAACACACTGGAATTACACAAATGGCTCGATAACAAGATTGCCTTGATAAGAAAGTTCACTAATCTGAATTGTAGTATCTAAGACATGCAGAGCAGTGCGTCCTGAGGACCTGGATTGAGAAACACTGCTCTCATAGGGGTCCCCAAATCTGGTCCTTGAGCTCCACTTTCCTGCAACTTTTTCATCTCTATTTGCTGTCTGACAAAAGAAACAGCAAAAAATGTGAACGAGAACAGCTTTGTTAAGAATTAAACTGTATGAATATTTTGTAAACGGGGGCATGAGATGGGAGAGGGGCAAACACATGTAAATGGCTTAGTCAAAGTATTATGCAGTAATGGGATGATATTTTGGTCCCCACAAATCAACAACTGTTCAACAGTCTCACTCCACAAACCAAAATAGAACAGTTCTGTTTTTTGGCATGTTTTCAGTAGCTATTTATTGCTTTCTACTAGAGGAAATGCAATTTGCTTTGCAGCCATCTGTTGGAGCAGCAGCAACAGAGCCAATTATTAAAATAATTTGAACAGTTAATGAAGAAAGCTGGCTCTGTACTCAGGACTGCTCTGTAGCTCCTGGAGATCAGTGTTCAGAGAGGATTATTGTACAAAGACAGTGATTCATAACCTTTACACAACACAGTGATGAACACAGTCAGGTCCATATATATATTTGGAAACTGACACACACTTTATTTAAGTAGCAATACAAACATTTTCATGATACAGTTATCTAATCTATAAGGGCTTAATCTGCAGATTTATCTTTAATTTACATAAAATTAGAGGAAATTTTTAAGAAATACAGCTTTTTGACAAGTAGCTGCCTGTTTTTAAGAGGCCAAGAGAAATTGACTTAGAAAAAGACTTAGTAACCTTATTTTACACAAACATTAATAAACTAATTAAACTCATAAACAAACCTAACCTCCTGAAAAGGATACCAACTCGAATGCATACTTCAAAATATTACACACATACAAATAAAGAAAGTACAGATAAGATCATTGGGTGGTTTTACCCAATGATCTTATCTGTGAAGTCAACCACACCTGATGTAAGTCTTGGGTTGGTCACTTCCAAACACTTATCCTGTTAGATGGGTCCAAAAAACAGAATAATCATAAATATGAACACATTGGCAACTGCAACACAATACCAACAGAAACAACCCGGGTTATTAAGTGTATCAATGTTCAAAGGCAACAGAATGGCAAAGTAAAAAGCACAAACACAAAATTAAGGTTAATGCAAGGAAGATAAGATAAATTGTTACAGTCAGTTACAGCAGAAACATTTTATTTACAGTGATGTTTACAGTATTTTTGTTTTATTCATATTCTCCTTTCCAGGACATCCTGAACCCAACTCAGAACAATGAATTTTAAAAATAGAAACAAGGAGACTGTGTAAATCTCCCTGCAAATTTAAACCAGTAAACATAAAGAAGTGCCTTATTCTCATTAACAAACAAGTATGAATTCTGACGAAAACAGAAATAAACAAATAAGAAGGAATGATTTGTGTGTCCGAAAACATACAAAGTGAGGAAAAGCTGTATTTATAGTATATCGACTATATTTAAAATCCACTTAAAGCACATTATTTACTCTAATGAAACTTTACAAAGAAATTATTGATGTAAATTATTTAGACAAGTTAAGTAAAAAACACAGATCTGTTTCAATGATTCTTCTATACCTTGTTGTTATGCAATTAACTTTTTATGGAAAGCCTTGAAAATTGTCTTGTCTCATGAAATGTCCTATGAAAATGAACTACATTGCCTCACAAATGGTGCTTGTGTTTCCTTTTCAGTCTCAGAGTAGAAGAAAAGACTTTCCTTCCAGGTACTTTCACAGTTAAACGTTTTAATTTCGCATTAAGATAATAATTTATGTTATTTTTACATCTCCATGATGCACTATAATCATGGTTTTAGTGACTTTTTTCATTTTATATTTATCATTTTCTGTTATTAAAACAAGTGTTATCATAGTGTCATGTTTATACAACAACATCAAGTAAGGAGTAAACACCTACTTTTTAAAGAAGATGTAGAAATCACACTCCAAAAGTTATTTTGACTGTTTTTATAAGGGGATATAGAGCAGTGGCTATGACTGGAAATCTCCACTGGTCCTCATATATATAGTAGAATAACAATAGCCTGCTTGAGAGGAGCAGTATTTCTGTTAGACAAGCCAGACCAAAATAGAAAGAAACACTTTGTAGCTGATCTGCTCAGATTTAACTGTAAACTGAGAGTCGGCATTTTCTGTGTTGATTCTTCTCTCTCAACAGCAGCTGGGCTCCTTCTTCCACCTGCTCTCCTCCCTTTCTCTCCCCTCCTCCCAGCTGTCCTGTGGGATGTGATGATGCTCTGACAGGCTTGGCGTCTGTTCTTGGAGGTGCTGGTATTTTTGTGCCACAGCGACGGGGGCTGGTACAGGAATAGTGTTGAAGTTGTAGCGTAAAGTGTGGGGGTGGGATCAGGGGAGGGCTGGGATGGTTTGAGATGTGAGAATTTAAACCATTGTATAGACAGGAGGGAGACCAGGGAGGATTGCGTAAGTTGGCTCGGTGGCTGTAAATTTAGCCTGCTCGCTCACGCATAAATTTGATGAGCAGTACTATCTCAGTCGTCAGAGCCGTGGTATTTTAGGATCTGAGTGTGTGTTGGCATGGGATGTATTTATTGTGCGTGTTTATTTACACGACTGAAGGCTGATCATTTGAGATGCAAAGAGCAGCATTTGCATCTACATTGTGCACCTCTCCCCTTCAATCTGCTCTGTTCTTCACCTCGTTTTTTGTCATCTACGTGGCAGATTATTAGAAATAGTGGTGAACACAGAAATATTACAGTGATGTAGCATCTAAATGAAACCCCCACTTTTTTATATTTTTTTTACAGTAACTTATGGTTAAAACTTGCAGCAACATGTCTGCCACAAAATGTCTCGTTGGTTAACTTGCATTTGTAGCCATTCTACACTCCTCTGAGGGGCCTTTGTTTGGTCTGTTTCGATGTGGAGGCGTTTGTTTGGACTGGATTTATATAATACAAACCTTTCCCAAAATTGTAAATCTGTTCTTCAGTGTTTTCATGGGAATTATTTTGTATGATGCGAAATGTGGCCTGAGAGTGCTGCTACAGCAAAGGACTGAAACCAGGAATTTTTGTGACATGTGCAACAAAATTCTACCTCTTACACTTTCTACACGTTTAAATACATCATATGACAGTCACCAAAGAAACCAGTGAAACATGTATTGAAGGGTTTAATCTGATTTTGTTTTTCTCTTTGTGGCAGAATATCTGGAAACAGCAGTTAGACATAACAATAATAACATAAGTCTTGCTACTGAAAAACATTCATTTTCTGTCACTTAGTCCAATTCAGGGTCGCTGGCAAACTGGAGCCTATCTAAGCAATTAACAAGCAAGAAGTAAGGTACTGCCTGGACAGGTCACCAGTCCATCAGAGACAAACAACCCTTCACACTCACTTCTAGGAAGAATTTAGAGGGGCCAAACAGCCTAACATGCATGCCTTTGGAAAGTGGAAAGAAGCTGGAGTATCTGTAGAGAACCCACACATATACCAGGAGAACATTAAAACTTTACACAGAAAGGTCACTATTTAAACTTTCCCCAAGCCAAGCCCCAGACCTGTGACCTTCCTGCTGACAGGCTGTGATAAAAAAAACAATACGATACACTGCATTATAGAACATAGGTAGCATTAAAATTGACTACTTCATGAGTTAGACACTAAAGTGCTGAATATCAGACTCTGTGTGTGCAGAAAAAAATGCACAAACATAAAGGCAAGATATTGGCATTTGTTTAGCACATTTCATGTATGTGACACAGTGCTCTGCATAAAACACTAAAAGCAATACAGGTGGTGCAAAGAAAACATTAAAAAGTGATCAAGTGCAGAAACAAGTAGCAAAACTCACAATAAAATCAGAATAAAATCCTAAAGTAAATTGAAAGGATGAAAAGCAAGCAAATTTAAAAGTTGTTTTCATGCACAGGTGTGCGAGAAAAGAAATGTTTTTAATGTTTTTAAGTGAAAGTTAAAGCTTCACTGCCAGTTTGTTCCACGAGTTTGCAGCATAACAGCTGTTTCCTCCATGTTTAGTCTGGACTCTGGCTTAGACTGCTTGACCTGAGTATTTGGACGTAAGAGCTCTGCTAGGTTTACATTTTCTGAACATTTTACAGTACTCTGTGATCTACAGTATCAAACACAGTGCTGAGATCCAGCAGAACCAGGACTGATACTTGACCAGAATCAGTATTCAAACTAATGTCATGTAACACTTTGACCAGAGCCGTTTCAGAGCTATGATGAGGTCGGAGTAGGGCAGCAAGATATTGGGAAAAAACTGACATTGCTATTTTTTTCCTTACCCCACCATATGAAAAAATACAGTAATTTTCAACAGATGGATTGAACAGCACTTGAAGTTATACTGCCATCTTGCTGACAGTTAACCTGCACTGATCTCACCTCTTTTTGTGATTGTTATAAAAAATGTTTTACATTTTTTTCCATATTTGAGTTATTTTTGTTATCGTTTATTGCTTCCTTTTATTGTGCTATTCTCTGAGTACATGTTTTGTTGTATAATGTGCAAATTGGCTGTAAACAATATGAGTCACATGATCCTGAAATTATAGAAAACATTAAGTTTTTTTGCCTCTTACATGACAGGACCTGCAAAGTGACTACTGTACAAACATATACACACAATGCTCAAACAGTAGTTCTAGTTCGAAACCTACCTACAGTTCAGTAAGAAATTTTATTTCATTTAAAGTCTTTAAGCTGTTTAAATGCAACTTTCTCAATATTCTTGGATATAAAAGAAAGTTTAGAAACATGTCTATAGTTGTTCATTACAAAGGCATCTAGAGTCCTTTTCTTTAGGAGTGGCGTAATGGCAGCTATCTTAGTGATTTGAAAACAGAAAATACTAATATTAGTGAGCTAGTAACTATAAACAGATCTCTTTATACTCAAGTAAAATGAAAAAATTCAGTAAAAATAGATGGTAGATTGTCCACAGAGCAAGTTGTTGATTTCAGATGCCAAACTATTTAGTTCTAAATTGACCATATTATACCTATTATGATATTAAATCAGTTTTTTCTAGGTTTTAGACAAACTAATAGTATTGTTTGACTGTGTTCATTGTTCATTAAAATTTTGTTTAATAAACAGCAAAGTGCTTTCGTCAGCCATTTACGCCAGCGCAACCCAAACGCCCTGCGGCAAAAATATTTTAAATTCTATTCATGGTCCAAATTCCAGGCCTGTAAGTGCAGCGTGTCATGCTAAGCTTGTTTGTATACTTACGCAAATGTGGTTTAAGCACCTCATAACCATTTACACAGTTTACATAAAAACTGCATGCTGCTTGACAGATCTGCTCAGTCATGATCCAGCTATTTACGCAGACCCGGGACTTAATTATAAACATGTTCTTGTGAATTATATGATCTGTGGTGACAAGCTGATTATAGCTTTTAGAGTCAAAAGATTATTACAGTTTGTGAGTAAATGTTATGTGTTTTACCTCTAGATGAAAAGAAAGTAAGATTAGTTTCAAAGAGACATTTTATAGAATTTTTTACTATAAACTTAATAATTCAAAGAAACTATACATATACTTCTAAATGTTGAAGTTGTATTCAGACTCTCTTTACTTGCTAATTTCATATTATGGGTAGAGGGACAATAATTACAAAATTACAGGCTGATTCCAGTGTTCAAAATCATAACTTACCCAACTTTTTAAAATTATTATCATTCTTGGGAAATAATGAACTGTGCACGGTAAGAGTGCAAATGCACTAATTGATAGAAATATATCAAAAGGTCTTTATCAAATATTTCCACGTAAAAAGAAGATAACAGACTTTCAAAAAGCCTTTTAGCCCAGGGATTAGTGAAGCCGTTCCTCAAGGGCCACAGTACTTCAGGTTTACTTGTTTCCCTGTTTCGACACACCTGATTTCATTCATGCGTCATTGTGGAAAAACTTCACAAGCTGTTGGATCCATTCGATTTGGATCAGACATGTTGGAGCAGGGAACCATCTAAAACGTGAAGGACATTGGCACTCAATGTCCCGCAGCTTATCAGTGTTCACATGCCTAAACTTCTTTTTCAGGTATGCAACTTAAAATGGAAGTAGATTAATTTTGTCTGTTTCAGAAAATTGAAACAACTGAACACAGCACATACAGTCTTTTGAATGCCTTGTCTTGACCTACCATCACAGACCGTCTCCTGGATTCCCTACAGCTTTCCTCCAGAGCTAACAGAGCTCTTGATGATGCTGTAAACATGGCTCTCCACTTCATCCTTCAGCATCCAGAATCCCCAGGATCATATGTCATGATCTTGTTTGTTGACATCAGATGTGCCTTCAATAAGATCATCCCAGGTCCTCCGAGACGAGCTCTCCAAGCTGAATGTGTCAGACTCCAAATGCAGGTGGATTACAGACTTCCTGACAGACAACCGGCAGTTTGTGAGGGTGGGTCAGCATCTCTCTGACTGCTGGTCAATCTGTACTGGATCCTGCCAGGGCTGTGTCCTTTTCTCCTCCGTTATTCCACCTGTACACCAACAGCTGCACATCTGTAACCTGATCTGTAAACTCCTGAAGTTTCCTGATGACACCACCCTCATTTGCCTCATCTCTGATGGGGATGAGTCTGCCTGCAGGAGTGAGATGGACAGTTTGGTGTCCTGGTGCAGCATGAACAATGTGGAGCTCAGTGCTCTCAAGACAGTGGAGATGACAGTGGACTTCAGGAAGGACCCAGTCGCTTTCTCCACTGTTGTCATCAGCAACACTCCAATGACCTCTGTGACAAAAAAAAAACTCCACAAGACACTGTTGAACAACTTATTTGAAACTTCAACAACAGCTGGTACAATAATTCTCCAAAGAAAAAAATAATTTAAAATAAAATAAAATAAAATAAAATAAAAAGAAGAAATCAGGTGAGAAAACAAGAGGTTGAAAAACTGTGGCTCTTCTACACACTTGCCTGACTGTTACCCCTGTCCTTACATGCCAAAGTCAATCTAATATGTAAATCACGTCAGACTCACAATACAGTATCGTCATTGAAGTTACAAAACCATTCATAAAATTAAATAAAGCATTATAAAATGTTCATATTTCCAGATCAAATAAAAAAAACTGTTTATTTTGAAAAATATTGAATATACAAATAAAATCTTTATCTTAATAACTTAAATTATTAGTTACATCTAGGTTCTTATAAAGAACCTGTCATGCTCCCTCATGAAGAGTAAATGTAGGTTAGGTGATTCCTTTGGTTGTGATGGTGGCTCAATAAACCTTTGTTTCTTTAAATATTAGATAACTATTCCATGCTAAAAATATTTAATGAAAAAGCATCTTAACTTGTATAAGTGCAATCGAATCTGGAAATCCTAATACATACCTCATATAAGGTGTCTTACCTGTAGTTTGAGCTGTGACACAGATCGTGGCTTGCAGTCTGTGTCCTCAGATGATCTCACTGCTGTGTGCAACGTGCTGTGACTCAAAATGGGTCAAAATGTTGTTGGCTGATGAAGAAGAGAGGCAGAGGGGTTGGAGAATCTGTACAAGAGATGGTGGCATCAAAGGTTTCCAACACTGGGCTGCACAGGCGACAAGGTGGGGGTGCACTTCGATGCTGTAAAGCACAGGTGTGAGTTAGATGAAAGCAGCGGGGAAAGGGGTGAGGCGCACAAGAGCAAAAGGAAAGGGTGAGGAGCAGAGGGTGAGCACTGCGTGGGCAGAAAAGGCCACTGAGGAGAGTATGATGACTGGGACATGCAGGTTTATGTCTTCTTGACGTGTTCAGTGTACACAGAGTTCTCTCTTCAGCCCCCATATTTTCTATCTCTTCTCAGGATCCCACTCCCCTCCCCAGCTTTATCATTCCCATTTCCTCACCCACTCACTCCCTTTATTCCTACCACTTACTGGTCCCTGAAAAAAAAAAAATAGGACAGTTTTTATGTAAGGAAGAGAAAAGAAGAAGGGAGGGGGACTGAGAGCAGAGGAGAAAAGCTTTAAACAAAAGCTACTGGATAGAAACAAGCTTGCAGAGACAAATACTGAGGTGAATGATGAAATCGCACCACACACAGGTAAAAGATGCACATATAAACTCTACTTTTTTAAATTTCTTAAAGAAAAACATAGTCCTAATCTCAGGTCCACATAAAATATCGACACAAAGTTGTTTAGCTTTTTTTTTTCTTTTTTTTTTTTTTAAATTGGACAGAAGACATTGTGATGTGAGAAAGCAGAGAAGCAGTGGGTAATGATCAAATGAATTATGGCTTAAGTCCATTCAGCTCCTTAAATGTTAGTGCTGTGCTACTGTAGTATGTTTTATCTCACTGTCATACAGTCAGAGATTTGCATAAACCCAGAAGAGACATCTGTGGTGCTATAGGATCATAGTTCTGTTATGGACCACCCCCTTTCCCCCAACCTTGTAATTGGATAATCTGGTATAGAAAATGGATGTGTGGACATTAAGACTAAAAATATATTTTTAAAAATGCCCAAAATGTTTTCCTGAAACATCTACTTATAATCAAAACAGAGCTGAGGCTCTTACACAGTTTCTTTCCACCTCTGTTCTCTTCCTTGTTCTCCATCACCCTCTTGCTCTTGTCCCTCCCTCTTTCTGGCACTTTGCCTCTCCGTCTGGCAGCGAGCCTGCTGAAAGTAGGCTAGGATTGACGCGTTGCTTCTGTCTGAGTCACAGAGAGCTGGAACACTGAAACCCACTGATTGCATTTAACTTTAGGCATCTGACTCCCATGCAGTGCATGATACAATAGAGCCATCCACTCCTGTTTTTGCACCTCAGCGCTGACGTTTATGACTGCAATTACAGCAATAAAATAACATTTTTTAAAAAAAACCTAGCTCCATTCTTCTGACGCTGTAAATATTTGCAAAGATGGTTATTTTTTACCATGGCAATTTCCCTCTGGGATTGATAAAATATTTTTAATTTCCTTTTTTTTAATTGTGATTTAATCCAGTTAATTCAATTTAACTTAATTTAATTTAGGAAGATTTCCAATTTCAAGACAGGACAAAAGTAAGTTTTTATTTCTTTTATCAAACAAAATAAAAAAATGAAAGGCTCAGATTTCATTTAAATGATCTGCCAGGCCACAATAACCTCCATCATACACAGCTATCAAGCATCTTTTATAATGAGTGCTTCACCATAAAGTACTATCCAGGGTCTATTAAAAAGAGGTCAAGCATCCCATAGTTAACCATAGCCGTACTTGCCTATTTAACACAAAAAAAGTATAAGAGGCATGATTTTACTTTGTAGGATAAAATAACATGACGTATGAACAAGAGACAAAAACATAGGCAATGACGCATGAACATAATTCTCTACACATATCACTCAAAGTTTTTGCTCTGTGTGATGTGTGGGTTTTAGTAAGTACACAAGGACAGTCATGAGAAATACATGTAAACGACAAAATTAAGCTACAGTAGTGATGTGAGTGGAAGAAAAGTATAACGAATCAGAACTAACTTAAGGTAAAAAAAATGACCATCATGAGGTTGATGCTAATGATGAAATCTCATCTAAAATTCATATGTTAGTTGCTTTGGATAAAAGCATCTGTTAAATGACGGTAAAATAGAATAGAATAGAATAGAATAGAATAGAATAACAAGTCTAGACAGGCAGATAGCTTATACATTACTGTAGATCAGGTATGTTTTGTTGCTTCCTGCAGATGCCCAATTAAAACGGAATACACTGATTTAAGAGGAAAACCTAGGAGTTCTACTTTTCTTGCTCCATGAGGACTCCTTGTTAAGTTTTTATAGAGGCGGGCTATTTGCCCTGCTGAAGGGTTGCTGCTGCCACGTACTCAGTCTGTAAGTCTGTCAGACTAACGTCTAAGTTTCTCTCTCAAGGCATGGCAGACATTTCTCCGTGATTTTATATCTTCCAGAATTTACTATTGCAATGCTTTTACACTCTGGTCCATCTAAGACAGAAGTGCCCAAAATTGGTCCTCGAGGACCACTGTCCTGCAGGTTTTTGATTGATCCCTATTCTAACACACCTGGCTTCCATTAAATGGATCCAACAGCCAATAAAGTTCTGCACAGTGACTGATTAGTTTGAGTCAGGTGTGTAGGAACAGGGATACATGGAAAACCTGCAGGATTGTGGCTCCCGAGGACCAGAGCTGGACACCCCTGACCTAAAAAAATAATTAAGCTTATTCGGAACATAGCTGCACAGGTTCTGACTAAGATCAGAAAGAAAGGATATATAACACGTTTTAAAGTCTCTGGATCATTGGATTCCTGTTAGCTTTAGAATATGTCTTGTGTGTGTCTGTATGAGAGAGACAGAGAGAGAGAGAGAGAGAAAGAAAGAGAAAGAAAGACAGGCTGACAATGACACTTTGGTCAGATATAGAGAGACTGTGGAGGGAGAATAGTCACATTTGAATGTCTCATTTTCATTAAATGTTTTAACAAAGGAAGCTGATGCTTTGTTTTCCTCATTTGAAAGATTGTAACATCAGGCGGAATAAAGTTCACTTTTCAGCACTATAACATCCAAAAGAACCCGAAAATATATTACCTCAAAAATTCTCTTTTTACCTCCATACACTGTGTTAATACAGCTCTAAAAACATTAAATGACCACAATCTCTTCAAAATTATTAGCTACTCATTGCAGACATTTGGCAAGAAATTTTGGTTCCCTTCAAACCTAAAAAGTCAAAATTGGATCACAACCAAAAATATTAATAATATATTTAGTTTTAAAACCAACCCAATGGAAGAAACACATGCTACCTGATATTAATGATGTCCTGAGTTCAAAGGTTAATGGCATCTTAACTTTACTTTAACTGGCACATTAATCAAGTAAGTAATCAAGGTCTCTGCATAGTTAATATAACCCCAAGTATTTCAGTTCTTACAGTACATAGGCCATGTTTGTATCGATGAGCAGAAAGGCATTTAATTATGCCAAGAAAGACTTGGTGGATTTAGGTGAACGTTATTGTTGCAGGATTGATTTACAAAAAGACCTGAAAGACAACTTCAGTGCTGCATTTTCCTAAACACCCTTACTCTCAGTTTCACTTTTGTAGTGCTGAGCTGGCTTTAAGCACAGCAAAGGCTGTGTGAAACTGTGGAATCGCTGAGAGAAAGCTACAGTTTGTGGGTATGAGGCATGCTGGTTGTTCAGAAGAGAAGAGCGATCAAATTTCTTTCTGTTGATGAGGACAGCCTATGAAAGTTATGCAATGCTTTCAGGGATATGTAACCAGTAAGAGTGTAAACAACACCACTCTCAAGTGGGACAGACCAAGTTGTTGCTTGGTAACCTGTATTTTGGGCCAGACCAAGCAAACAGGCCCGCCCTCCAAAAGGAAACAGGGGGTGGCCTCATGAACACAGTGCAAGCTAGTGACTTCCCGTAAATATGCTAAGAGACAGGGGCAAGCAAAACAAAGCAGATCAGGAGCACCACATAACACTGTTTATGTATTTTCTTTCTCGCTCTTTTTTTCAAAACTTGGCTTGACTGGAGTCTAGACCACAACTAATTGTAAACAAATGAACCCTCCCAAAATCTCTTGAATAGAGGCTCCTCAGAAATTTACTCCACACTACATGTAGTCATTATATACTGATAGAGTAACATATATCCCACATCACTAATACTTCAGCAAAAACTTAAAGTTTCTGTATGATGTCTGCAAAATGACTGATTTTAAAAGTTTTAAATATAGATCATTACCTATAACATTTGACTATTAAATCTAATTTGTGTACAAATAAACCCTTATAGATGTATACAGTGAAAGTTCTTAACATAACTACTTCATTCAGATTCAATACTACTCGGTGAAATTAGTTCAATTAGACTAGGCTATATCAAAGTAAAAATTTGTTTAAAGCCGATATTTTCGTCAGAATATTAAAGTTTTAGTCTAAAAAGTGAAATGTTCGATAAACTGTGTAATCACAACCATGTTCTTTTCCTTACTTTGGCTCATAAGTCGACAAAAGCAGTGAAATGCATATTCGTGAGTGTTGCACATTGGAAGGCACTCATAATCGTAGTTTACAACAACAAAATAGGAATTAAATTCAAACTTTCCCTGGTACCGCTCAATGTTGTGCAAGGCACAAAACTGTCGTTAGCCGCTAAAACAGCGTCAAAACAACAACAATCGATGCAAAGTTAGTCCAGTCTGCTACGGCTCTCTGCAGAGAAAGAATCCGGAAGCCATGTCGTGTGGTTCTGCCCAGAGCTGGTTACCACGGAAACCGGTTGCTAAGCGCCATAACAAAAAAAAAAAAAACCGGACCCAAATTTATACGTCCTTGCGTCAGAGGCAACGGCGTATCCATGGCGACGAAACGCTAAATGCACACACACATGCAGTAAACCCGTGGATAGCACATGGTCCCTGCCACTTGTTTTAGCACAAATTGTACATCTTTCAATGACATTTTTTGCCGTTTTATTTTTTAGCAATACTTAGATATTTAAGTATGTTTTTGAAGTATATTGTGATACATTATTAAAATAGCCATTAAACATGAATTTTAAATTAAAGTACCTCAGCTGTCTTACTGTTATTGCAGGGATTTTTTTATTTATCTCGTTTAAAACAAAAATCACAATATTGTCGTTTACTCTTGTAACTTTCCATTAACAGTGGGCTGTGGATGTGCGTTATCAGCTATTTAGCCCTACCAAATAATTCCCCATCATGAGCAACTTACATCGATGGAGTTAGTCATCCCGGTTGAACAACACAGCACCGGTAACGGTAGCCCGGATGGGACACGACGTCCTCCATAAATCCTCATCTCTGACGTTGTTGCGGCTCTGACTAATAACTTGTTATCCCCAACTCTTCCCTTTTTGCTCACGCCTGTTCACACATCAGCTGTAGCTGTAGTCCTTTCACAGCAGCATGTCCGCCCCGTGACATTGTTTGACATCACCACCAAAAACGTAGGCCTTGTAAGATATTTAAACATTTTCATTCATAAATTACCACCCAGTTTTCCCGTATTTAGCCTGTGGAGCAACTCCCCAAGCAGAGCCAACCTCCCACCTGCAACATTCCGACTGCTGTCCACATGTACTGATAATGAATCACTTTCTTCTCGTTGTCTGCTGAGACAGACATCGATTTCCGTCACTGCTGCCCACTTTACAAACTGCTGTTTACCAGTAAAAGTTTTGTGGGAAGAAAATGATGTAAATTAAAGACTGTTGTTGGTGTTCTGAGTCTTGTCTAAACTAAAATCCATTAAACATTAAAATAGTCGCACTGTATTATATATTATATGATCAAAGATAGGCTATTTCTCAACTTGAAGTGGTGGAATCCGCATAGCAGCACCTGACTGTTCAGCTCAGATGTAAAGGAGCCTATCCTTGTCATTAGTCATAAGCTCTTACTCAGAGGAGTCCCGAGGGCGTGTCCTGAGAAACTTTTCAGCAGGATTTCCCTTGCATGCCTATACAGGATTCCCCCCTTCCCCCTCTCCTCCTCCTCCCGTCCTGGCAGAAATAAACCATTGATCATTTTCTACTCTCTACCCCGATGTTGTGGTCGGTATAATGTTTTGATCACGCAGTATAATAACAATAATTTTTCTTTTATATCAAGACTTCGATAAAATACATAAAGATAAGTGTTAATCTCAAACAAATAAACACAACAACACTATTCAAGATAGGACAGATATTACGGGAATGTCTTATTTAGCCATGATCTAAAAATGTTCCAGACGCATGTGAAGTCTTAAGTAGACACTTTCCATATTTATCACTGCTAAGTTTCTTAAAATTTCCTTTCTGACATTGTCAGACGGTGAGAAATATCTCGTGCCCGTTATATTTTTTTTTTTTAAAAAAAGAAGTCTATTATTATCCACTGGCGAGGTAAACTTCTGGTCCCTTTCAGTGGGAGAGGGAATCCCTCAACGTCACCAAGGATACCAAACACAACATTAAGCACAAATATGGGCATGTACGTCAGCGGAACTCCAGAGGCGGGACTTAATGATAGAAATGCCCTGGTTGTACTCGATGAGATGGCTTCATTCATAAGATAAGACGTGCTACCGTGCACCGTTGCCTTTTACAAACTAGCGATCTCCGGTGTTCTGTTAATGGACTTAATGGATCTATAAACGCAACTTTGAAGAGCGGATGAGGGAGATCAGCCTACTCCGAGGATTTACAGCAAAACGAGAGGACCTCTTCGGGAACTAAGCTGGAACATTTTACCCCTAAACGCGGGGGACTGGATTAAGCTTCTTCATGCAACTTTTTTGGAAGGAAACCAAGACCATTTCACCGGGACATAACAAAAAGATCGGAAACAGTAAGTCTACCAACTTTATAGCATGCTCTGCTTGAATGAAATATTTCCTTCTCAGAATCACCACTGTAAACGTAAGCGAAACATCTGTTTTCTTTAAAAAAAAAAGAAAGAAAAAAAAAACCCAAACAAATCAACAGCCTACCAATACATCCCACTGACTTTGCTTAATTACATGTCCATAACATTGGTCATTTTCTAGACAGTAGCCTATAGCCTACATCTTCTTTAGCTTGTGTGCCGCTGCTCTGCTGCTGCAGGTGACATCACGCGCTCTCTGGTAACTGCAAGTGTCGCGTTCCCTCTCGGTCCCTGCGGGGAGATGTACCAAGGGTTTCCCGGTGAGCCTGACAGCGGATCCCTTGGAAGCTCTTCTCCATCCATAGAGTCCCAATATCTATCCTCCGTGGACTCCTTTGGAAGCCCGCCCACCACCAGTGCTCCGCAGGTAAGTTTAAGATTTATAAAATATTAATCACATAGGATCGTTTTATGATAAAACGAGGCATCCACCCCACGTTAGATTCGGTCTGACAAAGATTAACACGAATAAAAGAGTAAAAGCCAGTAAAGGTTTTGTGTTTGCTTTGATAGGCAGCTACAGGTTTGGAAGGTACCCCTATTCTTACAGCTGGCTGTCAGCTTGCAGTTGAACTTTAGCTTTGGGGCTACGATAATTTAACTATATATAGCTCAACAGGAAAATTAGTTTAAAATGACTGTTTCAAACAGCTGTATTTGCATTCACAAAGTTGATATTTTGTGAAACTATAAGCTTAGCTTCATCCTATTAAGTTATTGAAATAACTGAATGATATCAGACATGCATAAAATAGCCTATTTAGGCTGCTATGTGATACAAAACCTCACCTTGCATTTTACAATCGGGATTTTTTTTTTTATTTATCACACCCTGATGTCGACGATACGAAACGAGTGTTCAGGTGTGTTTCTTTAACTAGACAATAATATTCTCAGAGGACATTAAAATTTACCAGTGATCCGCTTGTGGAACCTCCAGCCGCGGCGACGTGCTCCGTGCACGGCACGCCGCAGAGCGGAAGATAGTCCTGGAACTCTACTACGTAAGCGCTAAAGTCCCGCCCTCCCCACTAAACGCTTCTCTCCTTCCACACGCTCTGCGTCCCTTCATAGGCCGCGCCGTGACGTAAATGCATGTTCTATTTTGGAATGCAACGTCGCGTTGCCAAGGGGAACACCGGGGGTGTGACGGGGGAGGAGGAAGGAGGAGGGGGGAGACGCTCAGAGAGAAATGATTGGTCTAATTGGTCGCTTTCAGAGATGACTCTCCCAATGTCTTCATACATGCACTTTTAAATTAATATTTATCTCCGTCGGTACTCCTTCTTGGGTCTGAAATAAACCAAAAAGGACAAAGGATGGATTTGAACTTTCCGTGGGCAATTTAGACGCGTTTATGGACGTATAGAAAACGTGTGACTCAGCGACAAATGCAGACTAAAAGATATTGAATCTAAGATTAAAAGTCCAGTTCATGATATTAGGTCCATTTTTGCTCAGCTGTAATCCAGTTTTGTTTTATCGGTTACCTGTATTCTTCGTGCAAGTTATTAACAGTTGCTTTAACACATTTTTTCTTTCTTTAAAAAATCTAGTTTATATCTAATTTTCGGTAATATATTTTTAAAAAAATACATTTTATAGGCTATAGTTACACAAACATAAATTCTCATAAATGTATAATTTCAGGTTTTCAGTTAATTACAACTTTACTTAGGATATCAGTTTTAGCTTTAGTGATAATGAACTCTTAACAACTGCTCCCATCTACAAAAATAAGGTTTACTTTTTCTGGGTGCAATGATTTTCTACTGTAGAAACCTACATATGACGTTGTGTTGCTAATTCTAATATAAATGTAATTACCTGTGTGTAATACCTTAATGTTCTGTGAAACTGAACTGTTCATATCTCCTGGTCAGGAGTGTGTGTCAGCAGGGACTGGCTTGAGCATTGTTGGCAGTGGGCCTGGGACAAGTGTTGGTGGGGAGATGCCTGGTTCATTCGTTCCCACTGTTACTGCCATAACCACCAGTCAAGACCTGCAGTGGATGGTACAACCAACTTTAATCTCCTCCCAGGCTTCTGGCCAGAGTGGCTCTACAGGCACAACAACCATGACCCAGCCTGTGTCACTGGTGGACCCATATGACATGCCAGGTCCCAGTTATTCTTCTGGGTCTGGATTCACTCCTCCAAGTTCTGAAACTCCTGGGCCAGCACCAGGCCCCATCCGCCAGTCCAGACCCCGTAGCCGTCGTACACGAGAAGAGTCTGTGAGTGAAGATGGAGATGTTGGTCTGTTAGTAAGTTTGTGTGCTTGAGCGGTTTGCCTGTTGACCCCACAGTGCATCTTTTATGTGCAGTGGAAGCCAAAACAAGTGTTGTACACCCTCAGGGTAAAATAATTTTCAGCAGTATGGATAATATAACTGAAATTTGCATGGCTAAAATTGAATGAAAGTTTTTTTTTCCTAATGCTTTGTTTGCTTGATTGTTGTTGTTTTTTTTGTTGTTTTTTTTTTTGTTATTGTTGTTGTTGCTTGTTTTTGTTGTTTGTTTTTAAGGGCATATTGTCCCTCAAGACAGATAAAGTACAAAGACCCTGAATGTTCATGTCATCATGTTCAACTGAATTAATAATATGGTCATATTTTGAAGAGTAAAAAGAAAACTTATTTCCTAAACAATATTTTCCTTCTTCATAGTTGACACCTGAGGAGGAAGAAAAGAGGCGCGTTCGTCGAGAGAGAAATAAACTGGCTGCTGCCAAATGCAGAAATCGCAGACGGGAACTTACAGACAGACTGCAATCGGTGAGTTTTTGCTGCCAGAATGAGCAATAATTATAATTACATACTTTATGTAACATTCATTGTATTTTAGATTATGTTAATAACTATATGCATTTGTGTATAGGAGAGAGAGTTATGATAATGAGGTGTTGGACTGTCATTAGGGCAATCATGATTGTAAAGAGAGATTGTTGTACTTATGGTATTTATAGTTTAATTAAGCAGCTCCTCTGTGAGGAAATAAGTAAGCTAATACCTGCAGAGGAAGAAAGCACTTCTAAGAGGGTGGATAGATCCAACAATAAAAACACTTAAATAGATGTTTAATGTAGCTACGACTTCTAACCCCTCGTTTTTTAATCTCGTCTCCTCCACCTTCCATCCCTCTGTCTTGTTCCCCTCTTCTGTAACCTCTCGTAGGAGACTGACATACTGGAGGAGGAGAAAGCAGAGCTGGAGGCTGAGATCTCGGAGCTGCAAAAGGAGAAAGAGCGCCTGGAATTTGTCCTGGTGGCCCACCAGCCAAACTGTAAGATCCCATACCAGGACCAGCCACAGCAGGGCTCAGGGCAGCTCCCTCCAGTGCAGCCCCAGCTCCCTCCACAGACCCTACAGCCTCCTGTCCCCATTGTGGGCTTAACTGTGAAGGAGGATCCCTTCTATCTTCCTCCTGCCTACACAGCCCATCCAGCCTCCACACAGCCTCAACCTGCAGTTCAGCAGCAGCAGCAAGTCCAGCAGCAGCCTCAGCCAGGAATAATGCAGGAGGTAGAGTTTTCTAGTTCTTTCTATGGCTCAAGTGAGCTGGCACCGGGTGGGCCATGCCTTATGGCCAGTGACAGTGGTGGTGGTGTTAACCATGACGGTGCGGCTATTGGCAGCTACAACACCTCATACACATCTTCATTTGTGTTCACCTACCCAGAGGGAGCCTGCGGGGTCAGTGCCAACCAGCGGAACAGCAGTAGCGAGCAGTCATCAGATTCCCTGAACTCGCCTTCGCTGCTGGCGCTCTGATTGACCGACAGACACATGCTAACATACACACATGATGCTCGCTGGAAGTAGAGGCTGCAACAAGTACATACACAGTATCAAACAGTCTCACTTATTGTGGAAAAAAAAGAAACCAACCAATCATTTGAACCTGATTGGGTTAAAGTTAGCACCTTCTGAAACACATTCCAATAAAGAGCCATAGAAAGAGTTGCACATTTGACCCAACCTTTAACATTGAGCTGAAATGCCTAATAAATTATTGTTTTGTATTGAGCAGAATACTTACAACAGGGCACGCCAAGTGATTTAAAAACGTGGTAATAAAAGTCAATATTGGCCACCTTAAGTGCTCTGAATAATAGATTAATTCACAATGAATTCTTTAATTCTAATACTCTAAAGGAGTAAAATACAACATGCTCATCTTATATCCCAACAAGCACCAAAGCCCCCCATTTGTTCCCTCTGTCGGTTGCCCCTCCGCTAGTGCTCTTGCTGTCATTCTTTTCCATGACGTCCTACCCTCTTCCTCCTGTTGAATGTATTGTGCATATCTGGCATAGGGATGGAAGACAACTTTTGAGGGTCTTTTCTTGTGGGACACAGACTGCTGATCTCTTCATTTCTTCATCTGCTCAGCTTCTATCTGCTTCTTCATTTGCTGCTTGGACCATGCAAGATGAAGATCTGAGTATTACAGCCTCCTCTAAATCTTGTGCTTTCTTCTCTCGTTTTTTGAAAATCTTCTGCCGCCTGGCTACCTGTCATGCGACCCATCTCTACCCATCTCTGTTTTCTCCTCTTCTGTCTCTATGTTTCTCCCTCTCTTTGAAGTCTTCAACCCCTGAGAGCCCGAAGACCCCTTCCAGCCCTTGGGACCTTGAGTGAAAGCCGGCACAACTAACATCCCCTTTTGCACCCTGTTATTCCAGGATTTGGATGAAGCTTAACCAAACAGAGGAACGTTTTGTTGGAGCTCATTGTTCAGATCCTTAAAGCGAACAGCAGCGAGTTTTAACATGCACACGAGCGCATAACTGAAGAATACAAAATGCAAGATGCCACTGTATTCTGCTGAGCCATTTTTTTCCATATTCACATGATACAGTTTATATACACCTTTTGTGAGGCTGGAGAGAAATTAAGAAGAAACTGATGAAGGAGGTGCAGATAAAGACAGACTAACTGAGTCCAGACACAGAATGGATCTCATCATTGTCCTCGATCTATCAAAAGCTGAAAAAATACAAGAGCCAAATGTTAAACACAAGCCAAAAAAAAAAGAAAAAGACAGCAAAAACACTTCTGCTTTTGCCAATAGTATGGATGGGTGACCTTAGAGGAACACCTTTATCAAACAAAGCCTCATCACCTAGGGCCTGCAAGAGTATATTCTTGCCATCACTCTCTCGTGTATCTGAATTGAAGTTACAGACATTTTGTTGCAGCTCACCAGCTCCGATGTTTTCTCAAAATCTACCAGATGTGAATTGTTGCCTTTATTTAGATGAGGAACTATATTTTTTTAAATATTGGGATCCAGACAACCTCTAAACTTTGGGTTCAGTGGCCTCTGTGCCTCCTCTGTTTTCTGAGCAGAGATGAGGCAGGGGTGGTGCATTCATTGTGAGTGCATCCACTCTGTGGCACCTGGCCCATTTATTTCTTTCTTTATTGAGGTTGATATGGGGAGTCAGCACAAAGCAAGACCTGGAAAAAAAAACAAACAAACGGGGAGAGCGTGTGGGCAGATGTTGTGGAGTGAGCGTCTCTTATTCGCCTGTGAATTTGTAAAATTTGTTTTCCTGTATGTTTGAGTGAGAACTGTTATATATTTTAATGTTTGTTTGTGTGATTCATTGTTTTGCACCCCTGCTTCCTTTTTATTTTTGCCATTTCTTGTTTGTTTTGTTTATTTTGTTACTTTAATACAGATTTGGTTATAACTGTACCATTACAATGTAACTATTGTTTTATTATGTTTTTGTATTTTCATTTGGCAACTTTGGAGGCATGTTGTGCACTACAAAAAATAGAAACAAGAACAAAAAAAGTTCAATTATACATCTTTTACATATACATCTAAACAGGCTAAATGTATATGTATTGGTGTATTACCATGATTGTAAAGTATGAATGTCTACAGGTGTAAGTGGGATATTTTTGTCAATGAAGAACAAGGTAAAATGTCAAAATGAATATTTTTCTAAAGGAACAAGAAAAATAGAAAGACTATAATTAATTACTGCCCAGTCCCTAAACATGAAGCACAGTGTCACTGCCTTTGTCAAAGTGTATTAATGTTTTATAAACAATATAAAGCACTATCCAAGTTACATTTAATGTATGTTTATAATAATGACATTAGAAGGTTGTGTTAATGCCGTTGTTTTGTTTGTTTTTTCCTCAGTGAGGTCTGTCCAAAGCTACTGACACCTTAATGCCACTGGGTCCTTAAGAGTATAGCATTGTAAGAAGAAGTGATAATTGTGTGATTGAATGTTACTAGACATATTATGTATCCTGCCAAGCCTCGTTCAAAGAACGTTTCATACCCAGTGTGCATTTCTGTCCAGTATAAACATATCACTTAACATATTTACAGAAATGTGTGGTAAAAAGGATAATCACTTTAGCTTTGATTGATGGACATTGCTTTGTAAAAGTTTATGCATTGTTGTATTCAAAAACCGAAAAAAAGTCTTGTGATTGTATTTGCTGGATTAAAAAAAGAACTTTATTTTCATCAAATAAAACATGTTTATTCAAAGCAATGGATAGATTAATGGTATGAATGTTTGTTTTAATGTGGCTCTTGGTGGTCAGAAAATGGGCAGACCTCATTATTTCATTGTTGATTAAGGACTGTGTTTGTACAGCTATTGAAGATGCCTTTTGAATTCCTTCAAATGCAAATGTGATGAAAATATGTTCTGGTGTCAGAATAAGCATAAAACTTGTTTAATAGTTCTCATGTATATAGGTTTTGTGGTGCTACTTATATGGGACTATAATGATGAGGCTGTAACACATCAAATGGTGGAAGGTTACATATTGCTATTACTGAGGCGCTGGGTGTCTGAAAACTCTGTTTCTCTCAATGTTTTTGTTTTCTGATTGGAAGCCAATAACAAAGAATTCCCAGCAGCAGAAGTTCTGGTAGCTCAGTAAGCACTTTTTTCTTTCACTAAAGTTTAATATAAGTGTGTCTCTAAGTGTGTGGAAAAACTGATCTTAGAAGGCCCCTGTACTGTACCTGCACTCCTCACTTATGTCCCTGAATACCACAATCTGATTCTTTCTTGGCAATGGTTTAAATTTACTCTAAATATCTGCAAGTTCACAAACAGCTATCAAATGAACTAGAAATGGTTAAATGAAGAGAGAAAAGAGAAATATAGAGCTACCAGTTATAGGAGAGGAAATAGCCTGCATCTACCTGTACTGTACAACGGCTATGATAGCATTACCTGAACAAGAGTTTCCCTATTTTTCTATCATGAGGTGAATGTTGCTGTGTTTCTATTTTTTTCCACAATTCCCATGTGCTCTGGTTTCATATTATCCCAGTAATTAAATGCAATACTTAAAATCCTCTTGGATGAACATAATGTAGCAAATCATCCAGTAATCAGACTGACTGCTACTATATTTCAAGTGTGATGATGTATTGCTTTACTTCTCAACTTTTGTTACAGTATTAAAATATTATCCAAAATATTCAAAGTAAGATTTATTTTGAGACAATCTTCATGAAAAAAAATATGTGAAAATAAGTATTTTTTTCATTAACTGATGATGCTTGCAAGACCAGTTTTCTCATTTGAGGAAGCTTTTCCTAGACTCTCTTCTATTGTTTAATTTTTCTCTTCTTTTTTTTTTTTTTTGTACAAATTGATATGTGTTCTGTGTTTTTTGGTGAGCATTAAGTCATTCTGAGATTGTATGAAAATATGATAGATGAGAAGAGTATGAATTATATAAGTGAAATGCCAAAAGAAACTAAGAGTTAAAATATCATTTAGGTGCCTGGAAAATGCATAGCATGGTTATGAAGGGCCTCTGCATTACGTTTATTACACATTACTGTAAAGTAATGTGTACCTTGTTAATACCCTTGTTTCTACTCTTGAAGAGGACCAAAATGTACCACATTTTTGCAACCATTTCACTCTGATTTTCTGTGGCCATATTTCAGCCTCTGGTTTTTTGTTATCTTAAGATGTTTACAATATTAAGTTTTTATTTTCAGTTTTTAGACTATAAAAGCAGGGTGAGCTGTCTCCTTCATGATGGTTTGACCAAATGCCACCTATTTTCAGTTTGTGAAGAATTACACAAATAAAGATCATATTACCAGATAAATGTGAGTTGATTAATCCATCAGTTAGCTCTTTGGACAACTCTTATGTTTGACTTTTTGAATGTGTTTAAACAAAATTAATTCACCTAATTTGTTGCTTGACTTGAGGCTGCAGAAAGTAAGGACCTGAAAGTGATTGTGCTTTTACATTTAACTTCAATTTAAAGTTTTTTTGTGTTTTACAAGAGTTCTAAAAAAAAATTGAAATGTCATATACACACTTTTTTAAATAATGCAAAGCAAGTCAGGTAGCAGTATAAAACTAAACCAGAAGTTCTTTTACCAGATAAGTGCTCAGAAATCTGACCATCCCTTCCTTCCTTAAGTAAAATTTGACTTTATAATTGCTTTGAATTATTCTTTTCTGCAGCTAGAAAGCTGTAAAACAAACACACTGTCATGATTCTTTGGCACTTTTCTGTCAGCACTGTGAAAAAAGACCACAATGCTGACATTGCTTCTTTAGTTAAAACACCCCCCAGTGTTACCTACTTATCAAACCAGTACTGATATTGTAAAAAAAACTAAACTAACATCTACCAATATCAGTATAATGCTCTTTACTTTTCTTTTAGTGTCTTCTCTTGTTATTCCTTTTAGTCGGTTCTTTATTCTCTGGTTCAAGTTGTTATTCCTTTTTTATTTTGTCGAATCCACCACTTTGTGTTACCTGCACTCTTTCGTTCCTGTTCGGTACACATCTGATTATAATGAACTAATTACAACAGGAGCTTTGGGTTCTCTTGTTCTTTGCCAGGGCTTTATTATTGTTTTGCATAGTCTTTTTGGGTTAACTTGGTTATTTTGGGCTATTTTATGTAGGTTATCGGTCTACCCTGCTGTGGCAGTCAGTGCCCTTTGTTCCAATAAATATAATTTTCTTTACGATTTCTTGTCTCTTGACTCTTCATGCTACATGCTTTACAAGCCTAGCATCCCCATCCTTCCACAGCCAGCATTGTTTTGGGTCAAAGACCAAACTGTGTCCTTGTTTCACTCGTCTGACTGAAGCTTTGTTATCATGCCGATTAATTCTGCAGTGGGCTATTCATCCTGACTACATCAGATTTGTGGTTATAATCACATACATTACTCCACAGCATGTCATAAACTCTCTGGTGCACAAGCTGTACCCCTTATGCTGAATACACTACTCACATATACTCATCCAAATATAGAGCTACCTACGACTGTGGCCAAACGACTCAAACTCATCTGATCATCAAACTTTCCTCCGGACTTTTCTTCAGCAAGCTATCTAAGTAAAATGTGTCGTAACCCAACTGCTTTGGTCGATTCACAGTCTTTGTCGCCATCTAAAGGCATCTAAAGTAAAATTTGAACCCTCTTGCTGTCTCTGCCGGATGTTGCGTTCAGGGGGAGGCGGAAGTGTTCTGTGTGCGTCTTACGTCACCATACATTTGTCGTAAACATGGCGTCAGTGACAACAGGTGAGAACATAAAGGCCCAGCCGGTCGACCATAACTCTTGCCCACAATTTAAAATTTTTATAAATTTCTGTGAGAAAATATTGCCACATGAATTATAAATATTATCTTAATAGTTTAATTGTTTGCTGTTTGTAGTAGGTATCTAAAAGGACTGCCAGCTCATTCTATTAAGGGCTAAAGCTAACGCCAGGAAAATGCTAAAAGAAACCGGTTTATATGTTGGGCTTATATGCGTTCATTGAAAATGCATATTTCTATTTAATTACAAACAAACAGTTCAGAATTATACACGGATTGATTGGCATGTTTAATTGGTGTCAAAATGGTTACGTCCTAGTTTTAAGCTACCGGTTCCCACTCAAAAATATCCATGATATCAGATTTTAATGCTAGTTTCGCAAAATGCCTTCATTCTAGGTTTATAGCCATGAAAGAGTTTTCATAGTGCCGACTGGTCTGTCATTACTGGATGTAACTTGTTCAGATAGCTGAGTGTCAAATGAGAATTTAGCCACCGTGTCAGTGTGGCTGAGTTCACCATTAACAGTGAGGACATGTTAGACAGAGCTTTGTGGTGGCAGCTGTTGTGCCTCTTTTATTTTGTATGTGTAATACAAGTCACAAGACGTTTCATAATTGGTGGTATAAATAACCTCCAGCTGCCTGTGGTCAGCACGTGTTAGACCTCAGCAGCACACTGCTGTCCACCCAAGTTTACATCTTCCACTGGAGTATGGCGTCAAGTTCCTCTCCTGCAGACTACAGTATTAGTGACAGTCTCAGTCTATTGTAGATTTGTACTTTGGAGATTTAACTTTAATGGCTTTCATTTTGCCATAAGTACAGGAAAAATATAATTTATCCAACCATTTCTCTGTCAGTTTTATGTTCTTTGCCTTTGTATAATCTGGAACTGAACACTTTGGTCTTCTTGACTGTCAGTCCTTAATTAAGCAAACAGTATTAAGGGCTTATTTACAAATTTCCTTCCAGTCTGATTATATTTTAATGTCCTTACATTCTTTTTTGGGTTAATATTTTTAAAAAGATCCTTTTCATTACCTTCAGCCACTTCAGAGTGGATTCAGTTTTTTAAAGATGCGGGGATCCCAGCTGGTCTTGCCGTCACTTATGCAGTTTCCTTTGTTGACCACAGGTAACGTAAACCTTTTTCTTTATAAACCTCATATTACACATTTCATGCATTTGTCATCTCCCTCACATTTTTTCTCTGTAACTTTATGCTACTGAAGAATTCAGAAGAACATGCTGATGGACCTAAGTAAAGACATAATGATGGACCTTGGCATTACAGTTATTGGTGACATCATTGCCATTCTTAAACATGCCAAGCAAGTCTACAGACAGGTGAGGCCAGACTTTATGTTTCAAAGTTAAAATGTTGAAAATAACTTACAAAAAGGCATTTTGATAGGGGCATATGAGTTATAGCTGTATTATAGGAATTGGGAGGAACTATCAGCACCTCACAAGTTTTAAATAAACACTTTGAACTCAAATAAAAGGATATTTAATTTTTCCCCAATGTTCAAGTCAGTGTGCTTGGTTAATCAGCTGGACTGAAACATTGGGATTTTTTTTTTTTTTTGTCCATACGTCAGAGTAGGGCTGGGCGATGTGACCAAAATCTCATGTCTCGATATAGCTCATTTTTTATCCCCATAACAATATACATAATGATATAAAATTGTTTGTGTAATTTTGTGTCAGTAATCTGTTATTTGTCAGATGTGCTTGGCAACAGCAGCAGTGATTTCCTTCCATCTTTGGGAACTATGGCCGTATAACATTTCACGGGGAAAAACCTGTTGCAGCGTTTGCGTCTGGAGTTTATGATGAGCGCTTTCGCCACCACTTGCTTTTGCAGCTTTTGCTCGTTGACTCTATTTTGTATCCTGTATTCTTTATCTTGATTCTTTAGCAGGTGCTAAAATGAGTTACCGGTAACTGTGTCGGAGTCCATGGTTGGGATTGTGAACTAATCTTGTTGTCGGTTCCACGTCGGTCTTTTTATATCCAAACTGCATCCATGCAGCAGAAATTTCCCCTCTTTTATGAACAAGCTCATCAGTTTTGGTTGGCAAGTCACCTTTTAGTGAATTATCCTGCTCTGAAACACGTCTGCTACAGTCTTTCTCCATGTTTGTTTTTATATTGCAGCGTGCATGCCATAAAGCACATCTTGACATAAGATATGGCAGCAAAGCACCTTATCGTGGTGTAAACAATAGAGCCTCATATGAAACGGTAGACATTTATTATCGTCCAAATGGTATATGGTCATATCGCCCAGCCCTACGTCAGAGCTGTATCAGACCTGTTGAAAGTACTACCTCCCAGTCAGTGTCTTCTTGTCGGGTGCTAATTTTCATATTTCTTAATTTTTTCTGTGATTGTCCTTTATCAGGACATGTGCAAAATGGCAACTGAGGCAATTTCTTCTGGACAGACCAGCCTTCAAGCAGAGCTTAGAAGAACTGCCAATACACGTAAGTAAATAACAAAAAAAAACATTATACAGATAAATTACCAGCTGTGTTTGAATTTATCCATTGCATCAGCATTGTGTCCACCACAATTGACATCCATTTAAAGGCTGTTTTCTAATATATTCATAAGTAACAATATTTACAATTTTGCCAACTTAGTGAACATTAGGAGAGTCACCCAACACACTTTTCTATTTTTATTTCACATTTCAACTCTTAAAAAAAGCCTAATGCATGTTTGTTTGAAAGTTTGCTTACATAGCTAACCTGCTTGCAGATGGCCTTTTTTTGGTCCAAATTTTTGTGTCTCTATTATGTGTATTTTCTTTGCATCTTGCAAGACCAGTTTTGTCATCTATTTGTTTTTTTAAAACCTTTTTCACATCTTCATAAAACAGAAAAAGAGATGTAGGCTGTTATTTCAAGTGACAAAGTTGTCTTTGCCTTAAGAAAGCTGGATCCTAGCTGTTATGGGTCTTCAAGCATAAGCTTTACTTAATACTTTAAATGAAACTATCCTAATCCCAGGTGTTGAAAATTGACGTGTTACTTTTTCTCAGCTGCTACTCGCATGATTGCGAATGCCTTGAGCCATGAATCCCCACCAGCCACTCCAGTTCGCCGGACTGACAACCGCCTGTCCGTTACAGTATCCAACACACAAGCAAACAAGAATAACAAAGCAGGTAATGAATAGTATAAAAAGTGTCACCTCATTGGTCCTTTATTTGTTGCCCTCTTATGCGTCTGTTCATTCCTTGTGTGTCCCCCACTTTGTCAGTTGTAAGTCAGCCTGCAGATGAGGGAAATGGTTTGCCAGCAACGAAGCGCCGACGTGTGACGGCAGAAATGGAAGGCAAGTACATCATCAACATGCCCAAAGGCACCACGCCTCGTACACGCCGAATCCTTGCCCAGCAGGCCAAAAAAGGTAGGCCTGACCCAGTGGTCTCGCCAGCAAAGCTCTGAACTAACACTACTACTCACCAGAACTAATCAATGCTTAAGTTTTCATGAAAATGCCCTCTGGCTAAATTGGAGCATCTGCCATGGTGCTGATAATCAAAGCTTGCTTAACCTTGCTTCACTTAGTAATTCAGTTTACTGTGTTTACTAACTCCTCCTCTAATCCACCTAAAATCACTTCTCCTGTTAAAATGTCCTTTTTATCCTATTTATTATTTTTATTTTCTGACATTGTAAGATATTGTCTGTCTTTACATCCTGATCTCCTGTGATTCAACGTAAATTAGCAGTTAGTTTCTAACTTATTGAGTCTATACAGAACATTTTTATCGTAATGTGTGAAGGTAATTGTAACATTTGACTTAGTGACTGGCTCTTGGTTTTAAATTTCTTTTCAATGTAAACAATAAACCTTATGACGGCATAAAAAAAATAAATAATTAAAAATTGTACTTTTCTTATTAATGGGTAGTAAATAAGTTTTGAAGTTAAGCACGAATCCCAGATAAATGACAAAGGTAGATAACATATTTAACTGAAAACTGACTATATTTTCCAGACTACAGATTGCTCCAAAGTTTAATACCTATCAGTCAAAAAATGGAACATGAAGAGAAAAAAAAAAACATACGCAAACAATGTCTGACTTTCAATGGTTAAATTTTTATAGAATTTTCTTTATAATGATTTTTGTCAGATTTAAGTTATTTCTGTGACCATTGTCAGATTTTCTTTCATTGACCGAAGGCTACCAACAATTTTGTCCACATTTGTATAAGTCTCTCTGTATTATAAGTCCTATTTATTAAAAAGATCGACCTGCAAAGTTTTTTGTTTTAATTTCTTCAGGAACTACCAGAGCGTCAAGATGTAACTGCATTGTTGACAAACCAGCACATTGTTCTGGCCATCTTGCTTTCACCCCGTAATAAAATCTGCTTATTCAGCAAGAGTAACCTCTGCTTTTTGCCAGTCCCTCAGAAGTTTCTCACTCCCTCTAAGCTTTCATTTTTGCTGCTTTATTACTATTTTTGGTTGTATTGTTTAAGTTGTTCAGTGGTAGAGGAACAACATATATTTGCCATAAACCTAGAACGCCCTCTTATGTCTGTCTTTACATATTTTGAAAAAAACTCTATATCAGTCAAAAAAACGCATAATGAAGAGAAAAAGACATATATAAGTTGCAACCTAACTATAGTATAAGTCACAGGAGTACCCAGTCTATAAAAAATAGTCTCACTTACAGTCTCAAATACTGTAACTCAGAATTTTTTTTAACCCTGAGTATACACAACAATATGGCCTCAAAAAAGTTATCTACTGTTAGTGAAGATTTAGCATGGACAAATTCATTAAAAGGTTATTAAAAATGCAGTTACTCTACATCAAAAAGTAGCACAATTAATAAGCATTATACTGATATTGGTAGATGTTAGTTTAGTTTTTTTACAATATCAGTACTGGTTTGATAAGTAGGTAACACTGGGGGGTTTTTTAACTAAAGATGCAATGTCAGCATTGTGGTCTTTTTTCACAGTGCTGACAGAACATGCTCAAAAAGTAGAATTCAGTATTTGCTGAAGTAATGTGAGTATGATGCCATGTAAAATAATTGTTTACAACCACATTAAGCATCCCAACAAAAACTCCATGTGGTTAATTATATGGAACTGGAGAACAAAGCAAACTAATCCCATCATACAGCTGGTTTTTGGATGCTTTGGTTTTGATCTCTCTGTTTTTATACACTAAAAGACTTTGGGGAAACACGGACAACCTATGGTATCAGTGTCAAGTTTTCTTGCAAATACAAGTGAAAAGACCACATGAAGATTAACTTTGAGGTTATGAACCATCATGCTTGTGGTAGAAAGAGTCCTGATTTGCAAAACAGGATAAAGACTTTTATGAATATTAAAAAAAAATCCTTCTGCGAAAACAGCTGGAGAAAAAGTTGGACTTTGTACTGCCTAAATCAAATATTATAACCACCTTACACTAAATACTTTACAGGGATTTGGGATAAATAGCAGAAATTATGTTAAATTCCTTATTTGTGGGTTACAAGCCTGATGTGCATACTGGTATTAAGAATGCATTAAAACAGTCTTTTTGTAACACTGTTTTAGGTTTTTGAGATTGGGTGTGTTGCAATTGTCGCTGATTATTTGATATTGCTAATGGAAAAGATAAATAGGAACCAAAGCCATCAGAGTCTAGCTAACAACTTTGTGTTGGAAATAAAACTTTGTTTCTTGTTTTTCTTTAAAAGGTTTGAAGCGTACCTCTGTTTTTGAAAGACTTGGAGCTGAATCGAAGGTTGAGACAACAAGTAACAGCAAGGTGAGGCCTGTCAGCACATCTTAAAAGTCACTGCCTTATAATAAAGCTGAGTTCTGAGTTTATAATGTGTTCATTCTTTTGCAGCCCACTGGTGTGTTCAGTCGCCTTGATGGAGGTGATGAAAGCGAAGACACACCAAAGACCGAAAATACAACTGTAAACTTGAATGAAGATGATGATAGTGATGGAGAAGGCTCTGTCCTCCAGTATGCTGGTGTCCTCAAGAAATCCCGTCCATCCCAGAAGAGAAGGCTGGCTACAAAAGCGGCACCAATGACCCTGCGACGTCTGGGAGGCAAATTTAAACTACCTCCATCCGATTCTCCATCATGCTCCTCTACCTCTTCCCAGAATGGTGTCCCGCCTGTTAAGATTAGTGTTCTTCAGAGACTGGGCAAGCTCCCTGCCACAAATGCTGCTGTGTCTTCAACGCCTGCTGATACACAGGACAACAGGGTCACCAGCACTAAACCCAGAGTACAGGAGAGATCCACCATAGCAAGCTCCAAGGTCAGCAGCAGCACTGGGGCCGGGGGGGCAGCAGCAGCAGCAGGAGGAGGAGACTCGGGGGGGGCCAAAATGGACGTCAAGGCTGTCAGCGTTTTTAAGCGACTGGGCAATAAGAAAACCTAAGACACTCTGTAAAAAGTAAACTCTTTCTAGACATTCTTTATAGGGTTTGTATCGGCACCTTTTTGCATTTATCTTGCTATATGCAAGACTGCAAATGATTATTTACTGAGTTTTTGTTTGTTTTCTTCCCCTCAGTTTATGGAAAGTTAAAATACAGTTTTAGGGAATCTTAAAGCTATTTTTTTCCCTTTTTTTTTTAAACACATAAGTCACTCTGCCATTTTAGTAATTTGTTTAGTGTCCAAATTTTAATTATGAAGACTTGTTGTGCTACTAGTAGGCTATTTATCATGTCTCAGTCATATCTGCCATTTACTGTATTTTAGAAGTATGTATTTGAGTAAATTTGTAAGCTTAAGTTATGAGCATGAGATGACTTGCCATGATGGTGGTTTTACTTTTTACTGCTAACTATTCATATAAGATTTCTGCTGCCTAAACTTCCTTTTCTCAGATTCCTGTTTACTGAATACAGCTGAGCTGTAGAAAGTGTTTGTCCTCCTACTGATCTTGACCTGTGACAAAAATAGGAACATGGTGATGAAGTTCAACCTTATCGAACATTTTCACTTTCACCTTCTCTACTACAGTACAGTGTTTTCTATAATCTCCAACTTGAAAACCTCATCAATAGAATTTTATTTTGAAATGCACTGTATAGATTTGTTAGTCTGGATATCCTTCAGAACAGAAGAACATGATCTGTTCTGATGCTTATTTTCTATGTGGACATTGTAATATCCAAGTAGAGAACCTCAGATGTGCCATCAAGCCTGGTGTTGGGGGCCACTGTACTTTAGCTCCACTTGTTACTTCGCCCAGCCCACATATGGGTTCATTATTACCAGAGCTTTTCACACTGTAAATATTTTTTAAAGTTTTTTTATTGCGTTACGACAACAAAGCAAACGCAAAAAGAGCAAAAGATGCCATAAACTATTAAAACAATGTTTAACATATTGAAAAGATGTTCAACAAAATTTACCTGAAGAACAATTAAATCAGGAAATGTGCCCCAATGTCTGAGCTGTTTTATTTTTTTGGTCTTCAAAGGAAATATTACTGCCCATTTCAGTGGCATCAGCTGAAACTCTTCATGATCTGTAAATGTTACCAGTAACAGTAACCTTTTATTAAGTTGCTCGTTAACCTGTCCACTTTTTAAACATCCTCTTTATTCATAGAGGATTTGTAGCAGCACATTATTTCTTCACAACTGATTGGTGGGAGTATTATGGTAATTATCTTTCATGAGAAGGTGCTATCTACTACAGCAAGAAATTCTTAACAGCCATATAATAAAAGTTACTACTGTCATTAAAAGTTATACATCCACTAAAAAAATCAAACACATGTATTTATGGCTATGTCAGCATGCTTTGCAAATGTACCTGCATCTCATTAATGTTTTTAATCAAAACTTTTGATGAAATTAAATTTTCTGAATTGTCAAAAGAAGTCTGACCACCTCAAATTCAAGGAATTTTGAATAATTATTTCCACATAAGATTTAAAATATGACAGAATTCACTTAAATATGAGTTTGATTGTTTTTTTCCCATGCTATAATGCCCATGTTATATGTATTTTGAGCTAAAGTACCTCAAACATTCATTTAAAAGGCAATTTGAACTCCCGAGGGGTGAAAAAAACTTTAGATAATTAAAGACATTTAAAAAGAAGCAATATTCCTTTTTTCAAACTAATGATTTTGAACAATTTATGTTTAGATAATGTTTTATGATCCCATTGTAATGAAGTAAAGTTGGATGATCAAGGAGGAACATTTTGAAAAATTCAGTTAAACATTTATTTAAAGTTCAGTGAGGATTTTTAGCATTAACGCATGTCTGATGTCCGGACTTTTACGTGATTTATCATCCTGATATACCACATAAGCCTGATCCATGAACCAGCAAATGTGAAACTTAACGCTTGTTTTTCACTCAGCACTGGAGTCAATTATGCTCCAGTGCTGAGTTGATCTTATGTAAGACTGGTTTATCTCTGCCGGTTTATCACTCACAATAATCAATACAAAGATGAGTAAATAGTCTTGGGGTACAGAAAAATCGAGGGAACCCAAGGTGTCATACAAGGTTGTAATTTGTGGACAAAAACAAACAAAAAAAGAAAGAAATACACAAAAGGATTTTAAACACTACTATTAAGCAAAGAATAATAACTTGAGAAAGAAATTTGATCAAAATAAGGTAGCATAATATGATTATAATTATACCTTCTGTGTTTTTAATGAGGTAAAAAAAAAAGTATTAAACATGGTATGTCATTTTGTTATTTATCAAATCAAATTTAAGTCAAGATTCAGTAAACAGTGTGAAATGCCAAGTACAGTTAATATTTCTAATTAAAAACTATAGGAGCAGTATATACCTGTACATTCGAATACTGGTTGCTGTCTTTCCTTTTTTTTTTTTGTTTTTGTTGCTCTCACTTTGTGTGTTTGTCCTTCTTTTAATGTTGTGTTATTTTACACAATGTAAATATATGCATCGAAGGGGCACTGGTTTGCCTTCTGTATATGTTTATATTTTATTTCTAAAAAAATTAATAAAGACTTAAGTGGAAAAAAAAACAAAAACTATAGGAGCAGCAGGTACTGATAATCCCTTAATTATTTGATCTTCAGCAGGTATGAGCAGCCTTGTAAAAGTAGATCTTTGTAAAGAAGAGTATGCCAGAATCCTATGATGATCACACAGATTAAGTATTTATGCTGAAGCTGGTCTACAAACACCTTATCCCTGAAAGAAGGTGTAGTTGCTTCTTACCATGTATAAAGCAAACAGAAGTAGACCAAAAAAGCAGAAATGTAACACCGCATTTCTGCTTTATTTTTAAATATAGTGTTACATTTCTGCTTTCATAGGGTTTAAGTTTAAATATATAAAATGTTTTTTTGTTTTTTTTATAATCAATTAACTACTACTAATGATTAATTAATTATAAAAACTGGTCCAGAATCACCATAGTTTGGTTAAAGGTTCTTTTGTGTCTCTTTCAGTTTTGATCTTGGTCTGTAATGCAAGTGTGTCCTTCTCCCCTTGTGCCCATGAGCCTGTTGTTGTTAAAAACACGCATTCGTCACTTCTCTGAGGGGGATGATGATCAGTAAAATGACAGGAAATTAGATTTTTCATTTTGTGTGATCTGTGCAGGGATATGGCTACTTGTGGGCTCCATAAACCTGTGTTACAAAACATCAAAATAGGTGCAACTGACATTATTTCCCCTTGAGGTCGCTCTCCTCCTCCTTGTCATCATGTTCCCTGCAGGCTCCTGCACTCCATTTCCATCTCCTGAAAATCTTATCATCTGAAGCCATCAGGTGCTTCTTTTTGGCTACAGTAATGTTTATACTGGCGGCATGAGCTAAAGAGGTTTAACTTTAAACGTAAATTATCATCTGCTTTTTTCTTTTTCTTTTTTTTATCCCGGAATTCATATTTATAGCCTATTTATTTATTTTCTATTTCATTTTGTTGTAATTGCGAGACCTATCTACTTCTAAACAAAGGAAGGAAAGTGATCCGCAGTTTTTTCGTGGGCCATCAATTAATTATTTGACACAATAGGAACCTGAAAAGCTAATAACTGAACTGGTCAAAAATCCCACCTTTGCTTTATGGACTAATAAAAAAAAAAATAGAGAAGGCTGTAATAAATATCGATAGACAGTAATTATTGGTATTATGTCCCTCACATGTTAACAATAAGCAACATGTTCCTCACTATTTTATTCCTTTCGGTTTTGCTTGTTTTGACAGACAAAAAAAAAAATCATCTGCAGCAACGCCTCACGACTTCTCTTATTTCCCACAATGCTACGCGGCAGGGGTTGTGCGCTGTCTGTGGTTCTGAAGCTGCGTGTGTCACTGAGGTTGCAACCATCCACACGAGCATCCTTCCGTGAGAGGACCAGAACGGCGAGGAGCAGGAAGATTTAAAGCTGGTTAATTCAGGATGTTTCCACCAGCTCCTCTTATGCATCATATTTGTTTTTAAGAACCGGAAGTTTCTACTTTCCCTCTTGAAGCAGAAACAACAAACAGAGGCGCCTGGAGCCTTTTTTCTCGGCTGTTTTTTGAGGCTTGTCGTGTCTCCGGTGGCGCCGCCTGCCCAGTCGAATCTGCGTCCTGTCCCGCATCCTTTATGCACAGCACGCTGCTACGGTCCTCCCCAACAAAACACACATTCGTGTCTGATCATCATGGACCGCTCCAGCCGCCTTCACTGAGAGACATGGAAGCCAAACAACACCCCATAAAAAGTCTAAAAAGCTACCCGGAGACCGGCGGCCGGAGCCTTGCAGCAGCTGCCGGAGGGGACGGAGGTGGGTATCGTGCCGGTTCAGGTGAGATGGAGATGGAGGTGAAGATCCAGAAAGCCATCGACTTCAAGGTGGAGGGTCATCGCTGCTACAAAGAGAAGAAATTTCGGGAGGCGATTGGCAAATACCACCGGGCGCTGCTGCAGCTCAAAGGTGTGCATGTTGTCGATGGGACGACGGGTTCCGAGGTTAACCTGCTCAATCAAGCTGCGGCCAAGCTGACCGAGGAACAGCGGAGAGCTGTGGAGAGCACCGAGATCGAGTGCTACGACAGCCTGACAGGTGAGCGGTGCAGGTACACCCACCAAACGCTCCAGTTTCGGGAGCCGCGAGGTGCTGCTGACACCATTGTTCGTTCCGGTTCAGAGGGTTCACTCAAGCTACTGGGCTGTAGTTATTTCTGCAGGTGCATGCTTTCTGTTGTGCAGAGGCATGGTAAATAATCCTGCTGCTGTGGGAGCGCAAGAATGCCGTATGTTTATATTCAAGGAGGACAAATTGTGCTGATCTTAGTGGAAATAAGAAATTATTGGACCACCAGTGAATCATTTAGCCAAAAAATGCCATTTTCAGATATAAGTGAGTAATGCCACTGTGTAAAAATGAGCAGGTCTTGTAATACTAATACACAGGCTTTACAGTTATTTGTGTGTGTGTGTGTGTGTGTGTGTGTGTGTGTGTGTGTGTGTGTGTGTGTGTGTGTGTGTGTGTGTGTAAGTGTGTGTATGTGTTGGGGGGGTAAACAAACATTAGGCTGTATAAGCTTTGTTTTCATTATGTATATCGGAGATATCCGTTTTTTCGTAGGAGTCTGAGGACAGGGAATAAAAGGTTGTGTTTTAAACAGAACAACAGGTTTCCCAGGGAAATCTGTTGTTCTGTTTCCGTCCATCACTGTAGAAATGTAAAATGACATTTATCAATATTGGGTGTGACAAAAATAACCCCAATGAACTGATTAGAGTTCAAATCATGAATATCTTTTACTATCAACTGTTTACTTTTCAGTCATACTTCAGGGTTTTTATGGTCAAGACCAAAAAGAAATCTCTGTGCTTGAGATAACATGGTGTAGAATTACTAAAATAAGGTTGCTTTGTTGTTGTTGTTTTGTTTTGTTTTTTTAAAGTGAATTTAGAAAACAATTATATAAAAAGGAAGCAAGAGGTATTGCCAAACTTTGATGTAAAGCCTATAACTAAAGCCTGCAGTGTTAACAGCAGGTTCTGTTGAATACTGGCACCCAGAAGGGCCTGACCATGGTTGTGAATAATGGTGCACACTAGAGCAGTGGCATCAGGTTATTTATGGGACATCATAACCTATGTGAATGTTGACATTTTGGGCCATGAGTGTGGCGATGTTATGTGTCATGTCTGCGCCAAGCACCATTCAGTTTGGTTGCCATGATGCATTGGTGGTTGCTGCTTCTGTGCAGCATTCAGGGCCTGTCTGCAGCCTGTGGGGACGCCACTGTGGTATGAAGGAAAGATGGGGGAGGGAGTGAGGGAAGAGAGAAAAAACAAGGAAGTAAAAATGAGTGTAAGGAAGTAAAAAGCCAGGATGAATCAACTGATGGTGGAAATAAGACAGACAGAAAGGATAAACAGAAAGAAAGGATGTCATTTTGAGAGGAATAAAAGAGGGGGTAAGAGAAGGAGAAGTGGATTGCTACTATGTGACCAAGGTCCATATTTACCATGACAAACAGATTTTCTCCTGTTAATATTATTCATGTCCTCCCATCACTACTCATTCAGGCATGCATGAGCACAAAACCCCAATTAAACACTCCTTTTTTGTTGATGAATATATTTAAATCAGTTATGTTTTGCAATCATTCACTAATTCCTGGAATAAGAGGTTGACGTCAGGCTGCTTTGAATACCAGGTAATTGGGTTGGTTTGTGTGGCCCATTGCTGGGATTCCCTGGCATCAAGGCTGTCTTTTGAATGCAGGCACTCTTCATACTGACTTTCAAGATTATTTTTTTACTCACTCATGTTGGCTGTTAGGAAAACAAATGTGCATAAATGTTCTCTGGAGCATCTCAAATCTATCTGTGTTACCACTTGTATTCAGTACTGTCGCACTTGTGATTTGATCACCCAAATACACGGGTGTGATTTTTCAGTACGTATGTACTCGGCAAATTCACAGACATAACAGTCATCTGTAAATTAAAGAAAATAATAAACAAGATACAAAAGTAAAGCAAATATCAATCAACAACATGCACTTTTATCCACCTGGCAATAAATTTAAACAATATGAATAAATTACTGTATGTATTCAAAAGTGCTGTTGGTTTATTTTATAAAATGAGCCAAAATTGTGTCAGACTTTGCAAGGAATTGGCTTTTCAGCTCAAGTCCAGATTAATTAGCAGATCTTACACACACAGACTGCAGAACTCTATGAGCTTTGCTGGATCTGAAATGTTAAAACTCATGCAAACTGCATTACTTCACACTTAACAGATAATCATTCAATTACCATTTTTTTTCACGACTTAATATGGTTATTTCACAAAATTAGCTGATATACACAGAAAAGTTACTTTTTAATAATAACATCAGTGCAAATAGTTAATGATAAAAAAAAAAAAACAGTGAACCTGCTATGTGTTTTATCTGAGCTTTGTCTTTCAGTTTACTGGGAAGGTCTATGATGTTACTTCTGGTCTGTATGTACATGTATATGTATACATAATTAATGATTTACATAACCATGAATCATGCATTAAGTTAGGGAGTAACTGATAATTATATGTAATTTCATTGTATGGTTTAGGAAAGAAGTATTGTAATAAAAGGTCTTGAGTTTTGGGCTGCACTGACAACTTAGTGTTGAATGATGTCAGCTTACCACATTAAATTCTTTAATCCTTCAGTCACAGCCCACACACAGTTTAATAACAGTACTCCTGGTAACTGTACTGTTTGTACAGTTACTTGCATATATTACTGAAAGTCGTGCAGTTTACATAAAATGAAAAATGTAGGGAAATGACTATTTAAATTGATCACAATTGCATTTTACAAATTATTATACTGTACTTTTGTGTTTTTTTGTGACAGCTGAAGTTTTCTCTGCAGTTTGTACTGTGGAGGGTTCATACAACAATGTTGAGATAGTGTGCTTGAACTAAAAAGAGATATCCTGCCAGGGCAGCAGTGGGTCAGGAGGTGGAGCAGGTTGTCCAATGACTGGAAGGTCCTGCAGTAATCCTCCTGGGTAAAAGACTTCACCTGCCTTGCCTAAGGGCTGGCATCGCTGTGTCCATCAATGTGCCCACGGCAACTGTGGCTACACTTGTAACTTAACATCACCAAGTATAAATGAGAAGTAAATGACAATGGTATGGTGCACTGAATGATGTGCCCATGTTAAAATAAAGAACCCCTTACAGGAAGAGGCAGGATAATGAAGTAATAAAGACAAAAAGTGGAAATGAAACTAATAGGTGCCTTTTAAAGAGGTTAAGTAATTATTTTAAAAACCTGCTGAACAATGTAGTTTTTGGTACAGGAGCAAACCGTGCATTTTAGGAGCTATTTTAAGCTGTGGGTTAATACACATTTGATACACTCTTTACACTAGTGGGAAGATATCTACAGTGCCAGCATGGTAATAAAGGAACATGTTGTCCAAATACAGCTGCATGCACTCTCAGAGAAATGTGTACATGTACCTTTAAGAGTACAAAGGCTTGTCATTAGGCTGCAACCTACAAAAGTATTTCTGTTGTGCCCTTAATAGAGGGTACTCATTGTACCTTCGCAGTTTGTACCTTATTAAGACCAATATTGTACCTCTGGTCATGTCTTGTACCTTGATTTAAAAACAGAAAATGTCTCCCATCTCAGTCCAAAAGGAAAATAAGCTTTTTCTCTCTCATACACACACTCACATTCACATGCCAAAACAAATCAGGCAATGTGAGGTTCACTGTCTTGCACAAGGCAACTTCATTCAGAATAAACTGTAGAAATACAAACTATTTATTACTTGGGAACTTAAAAAACATAAAGATTTGTACATGCTTAAAAATATTGATATATCTGAAGCCTCTCAGGATTTGTCATGGTATTTGGAAACCTTCAGCACATTATTTCAAATATCTGTTTAATCATAAACTGTGACTAAGACAAAGATTCATTAAGGAATGAAGAAAAGTGCAGCATCGAGAAATGTAGTGCATGGGACATTATCAAAGCTATTTTTATTTTGATAATGTCCTACATCATCATATCTTTGTTGTAATACTTCTATTTATTCTCCTAATCTAACACAAAGACATATGAAAACAGAGTAATAAAGAAAAGAGCTAACGCTCTAAATATATTGACTGAAAATAAAACTTTAAAGTCTTGCATTGGCCAAGTTTTTATGAGGTTATTGCTATTCAGTAAGTGATGTTTCAGAAAAATAAAGAAGAAACTTATTTAAGAGGGAAAGGACATGTAACTATAACTAATAAAGTAATTTAAATGATTTTTTAACAGAAGGTTTTATAAATCCCATTAATTCCCATTAAATGCTGGGTACAACGTTGTTTGTAGCCCTTGATGTAAGGCTCCATCTGCTTACCCAGAGTTCTGATGGGCAGGCAGTGGTCACTATGGTCATGAGTGAGGTGCAGCCGTTTCATTGGCTAGCTCTCCCTGAATCTGGCGTATTACAGGAGGGTAACAACCAAACCAGTACCAGTCTCACATCACGTGTGAGGCTGATTGCATGTCAGCAGTTGTGTGAGAGTGTATTTGCTGGTGTTCATCCATGTAAGTGTGTTTGTTTGTTTCTGCATTCACAGGCTTGAGAAACAGCATCTTGCTCGAGGCATGCAGCGAGCGAGTGTGTGTGGCTTTGTTTTGTTCTTCAAGTCTTACCATACCCACTGCTGTTATTTCTGATTTTGTTTAAGCAGTGTCTCAGTGCAGACATTGCGAAGCGATGTGAATGTCTTTCCTTATCTTTTGACTTTGTTGTGATGAGGGCATGCTCCTCTTGCTGACTTTGTGTGTCATTCATCAGTGAATAACATATAAAACACCATTTATTTCAGTCGGCTGAACTGATTTTCAATTATTTGGTGTTTAGTTTGTAATATCGCTGTAAATTCTTCTATATGTGTCCATCAAGGCTGAGATCTGGTGTCTTAAAGGGCTGAAACATAGGACTTATATGACTTCCGTTCGTTACTTTCAGCTTTAAACCATTTAGTGATGCCTTTTGCTATATGTTCTGGGCATTTTCATGCCAGGACCGTGGCCACTCCCATCAGAGTATAGAAATGTGTCATCATAGCATAAAGGTGATCATTCAGAGCAGCTTTGTATTGGTTTACAGTGATTCTCCTTGTTAAGGGGCAAGTGGAACATACCTGGTCAGCAAAATGTATTTTTCAGCACAAAACAGATGAACCAACTGTGAGGGTCAAGCTTTTAGACCTGTTCTGTTCTCTTGGTGAGCATCACATATGCACTCCTATCAGAATAAACTCTCCTGACCATATCTCTTGTTTACACATCTTTGTTGTTAAATACAGATGGTTTTTCATTATTAAACTCTCAAATGTGCATTCATCTTGTACTCAGGTGTCTGTGCACAGCTGCCTGACTTTAATATTCATCTTTTTGTTGTTGTCAACCAGCTGTTCCAACAGCCAGATCCAATCCAGGACTGGTATTCACAGTTCCCTGAGGAAGAGTTGCTCTTTTGTTTTTTCATAGTCAGCAATTATGGGCTTTGGCCACAATTTACCAAAGGCCATTTACTGATGACGTTGTTACCATATGAATACAGCTGTCCGTTTAGGCATTGTTTCTGCTGCAACCTGATCTCATGTTTAACAGCTACCACAGGACTAAACTAGCAGCTTTTCAATAAAGGCTCATTGTAGCACGACTCATTTGCCTTTGTCTATACGGAGCTTAGGTAATCATGTAGGCATTCAACATTCAGCCATACGATGACATTTAACCGCCACATGTCACAGCATAATTACATTATTCACTTATGATGTCCTGCTACATGACAACATGCAAACATTTCTCATTATTGATTTGGTCTTGGGGAAGAGATGAGGGGTAAAGGATTTGGTCTGGCTGCCAATTTTCTTGGAAGAGACGACAGGCAACAATGACCATTACTTTTTTCTGATTGATCTCATTTGCAGATTTTTAGAATTACAATTTAGTAAGCTTTTGATCTTGCTAAATATATACTTTAGGTTATAAATATACATCTACATAAAACAAAAGCCTACATGTACATTGGTATGTTACAATTCATAATTCCAAGTTGTGATGCTATGTGGTCTAGTGTACTGATCACTGTCTTGTGAGACCAGGAGGCCAATTAAAACATGAGCAGGTTGCTGACATCTTTTTCTTGACAATGATCCCTAATTTAAAGTAGCTTTTTCCTTTTTTTGCACTCTTAATATACTGGGCCCACTCGCCCTCTGTATGCACGCTGGAGAATTTGATTGATTTGTTATATGTATTATTGCAACCTGCAGCTCAGTGTGTAAAGGGATCTGCATTAATTAGTCCTCTCTGCTGATTTCTTTAAAATTGTACTTTTTTTAAATCACCTATTGATAAGTTGTATGATAAGAAGAGAAAATAGAGCAAAAGAGAGATGAGAGACTGAATGTATTTTTGAGAACAATATTACAAGTGAAAGTGTTTCACAGTACGTGGAGACATGAATGTGTTTTCAGAGAAATATGTATTAGTGGCAACAGTATCATCTGATTCTGTCAGACAGAATGAAGACAGAAGATAAATGACCTATTTGCTGGCCTTGTTAAGGAGAACCAGAGTTGGTGTATCCCTGCAGGGCTGTATCTAATTGGGTTACACCACCACTGTCTCTGACTGCTGCAGTTCACAGTGGTGCAACATGTTGACCAGAGGGAGATTGCCTGCTAGAGCGCCTGATCCATCCATCCATCCATCCATCCATCCATCCATCCATCCATCCATCCATCCATCCATCCATCCATCCATCACAAGCACCCAGTCATGCACACACAGAACAAACAGATGTGGCTGCAGCTTGTTTGCTCTTTCCATTGGTATTGGTCATGAAGGAGTGCTTTCAACAGCATATAATTTAGATGCTGTCGTAAGTTGTAATTGGTTCAGATATACATTAGAGAGTGCACATAAAATAAAAAAGGTAGCAGGATGGTGTGATCATGTTGTGAGAGCAATCATTCTGACTTTTCATTATTCCTGCTTGTTCTGTTCTCTGCCTGAAACCTGCCTTTGTACCTCCCGACTGATTCAATCTGTGAATGAGTCATAAGTCACAGGCTTGGGAGAGACGCAGCAGGGGGGACAAGTTAAACTGTTTGTTTCATAACACCAGACACCTTGTCCACTCACAGTCGCTTTGCTTTACTTATTGATGCTCCAGCAGTCTCTGCATGATTGTTATGTAAAAAGAAAAGTTAAAGGAAAGAAAGAAATATAAACTGTTTATACGTATATATATATATATATATATATATATATATATATATATATATATATATATATATATATATATATATATATATATATATATATATATATATATATATAGGCAAGCAAGATAAAATTGTATTTGCTTTAATATGTAGAAGTTACTTTGGCACTGGAAATTTATCTTAACAAGATGATCAAACTAGTGTTTTCAGAAGCTTGCTGGGATGTTGAAGCTATAGAATCTTATCCTGCCTTGAGCATTTATTATCAGTGAAATCCACATTTCATTTCATTTATTGTGAAAAAAGAAATTGCATATGTTGAAAATGACCACATCCAGCACTGAGAAAGTTATAAGACCCAGTTACCTTAGGTAATTGATTTTAATTGTTTCTTTTAAACATGAAAAAGTCACTAAAGCACCCATACTATGACACTGAGAGTTTTACTTTTTATATACCTAACAGGCCAACTAACATGATGATTTAGCTGAAATATTACAGGCGACAAAAAGAAATTAATTTTTACTGGATGCAAACTTACCATTTGATAGGTCACGTTAACTATAATTTTAATTTAAATTGTGTTGTGTTGTGTGAGATGATCCACAGACAGAGCCTACTAACCTGTGTTGAGCTGACATTCTGCTTTTCTAACACTAACCATATAGTTTTGCACCTCTAAACCGAATCAGGTACATTGATTCTAGCCCTAACATTTAGTTTTAATTTCATAATAGCCATTAGTTGGTGACATAAAAAATAGGAAAGTAAGTAATCACAGGATTAGAACAGTAGACCTGACCTTGAGTATTTAGATAACCAGTCCTGGAGATTATGAAATGCCAACTATTTCTATCTACATAGAATCACAATCCATTTTATATGTTATTTTATCTTGTTTAATTTTATTTTCATTTTTTTTAACCAGACAGAAAAAACAGAAGGGTGCTGTCAGTGGTGGTGTGTGTGTGTGTGTGTGCTTTCGAATGACGTCAGTGATGTATTACACTGTAGATGGGGAGTTTTCATCCGTCCACTCTGACACACTGCTAGAAAAACAGTCAATGCCTGCTTACAGAAGAGAGGAGAAAACTCCTCCCTTTCATCTTCTGCCAGCTCAGTCACCAGGGGATGTGGTGGAGTGCATGAGATAAAGGTAGAAGAAGAGCGATGAGGGAGGAAATGGGTTAAAATTGGGGAAAATATGGATTGTATAAGCGGCTGGGAGTAGGAGGACTTTGCTGTAGGAGAAGGGAGGAGATAGATGAGAGGTGCCATGTAAGGGTTACAAGGGGGATGGGGGAGGTTTGGTTGGTGTTTTTCCTCCCTCTGTGCATGTACGTCTGCCATTGGAGGGGTAGCCAGAGCAGAGTGGTGAGAATGTAGAGTGCCAGAGCTGCAGATGGCACTCCTCCTACTGTACTGCTCACACTGTAATATCCTCCCTATACCAAACCTATGAATTAACTCAGAGCTTAAAAAGGAAGAGATTTTAAAAATGGGGAAAAGTGAGAGTCAGCAGAAAGGTTTGGATAGTATTGAAAGGTGAAAAACTGGACTACACCTGTGAAATATGATGAGATTAGGTGAAATAAGTTAGCGGTGAAAAGTACGGTAGAAATGAGGAGGGAAGTGTTTGCCCTCAATGACCTCCAAGTCAGAAACATTTTTCCGAGCTACTTTTGTTTTGATATTTGTTGCTGGGGGAGATCCATTTTAGACCAAACTGGTTTGTATCACAGCCCAGACTGGCCCGGGTGACAGCTGTCACAAGAGTAAATAAAATCAAGTTATCTGTCAGAATATCTAATAATATATAATGTTCTTTATAGATTTTCAAACCTGACAAAGTCTAAAACTGCAAGTGACTCACTGTCAAGTTTTAGCAATCACTTATTTACAGAATTTCACCTTTACACCATGACTTTAGTCAACCCCCAGCTGTCATTGGTTCTATTTTGATAAATAAAAGCAGGTTTAAAGCAGGTTTAAACCACTTACTTTTCAGCTCCCTTTAATTATCTTATCTTGAGAAAATATCTCTTGATAATTTATCTCGTTATCACAAGAAAACATTCCTCATTATCTTGATATGACGAGAAAATTACTTTATCTCATGATTATGATTTTAAAAACTAATGTAGAGCACACCCCTCTCTTGTCTTTCTTGGAACGCCTTACGTATTGCCAATAACGTCTTGTCACACTGTATGTTTTATATATAATGTTCTTGACTTGTAAGTTCTTCCCTTAGATGGACTGTCATTTGTCTGAAATATAAATTGAAAGTGTCTGTCAAAGCTCTTTTTTAGCTGCTAGTTGAAAGTCATGACATCAGCTGAGAGCAAGCTGAACCCTTTTTCTGACACCGCCGGACAGAAATGCAGAATTTTCATCCTCTATAAGCCATCAGTAATGAGAATTTGCTGTAGCTGCTTGTGTATCTCTAACTCCCTGTGCTCCAGTGGACAGCACAGAGTAAACCAATTTGTTGTTTATATTTATCTGCAGACTTCCATGATGATAAAGAGCCATGCTGGTCACTTTCTGTGCTTTTCCTCAACCAGCTCTGTCTTGATACTGAATGCTTTATTACATGCACTGCCAGGGGTTGACATTGAAAACTTGTCCTTGTTAAACACAGTTTCAGATGGCAGTGAAATGTGAAGACAGGGCTGAGGCTGCCTCAAAGATACAACATACCTGATTAGAAAGCTTTTATCAGTTTTTATTCTTTTAACTGTGGTTTTTATTTTTAACCATATATTGTATTTGAATGTTTTTATTGTGTAGATGTAAATCAGCCAAAAGCTAACTCTGATGCAATGAATACAACAGAAACATTTACATTTTAAAAGAAATGAAATACCTAATATAAAGGCAGATTTTAGAAGTACAATGTTCATTTGTCACTTAAATGCTTGGAAGCAATGTTGATAATACATCTAAGTTTCAGTTTCATGTGAGTGCTTGTACTCATGACGCAACACATAATTATCCTCCAACATAACAACTGGCCCTAGCTCTTAGGAGTCTAAACTATCAAATGTGTATCTAAGGTTGCTTGTGCAATGGGATTGCACCTGATGTAAACACTCGGCTCTCCAGAGCTCCTCATCCTCCCACCTATGATAAAATATCCCAGGTCTTATCATAGTAAAAGTAAGTTCTTAAACAAGCAATCTGCACATTGTTAACTCATGTGGAAGTGCACTGCAGTGTTCCTACAGGCTACAAACGTTTTACCCAGAGTGCCCTCCCAAATCGAATGTTATCACCCAGTTGAATGGACATTATCAATGACCCTATTCTGCCTCCTATTGCCACCCTGTAGCAACACTACACACCCTTGTTTATTTACTACAAACCAGCCAGATGCTTTAGAGAGTCGCATTTTGTGATTTTTCAAGAGGTTGCCTCAGAATTGTTTTGTCAGTTCAAAAGAAACCCTATAAGTGTGTGTTGGTGTGTGTCTCCTTCTACGCTGCATAAAGTTATTATGGCAAATATTTGTACTGGCAGTCTACCATGTACTTCATTAATGTCATAATTTCATCTAAAAAAGCCCCGAGGTGAAGGCTGAGAGCCAACACAGCTGTACAGCACCAGTGGAAGGGGTTTTATTCAGTGATTTTACTTACATAAAGTACTTTATAATACCTATACCTACACTACAAGTCAAAAGTTTGGACACACTTTCCCATTAAGTTTGTTGGAAAAGTGTGTCTTCACTTTTGACTGGTAGTGTCATTTCAGTACCTAAAAATACTTAAACTACACTTTAAAGGTGGAGTATGTAAGATTTTCAATATTTTCAAAATAAATAAACTAAAAAAATAACTACAATCATAATTAGATTGTTTTTTTAAACATGTAGGTTCCAGTTTGTCCATATTTGATGCGTTATTAAATTACAAGTTTAATTGATGACAAATGACAAAAAGCACTCTTTATTTACTGGTAGGCAAACATTTAAGAAGGTTTTTGTCATTATTTAAACTTGTAATTTAATAACACATCAAATATGGACAGACTGGAACCTACATGTTTAAAAAAACAATCTAATTATGATTGTAGTTATTTTATTAGTTAATTTATTTAGAAAATATTGAAAATCTTACATACTCCACCTCTAAGAGGATAAACATACATCTGAAGTTTCTGCCACTTTGCAGTGTTTATATGAAATATATACAATTTAATATTAATATACAATTCAATGACAGCTATATTTTAGTCAAAGAACCCTTTCTTGAACCAAGAAAATCCTACTACTTTTTAGTGTTAAGACCACCATTATGCTGCCCTTCCCTTGTTTTGACATCCAGATGTTCACTTATGTGCTACATATATGAGTGAATTGTGAGAAAAGTTATCACCTTCTTAACCCACTATCCGTGCGAGCATGCTTGGCTTTGGAGAGAGTGAAGAGGATTCTTTGCCTGTTGCAGTTTAAGTTAGTTTGAGTGTTCAGACATGAGGTTCAGGTTTTCTGGGATTCTGACAGCAGCCTCAGCAGTCACACCCCTGGAGATGCTGCCTTTATGCCCTCTGTAGAGGTGGTACAACAGTCTCCACATGAATTCTAAGGAGTGTCAGGGGACATTTTCACTTTATTTACTGCTACTAGCAGTCAGGAAGGAGAGATGCATAATCACATTTTTCATTTCTCTATAACTTTCTTTAGTTATTTATTCCAAGTGAAATGTCCTTTATGTTTTACAGCTGCATTGTTTAGACAGGCTTTCACAGCTCTTATCACTGCAGAGTGCAAACATAGAAACCTGAGTTTCACTTGATTTTTCATGTTTGGCTTCTGCACACTGTTTGACTATGCACTGGTCCAGAAACTTCTGCAGGATGATTTCATGCAGTGTTTCTGCAATTTGGGTTTCAAACAAGTCATTGCCAACACTTGTACCATTTATTCCAAACGGGTGAAGGTGCATGCTTTAGCCATTTATTTACTTAAGGTACTGCCTCACAGATTAACTCTCAGGGATTGTGTGCCAAACCATTTGGCAGTTTTCTCTGTGGACCTTTTCATTTTTTTCGTCTGCCTTGAGAGCAGTGTAATGCACAGAGCACATGATAACTGCTCCTGTACATCAATTACCAAAATGAAGGTGGAAATTAGAGTAATTTTGCAAGCAAAACCTCGGAAATATGTTTCTTATCACATTTGACAGAAGCAAGAGATAGAAACCAAATCCAGTATCTGCTCAGTTAGAAACAGGAGTCTGCTTAGTGTCCACAGATGACATCACCAATGAGATAATGGCCTGGCCACTGGCTGCAACTAAATTATGTCCTTGTCAGGGAGTTCAGCTACACATAAAACCTTGATTAAAGTGTCTTTATGCTTTATTAAACTGCACTTATCTTCTATTTGAAAGTCTGTTTTTGCTCATACAGTAAAAGCAATATTGAAAGTCCAATATCCTCATTTAGCCTTTAGACACTAAAATATATATCAGGAGAGAACAGCCAAATAAGATTGCAGCTACTTTTCTTTTTTTTTTTTGTTGAGATATCAAGAACACCTCTCAAGAATACACAGTTTGTATTACAGACAAAGAGAGATACCTGGATACTAAAAAAAGCAAAGCGGAAAACAATAAATGATTTAATCTTGATGAAGTCATATTGACCGATGGCTTCCTCACTTGTATAAATATTTAAGTAGATCGGCATTAATCCTGAGTTGGCAACTATTTTAGGAGAGTGGAGCAATGTAAGAGCCTGGTCATGTAACGAGTATAATTATGCATTATATCACATTCAGATCTACTGTAAGTATGAATCTTAATTCTATCTTTGACCCCTCACAGATGAAAATTCAGCCAAAACAGATGGAAGGGAAGCAGAAAAATGAATAGATAAATGATAAATATATTGCAATGGCTGTGTTTCAAACTAGAAACATTTAGCAATCATGTAATTTTGATGATTTAGAAATTTTAGGAAAAATTTTTATCCACATTTTTCTATATGATCTCACACATTTCACCTCAAACAAATCATAAAGGTATATTTAATGGTTATTTGGTATAAAAACAAAAGCTCCAAAGCTCCCAGAGTGAACCCTCAACATTTTGTTTACAGAGCGCAAAGGTTACATACTGTTTAGTCTCAGCATTGATCAGCCAAGACTATGTTTAATCTCTCTATGCTTCCACTTCCACTTTGCTGTTAAAACACTTTGTGGGTGACATAAAGGATTTTAAAAGGTTATATTTTACAGCAAACGTTGACCTTTCTGAATCTTAACAAAGCAGATTAGTGTTGACATAAGCAAGTCCCTTTGATGAAGTCTATCAAAGAACAAGAATAAAGGAAATGAAACTTGCTTGCAGGACGAAACGGCACACACTCTGGAGGATGCATGCAGTTATGTATGTTGCTTTAATGTTTGATGAGAAAAATATAGATTATATCTGTGGTTTTAATAACCATTTAAAAAATGGGTAAATTTTACCCATTTACAAAGTATTGAGCATTATTAGGTGGATTAGAGGGATTTTATTACCTTTGGAAAGAGACAGTGACAGATGCTAGTGAATTTGCAGTCACATCATAATTTTATAATCTCAAACTTTAATAATTAGTGTCAAAGAACTAAAGATGATCATTACATTGCCCATTTTTAATTGTTTAAAGAAATGCACAGAAGTGCATTGTCTGTCTTAATATTTAATTTAATGTAGATTTCCTGCTATTTGTCAACTATTTATTGACACTTCAGTATGTGCTCTTACCAAGTGGGAGGTTTCTGGGAGATCTCATCCAAGAATTACTCCTAGTTGGCTGACAGGAACATCAATCATCCATTTTTACAATCTGAACAAAATACCATGATAGCAGCAAAGTAAAAAGGCACGTAAGTTGAAAACCCAGAATGTTTAGCTAATCATTCAGTATTAACAGTAACCCTCAGAGTAGATTTCTTACTTAGAGAGTAAGGAATAAAGATTGTTTTGACACCGTATGGGACTGAATTGGTGTTTTAGTGATGTGCCACGCAGTGAAAATCAACTGCTGTGCTTGCTTATAGGGAAATGGTATTTGATGAGAAAATAAGCTTTTATATTCTTTTTTGTGAAAATAAATCAGTGAGGTCATTATTTGTATTTCCTGTGAGAAAAAGAGCCTACTTTATGTCCCTCATGTATGATTTTGAGTGATATAGGGAAGACTCTTAGGCACTTATCATCTGCTGCATTCAGTATGAGATGGCATCTTTTAGATGGTATTTAAAATAGCCATAAATAAGAGAATATTAATTCAGAATTTCTTAATATACATGGTTATTTAGCTTTAAAGAATCACAAGAAGACCAGAAAGATGGGTAAGAACAAGACATGAACGAATGGAAGGAAAAGGATAATGAATGGTAAATAGGAATAGCTATGACAGAGGCACAGAGGGGTGAAAAAAGATGCTGAAGAGACAGATGATAATGTGGGTTGTGGCCAGTGAAGATGGAATAAATGCTGTGTCATCTCAGTGCTAAAGCGAGTTATGAACTGTAGCCCTGTCCTTTTCAATAACCGCAAAAGACCTTTGCAAAAATGCTTTGGGTGAAGCTATTCTTAGTGAGTGAGCAGCTGTGATGTTGAAAACGCAAATTGCAATGATGCACATTTCTTTTGTATGTTTAACTAAATCTGTAGCTGCGTAGAATTTGTAACATCAAAATGTTGCAGTGAATGGCATGAAAAGGACGTTCTGATGTAAAGAGGGGCAACTAGAGGGAGAAGTGGAGGTGATGTGGGTGTGTGTCTGTGTGAGAGTGTCAGTGAGAGTGATGGGTCTCTCCATCTGCCATTATCTTCTCGCAGAACTAATTACAAGGTGATGGACAGAAGACTAATCGCCCGGGCCACCGGTGACTTTAAATTAGCAGGACTGTGGTGTCACGTCTGGTGTGATGGAGAGTGACTGGAGAGGAGGCATGACAGAGGGAGGGGCATGCTTCCCGAGGAGAGAGAAAGAGATCAAAAGTATTTTCTAAAATCTTTCATTCTCCTTTTCTTGTCCTCTATTCCCCCAAAGCAAGAAATCCCCCACTGGTTTTTGTTTTACTCTCTGACTCTGTCTTCCTTTGTCTTTTGTGTGTATTGTTGTATTTCAGCTTCCTGCCTTTCTCTTTTTTCCTCCCAGACTTGTGCTCTGTTTTCTAAATCAAAGTGTGTCTCCATGCAGGTTCTGTTTCTTTTCAGACATGATGCTCCAGGCAAACCAGTGGGGCTCCTGAGTGTGTGTTAACCACTCCCACTCCCCTGCATTTCTCATTTGACATTCAAGCAATGGGAGCACATGCATGGCGTCACATGATGACTAACAGAAACACACTTTACAGCTGTTTTTCACCCTCTTGGCTTTTGAGATTATATACACATGTTCTTAAACTTATTCCTCAGACAGAAGAATACATTGTTAGTGACTTCCACATGAAAGCGTTGCACCCTAAGATTATTCTTCTGTCCCTGTAGACAAGTGAAGTTTCACATTAAGATATATCGGACTTGTCTGCATCATTTGTTTCCTTTGTTCCATTTCATCATCCACCCTCTCTCATTTAAACTGTATCAGTAAAATTGTCATGGAAACTGCATGAAAACAAAGCTTATCCAGCCATGACAGTAATGTGTTTTCTGCTTTTGGTTGTTGCTGTTTTTGTAAGGAATTAGCATTTTATAAAGGTCAAAGTTTTGGGTAAGCTCAGTCGCCTTGACCCCTGTGCAACTCAGTTATATTTAAGAAGTCTGCATGCATTGATAGTGTATCTAATAACCACGATTTAAAATCTATTTTCTTCTTTGGCTCTCAGTTAAGCTCATTATATGTTCTAATGTGCTGTATGTGTCAGAGCACTCGGTGAACCCAGTCCAGACTGTTCAAGCTGAAAGTTTTTCATTTGTGTTCATGAAAAGGTGACCATCAAAATATCTGCATATTGATTGTCTGTTATTGTTTATTAAATTGGATTTCTTAATGAACATGCTACTGGGAAAACATGTGTTATGTGAACAATTTTCACCTGGTCAATATGGGAGGATTTCAGTGTACATGGTTAATTCTGCAACAGGGTTCATTTTGAACCAGTAAAATCTGGTTGTTACCATTCAAATATCTGTAATTAAATCACACTCCAAATAATATATGTAAATCTGCTCCTAAACCTTAACTTCCTTCGAAATTGTTTTGTTTTTATCAGTTTCGATCACATCACAATATCATCAAAAGTATAGTATCTCAATGTTTCGATTAAACAATTTGTCTTGTCAAAAATGAACCAACGAGAAAGTTAGACTGAAACTAATATGAAAAAATAGTTAAGGTAATGGACTCAAACACACATTTCCAGGCCCAATGTCTTGTGATTACAACTTTACATTGATTGAGCTGACAAATTTATCCAAAGTTAGTTATAATTGAAGAACACTTGAAAAGCTGAGGACTAAGCTTGTAACCTTCCGACTGAAGGACAACCACTCCATCTCCTGAGCAACAATTCTCCCCTAATACGTATTTAAAATCAACAAACAACAAAAGATATTCCAGCGTGCTTGTATTTGTTTTTCCTTCTGTCGTTTGTTAAAACACTGGCACTAATTTCATTCAAAATCCTAGGTCCCTCGTTTAAGTGGGGATTGCTGTCTGTACTAAAAGGTTTATACTGTATAACCTCTGAAACCTTTAGTAAAACCACTTCAAAAATGTTGTTGCAATGTGGCTCAAATGTTGTGCTTAAGCTCATACCTTGACATTTTCCTAAACCTGACCTTCAACACTTTTAATGCTTCAACTTAACAAGGAAAAGTTGTTGTGTAACCCTAACCAGCACTCATGATGACAAAACCCAATGACGGAATGAGTGAAAACTTTTGTAACCCCTAAAGAAAAAAAGCAGTAAAGATGTGGTCTCAAACTGGAGTTTGTTGTTATTTAGTCTAGCCCCTTATCAGCTTCTTTATTGTTTCCAAAACTTCCCAGTGATGTTTGTTTTGTTTGCTGCTGGCTTCCTGCAACATGGAAATGTTCATATGATTCTCAGTAGATCTGAGATATCATCTGTATTGGTGCCTTGACAAACTGTAGAAGATATATCGCCACTCAAGCCCTCTGAGAGGTCAGTTCTCTGATTTACAATTTAACTTAATGATATCAGGACTTAATGCAGGATGTTCTACAGAAAAAAAGCCAAACAATAAAGAAGAACCAACTGGTTTCCAGTTTAACCAATCAATAGATATCTGCGATTTCTATTGTTTCTCTCAAGAAATCAAATTTGCCTGTAATTTGCATCTTGTGAAGGAAGCCCTTTGTTGCTGACATTTCTTTTCCCTGCTTTCATCCATTGTTAAATATTTCACAGCATGTCTCCTGTATTAATGAGAGCTTCTGCCCAGTCTCTGCACCTGCTGCCACATGTCTCTTATGATACAAGACACAGTCATGTCCTTTAGTGGCAGGGACACTTTAGCTCCAGTGATATGACTGGTGTGTTTATGGGGCTGGTGTGTGTCTGTGTCCCTGCCCAGCCTCCACTGAGGATCTTGTCATTATCATACCCTTAATGCATCTCACCACACTCCACATTTCCTCTGGTATTCCATCCATCTGCCTAATGGACCAGCAGGGCGCGGTCGACCAGTCATCACTTGTGTACAGTGCTTTTGTGTGTGCTTTTTTTTGTGGAGTCACGTATCTTTCAATTTGTCATGTAAACTGATCTGCTTCTGAGTATCTTTGTGTTGGTTAGTCATTAAATATAACCTAGGAATTATGAATCACGCCTAACTTTTGTTAACACTTCATGTTTTCACTTGTGTTACTATATATTTGTGTCATTTGCATGTGCTGTATGCAATATAGTTGTGCGTGTGTTAGTGTGCTAAGGTCAGTGAACACTCCAACTGTGTTAGCCATTAAGCCATTATGGACTGTAACTGGATCCTCTGAAAGCTCAGCTCCTGTTCACAGCTGGAAGGAGATGATGGATGGGTTTGCAGGGATGAGAGTAGTCTTGTTGTAGCCAAGTGGTTATAAAAACAAATAGAGGAGTACAGTGTGAAGAAAGGTGTGCTGGGGAGGTGGAGGCCATGTGAGGTGAATGTTGCTCTTACAAACTGAGCAGACTTTTAAACACTGATGATGGGAAACAGCTTCTACCTTCCTTCTCTGTTCTGGGCTGAGTCATAAACCTAACTCAAAATAAAAGGCTTGTCAGGTTTACTTTAGTCTTTTTTGACTATATTTTATAAGTTATGAGTGCAAGTTTGTGCATTAATCTAATTATGAGTTTGACTTAGTAGATTTTATATTTCATTTATGTTAACCTACATGGAGGATATACAACTCGAAGAGGTTAACAAAAGAAGATGAATATTTAACATGCTTAAGGACACAAAATCTCAATTTTTTTAGACCTTCAATTCATCATAATCATCTATGTGTTTATGAAAACTCTGATTCTACTGCCCTCTGTGAAAGGGATCAGAAGAGTGGCATGTAGATGTGGGATTCAAGCCCTCAGATTTTTTTTTTTAATCAAGGACTCAATTCTGCTGTTACAGCTATGATTTGTTTACAGTCAATGTTAGGAAAGGCAAGAAATGCACATGGCTCTGTAATATTAAATGTTCACATAAATCCTTGTCAACCTAAACTGTTCAAACTTAAACAGAAACAAGACTGAATTCAAAGTTTTTGTTTACACTAAATGAATTGATGTGGGTACTCTTGGGCCTTGGACACCTCTTTCAGTTAAAACTGAGCCAAAGGTTTATCTTCCTTATATAGATTTGGAGAAATTGATCTATGTTTTTATAGCATGTCCTCTTGAATATTGTAAATGGGCCTAAAACTGAATTTAAGACTAGAAGTGATCAAGCTTTTGCAGTATTAGCCGCTAAACTGTGTACACCATCCTGAATTAGAACTAATGTTCAGCTATTATTGTTAATATTGTTTTATTTCATTTCACCCATTCCACTTTGGGTAGCATTTTGATTAATGTATATTGCTTTTCAATATGTATGAAGATAAATGTGACTTGAGCTCTGATTTTTACAATATTGTCTTTACAATTAGCAAGTACAGGCTCCTTTAAGTAGCTGTCCAACATGTGAAGGAATACAACCAGAATCAAGCAAGAAAGTGTTTTCAGGAAGCTTACAGAGCAAAAAATGACAGAAAAACAAAGTAAAAAAAAAAAAAGATATTTATTTATTTATTTATTCATTTAATCTTTTATTTATTTATACAAGAACCATGCAGGGTTGTTGGTTGAGAACTTTAAAACTCAGTTTATCTTGGAGATCTTACAGATGCTGCAGTGATGGTATGCTTTCTTACTGTGCTGCCTTCATGCATTCAAGGAATTATCATCAGAATTAAATTGCCTCTGTCCTCATCACAACTGAGCTAGCATTTGACAAGAGGTAGCATAGACAGAGGATGTTGGAAAATATATTTTTGGTTGCAAAGAGCAGTGCTGCTCAAAGGCAAAGAGGGTTCAGAATTTCATGATTACGAAAAAGCCTTTCCAAGCATGGAGATGGATCGATATTGCTTTGGACTTGTGTTGCAGTCAGTGGCAGGGGGAACATCTCGTGAGCAGAAGGGAGAATAGATCAAATTGCACACTAACAAATTCTGGAAACAAACACCAAACTGTCTGGAAAAAAGGCAATGGGATAGTTATTAAATTCACCTCTCAAAATGAGTCAAACAGCTTTTTCTTTTTTCCAACTCGGAAAATGTGAAAGTTAAATATAGACTTAAACTATTAAAAGAATGTGTCATCACGTCAACTTCACAGCTTCAATGGGATAATGTTTTTCATAATACAATAATGGCTAAAATAAATTTAAAAAAAAGCTCACTGATGTTAAATATTATACAGTTTTTGGTGATATTTATGGTATTTTTTTACATATAACCATCCATCCATCCATTCTCCGCCGCTTATCTGGGGTCGGGTCGCAGGGGAAGCAACCTAAGCAGGGAAACCAGACTTCCCTCTCCCTAGCCACATCTGCCAACTCTCTGGGGGGGGGTCCCAAGGCATTCCCGGGCCAGCCAGAGAGATATAATCCCTCCAGCGTGTCCTAGGTCTCCTCCTGCAGGGACTTGCTTGGAACACCTCACCAGGGAGGTGTCCAGGAAGCATCCTGACCAGATGCCCTAGCCACCTCAACTGATTCCTCTCTATGCAGATGAGCAGCGGCTCTACTCTGAGCCCCTCCCAGATGCCCAAGCTTCCCACCCTATCTCTAAGGGAGAGCCCGGCCACCCCATGGAGGAAACTGATTTCAACCGCCTGTATGATCACGTTCATTCAGTCAGGACCTACAGCTCATGACCACAAGTGAGGGTAGGAGCATGGATCGACTGGTAAATCAAGAGCTTCTCCTTCTGGCTCAGCTCCTTCTTCACCACGACAGATCAGCACAGAGTCTGCATTACTGCAGACGCCACACCGATCCAACTGTTGATCACACGCTCCATCCTTCTCTCACTCGTGAACAAGACCCTGAGATATTTAAACTCCTCCACTTGAGGCAGGACCTCACTCCCGACTCAGAGAGGGCAATCCACCCTATTCCGGTTGAGGACCATGGTCTCAGATTTGGAGGTGCTGATTCCCATCCCAGCCGCTTCACACTCGGTTGCGAATTGCTCAAGCGAGAGCTGGAGATCACAACCAGATGAAGCAAACAGGACCACGTCATCCACAAAAAGCAGAGACCCAATCCTGAGGCCACCAACCTGGATCCCCTCAACACCTTGGCTGTGCCTAGAAATTCTGTCAATAAAAGTTATGAACAGAATCGGTGATAAAGGGCAGCCTTGGCGGAGTCCAACCCTCACCGGAAACGAATCCAACTTACTGCAATGCGAACCAAGCTCTGACACCTGTCATACAGGGACTGGACAGCTCGTAGAAAGTGGTCCACTACCCCATATTCCCGGAGTACCCCCCACAGGACCCCCCGAGGGACACGGTCGAACGCCTTCTCCAGGTCCACAAAGCACATGTAGACTGGTTGGGAAAACTCTCATGCCCCCTCTAGGACCCCAAAGAGGGTATAGAGCTGGTCCACTGTTCCGCGACCAGAACAAAAACCACACTGCTCCTCCTCAATCCGAGATTCGACTATCCGGCGGACCCTCCTCCCCAGGACCCCTGAATAGACCTTCCCAGGGAGGCTGAGGAGTGTGATTCTCCTGTAATTGGAACACACCCTCTGGTCCCCCTTCTTAAAAAGGGGGACCACCACCCCAGTCTGCCAATCCAGAGGCACTGTCCCCGATGTCCACACAATGCTGCAGAGGCGTACAGTCAGGACAGTCAGGACAGCCCCAAAGCATCCAGAGCCTTAAGGAACTCCGGGCGGATCTCATCCACCCCCGGGGCCTTGCCGCCAAGGAGCTTTTTAACCACCTCATTGACCTCAGCCCCAGAGATAGGAGAGTCCACACCCGAGTCCCCTAGCTCTGCTTCCTCATTGGAAGAGTGTTGATAGGATTGAGAAGGTCTTTGAAGTATTCCTTCCACCGACCCACAACGTCCTGAGTTGAGGTCAGCAGCTCCCCACCTCGATTGTACACAGTGTTGATGGAGCACTGCTTCCCCCTCCCGAGTCGCCGGATGGTGGACCAGAATTGCCTTGAAGCCATCCGGAAGTTGTTCTCCATGGCCTCGCCGAACTCCTCCCACGCCCGAGTTTCTGCCTTGGCGACAGCTGAAGCCGCATCCCTCTTAGCCTGACGATAGCTATCAGCTGCCTCCAAAGTCCCACAGGCCAAGAAGGCCCAATAGGACTCCTTCTTCAGCTTGATGGCATCCCTCACTGCTGGTGTCCACCAACGAGTTCTGGGATTACCGCCACAACAGGCACCAAAGACCTTACAGACACAACTCCGGCTGGCCGCCTCAACAATAGAGGCACAGAATACAGCCCATTTGAACTCAATGTCCCCTGCCTCACTCGGGACAAATTTGAAGCTCTGCTGAAGATGAGAGTTGAAACTCACTCTGACAGGGGACTCTGCCAAACGTTCCCAGCAGACCCTCATGACACATTTGGGCCTACCAGATCTGACCGGCTTCCTCTCCCACCATCTGAGCCAACTCATCACCAGGTGGTGATCAGTTAACAGCTCCGCCCCCCTCTTCACTCGAGTGTCCAAGGCATGTGGCCTGTAACCCTGTCACGAATATCAAAGTATTCTACATGTGGCTATGAGGTCTGTCTTTTGGATGCCATTGTGTTTTATTTAATTTCCAAAACAAGCATTTTGAAAACAAACCACAAATATTTCAAAACTCCAGAAAACTTGTCTGATAGCATTCACAAGATAAAATATCAGCCTCTGCAAAAACCTATCTCAGATAAAGCAGCACATCTAGATATCCATTATTAAATCGTCATTTTTATCAACTAGAAATTTGACAAGAATTTAAAGAGAAATCTGAATAAAAGGGAAAGATAGCTCTTGAGTATATTAAAAGTAATTATGATTATAGGGATTTACTTGGATTCATGTTATGGATGATAATGGAGAATATTTAAAGCTGAGGTAGGTAATGTTGGGAGCTAGTAAGATCTGAAAATGGCACCCTGTCTAGCCTCCTCTCCCTCAGGTTTTGCTCCTTACCTGATCCAAGGCTTTTTTCTTACCTCCACCAAGGAGGTTATGTTTTTATCTGCGTTTATCTGTTTGTGTTCAAGATAACTAAAAAAATTATGGATGGATTTTAATTAAATTTTTGCGAGTTGTTGGAAATGTGAAAAGGAAGAACAGGTTTAATTTTGGTGGTGATCTGGATCACCGTTTGAATCCAGGAATTTTTTAAATGCTGTGGTGGAGGTTTGCACTCTCCAAGTGTTTTTCTAGTTCGCAGTTTTTTCCACCAACGATTTTCTCTTTCTCAGCTGTTTAGCAGGAGGAGGCAAATAAACCAAGCCGGTCGGGAAATCCGTCCTGCATTTTCTCAGCCTTAAAGAAGCTTACGAAATATAACAAATGAACATCTTCGATTCGGCTCGAACGTTTTGATTGGTCAGAGTTTTTACAGATTTACAGTTAACTGAGAGGTTTAACTTTATTTCTTATTGTTCATTATTACAAAATGTATAGACTACTATCAGGACGAGGAACCACTTCACCCAGAGAAAAAGAAAATGTCTCTGAGCAAGATTACCTACCCCAGCTTTAAAGCAATGAAATACATTCTGAAGCAAAGCATTTGTGATAGAGTGAAGGGCACTACAGGACGGCTTGCATTTAATCTAGCAGACATTTTTAATTTCAACAACAAAACTAAAGAAAAAGATCATTGATTGAGTTTGAAGTTGGTCGCCTTTTGATGTTCAGGATGAATTATTTAGTGGTTTGCAGTTGTGCTGCTGACAGCCAAGGCTGGTGTGTATTTGTGAACTCCATTGGTCCTGCTTGTTTAATAAAACACTCAGCACATGACCATTTCTCACCCTGCATTTGCTCTTTGTCCGTTCTGTTTCTTATTCTTTTGCTCATTGGGAATTAGAGGTAGAACGAGGGGGGATCTAGTTTTAACACAGTCCTACAGGTGTCACCTTTTCTTCCCTACTTTAACCCCAGCTTCCCACACAAACACCTCCTCATTCCTGCCTGAAACTCTTGACTCACCCTACCTACCCGCTAACTCATCCTGACTCACGTTCTTCTCAGGGATGCCTATATCAAAGGCAGAGTTGGACGGAAGGCTAAAAATGTCGGAAAGGGTGCAGGATTTGGTTGCTAAAGGAGATAAAACTGTGGACGCACAAGGAGAGGCAGAGGAAAATCATAGTTGATGTATCATCAGATAGAAGAACTGGCAAAGACGGAAGGGGTGATGGAAGGAAAGGGCGAAAGTAAAAGCTTGTGTGGTTGTGATCGGCAGAGGAACAGTGAGTGATCAGATATCTGAGCCATCAGCAAGTGTTTAAAAGCTTTGGTGGACTAAAAGCTGTGTATGCATGTGTGTAATTTTGCTTTCATCTTTACTAATGAAGTTATTGTGACTTGAGCTGATCTCAGAACCGGTCAGACTTGCTATAGGGATGTCTAGGATTGATGACTACAGTATAATCTATAGCTTATGTTCTGAAGTCCTGTGTTGCACTTTATTACTGCTTTCAGCTGGTTGACTGTCTCAGTCTCTTTTTCTCTATTGCTGCCCAGCTCAACTGAAAAATCGGTTTCTTTCCTGTGTTTGTCAACCTGATGCTGCAGTTTTACGCCATTCCTGCATTTTCCACAACAAGTTCATCGGCAACGTTTTGAGACGCTGCACTTCTGCTCAAGGGCTCAAACAGTTTGCATGACTTTCTGTCTTTTCTCTGCACTGAGACGGGTTATTTATAGTCAGCTCACTGCCACCCCGAGGATCTGTGGAGGCTAAATTTCACTGTGGTTCTATTAAAAGGCACAGAGTGAGATATCAGCATAATGTCCTCATCTTCGTTTCTCTCTATGGGACCAATTTGTCGTTTTAACTTTAAAGTCTAACTCAAAGTGTTTGCACGACACAATGTGACAAATAATTTAAATGAATCTTTTTAGCTTTTTTTTTTATTCATAAGCTTGCAGTTCACCAACCTCCTTCTTGCTTTCTGTCTCCTTCCGGCAGCTTGCCTGTTACAGTCTGAGCTGGTAAACTACGAGAGAGTGAAGGAGTACTGTCTGAAGGTGCTGAGCCACCAGAGAGACCACTTCAAGGCCATGTACCGAGCCGGCATAGCCTTTTATCACCTGGGTGATTACGAATGTGCGCTACGCTACCTACGTGACGCCAAAAACCGGGAACCCACAGGTGAGAAAAAGTTGCTTGTCAGATTTGCACAGAATTCTCCGCCTCTTGAATTTGTTGTTGTGTTTATCCATATTTAAGGAAGTATGATCTCATATGAGGTTTGACAGGTAATCTCATGTAAACACAGTCTTGCATGAAAGGGAGATAAATACACAAAACAACTAAACAAAATTAAATAAAACAAAGTATAACTCAACCTGAAACAGGTAATGAAATAGTCAAAAACTAAAACTACTTAATAAATACACTGATCTGTTTGTGTCTCGTGCTTTTAACACAACACCCCAGTTAGATAAGAAACCCTGCCAACCAGTCTTGGTACAAACTGGAAGAACATGAGTTAAACACCCAAAATTTTGTTATTCATTTAACTCAAAACCAAGTGATCACATAACCTACATTAGTCATGAATGACTCACTACTGACATAAGGCAAAAGAGCTGTGTGTGTGTGTGCACATTTGAATGATGTCAGCTGTAAAACATGTTCAAGCTTTTCATGGCTGTCAATCAAAATGTTGGACTCAGGTTCAGGTGAATTCTGTCGGGCTCTGGCCTTGTCGGGTCTAATTTTTAAAGCCCAATTAGAGCTGTACAGCAGGTTTTTGGGCCATTTTAATGTAAGTTGGCAAAAAGAATAATAATGTCCTGTATGATGTTTCAAAAAGAAAATAAGGACAGTCAACAAAAATTCAACTATGGAAGCAAAGATTGGCCGTAATTGGCCAGTGATCTTTATTTAATCATAATAATAACAAGAGATAACAAGTTCATTTTCTTATTATATCAAGATAACAAAGGTCATATTCTTGTGAAAATGGGATAATTTATCTTGTCATCTCAAGAAAATTAAGTTTATTTTCTCAAAATAAGCTGATTAAGGTGGCTGAAACAGTAAGTTGTTACTGTGTTACACCTGTTTTCAAACGCCATGACAGCTGGGAAGCTTGAAGTCATGGTGAATATGTATTATTCTGTGAATGAATGAATGAATGAATGAATGAATGAATGAATGAGAAAACTGAATTTTTAAACCCATCACAGTTTCAGCCTTTGTCAGACTTGATAGAAGTAAAATCGAATGTATTGATCAGTAATGGATGTTCTTCCATCTGACATCAGCTAGCATCCATTGCTGGCTTGACAGTGCTGAGGCATCCCAGTACAGAACAGCTCTGTACTGGGATGGCCCTTGGACCCGCCAGTTGAGATTTTGGGAGAGAGGAAGATTATGGGTAAGTTCTCATCTATGTTGAAGGACAGACACCTCCCCCATCACCCTACACCTCCCCCAAACGCCTACAGTTCCACAGAGTCATTTCAGCTACAGACTGCTGCACACAAAGTGTGGAGGAGCAGGTCATTGATTCCTGCAGCAGTTATATTGGAAACTGCTTGTAGTCGGCCATAAGCACTCTCAAAAAAAGCTGGTGTCATGTATTATTGTTATTATTTTAATGATTTGTATATATTATTAATTATGTTTCTGGCACTAATCTGTGTGGAGTTTACATATTCTCCACCCATGCGTGCGTTCTCTCACGGCTTCATTCCACAGTCCAAAGACATGTACTGATTCGAGTCTCCAAATTGTCTCTAGGATTGAGCATGAGTCTGACTGAGTGCTTTCTGCTCTATGTTGGTTTTGTGATGGACTAGGAACAGCTCCAGCCCCCTAGCAACACCGCATTTGAATAATTCAAGATAAATTATCCCATTATCTCGAGAAAATGCAGCTAAAAAATATGCAAGCATGGAAGCTCTTGGCTTGGATGTTTAATATGACATTTTAATGAGAATATGTGGTTCATCTTGAGAGAAATCAAAGATTTTTTCATAGATTTATTTCAAACAATGTCCAAAACTTGCCATCTAGTGATGTGCACTTGAAGTGAAGTTTGCTATCATTCTCAAAATTGTCATGGCTTAAATGTAACTCATGTTGTTTTACTGATCTGAACATAATGACACTTACTTTGCTGCAGAAAGATTTTCCTGTAGTGACGCAATCTGTCCTTAACAAACATGAAGCTTCCACATGAAGAAAATTCTTTTCATAACACTAAGAAATCGGTCATAAAGTATTTTATCAGTCAAAGCTTGGGATACACCTACTGGCTCATTTTGAATGTGAACAGGTGTATCTATCATTTTTAACACAATTTTACAATGAAATGCACAATACAAATTTTGTGTAGCTATTTTTCTTAAGCAGTAGTTGCCTCATACTGTAGAGTATCTTGTTCATGTTTGTATGTGAGGTTGAAACATGACCAGTCCTGACTCATTATTAACACTAATATAACTACAGATAAGTGTAATGGCTGTTGCCCAGCATGAAGCCATTCATCATCAATCAGAAATTGTGTGTAATGGAATTATTTGTTTATTTGTCTCTTTCTCTCTTTGTTTCTTCACAATTGAAAAAAAAGTTACTCAGAAATTAAGAATTGATCTACTTTACTCCTCATCAGCTTGTCAGCTTAAACAAAGTAAACAAAATTAGGTATTTGTATCAACTGCAACCTCTGTTTTTGATATCACAGATTATGTGCATATAGGTGCCTTTATGCAAGTATTTCCTTTATGTTTTCCTTAACCTGAGCTGTTTTCTTTAATTAAATGACTGGCAAGACTACAACCTAACTCACTCTGGTGTATTGCATTAATTGGGGCGGTGCTGGCCTGGGATGGCATCAAATTTTTGGCCTAAATTATTGTCCCAGTCCACCCCCGCTCGAGGGTCAATGCAAGTTTTTGAATGTTTTCCCACCACAATACACCTGATTCAAATAAAATGGGTCTCCAAGAGCTTGTTGTCAAGCTGTGCACAAGTCTCTTAATAGCCCATTTATTTGCATCAGTTGCTGCAAGGAAACAACCAATACCTGCAGGATGCTGATTTTCGAGGACTGGATTTAGATCCTTGCACTAAAGTCTCTTTAATGGTTTAAAGCTGAAAACTTAATTTTTTAAAAGATAAAAAAAAAAGATAAAATATATCTGACATTTTTGTAAAAACAGGAGTGTTGAGAATGATTTGCTTTCAGTAAAGGCATCTTTCCTCTTTTTGTCACAGACACCAATGTGCTGCGATACATCCAGCTGACAGAGATGAAGATGAGCAAGAGTGGACAGCGGGAACGAGAGAGTGGCAAGGAGACCCAGGGCTGATCCTTTACCTTTACAACCTTTCTCCCTCCTGCCTTTGACCCCATGAGCAGTTCTCACCCTTCCTTTTCTCCACCTCCTCTCCTCCCAGACTAACTCCTGACAGCAGTACAGACAGAAGAGACTTGGTCATCCACTAGATGACACACGAACAGGACACATCAAGCGCTGTCTGCTTCTTCCTCCTTCTCCTTTTTCCCCATTTGTCCTTCAGGTGCTGTGGTTCCTTTCCCTAGATGCAGTCAGCAAGTTACCAAGAAGAAAATCAACAAAAAACAAAGAAGCTGTATTATATTCATAGAAACCGTCATTGTGCTGGAGTAAAAAAGGAGCTTCAAGACATACATATGAACTAAAGACATTTGCGTGATTTAGTAAATGTTTTAAGAGCATAAAATGGTTCATGTTTTGGCACTCTTGCTCTCTCTTCTCTTTCTGCCTTCTTTCTCTCCGTCTTATTGCGAAAAGGAGAATTTGGGGGTTGGGTAACTTGAGCACACCTGCAGGAGGGCAGGAGTGTGTGTGCATGTGCAGAGACAGTTCCAAGGATAAGAAAGGGATAGCGGGGGGGGGGGGGGGGGGGGGGGGGGGTGAGACACATATCAAGACCACAGCCCAATTTGATTGTACATCTTATCACAACAGGGCTCACTCAGGCCCCTTGCCCAGACCATGGGACAGAGTACCAGGAGAAACTTTTCATTAAGAAGAGAAAAAAACCTGCCTTGTTGCTTAATCTATCACCTCTCTGTCCTGGATGCCATGTATCTCAGTTCCTAGACTGTTTGTTTCGATTTAAGGGCTAATTCAAGTGTTTGTAATCCTTCATTAGGGTTTTTAATTTGCTGTCATGCTCAGTAGTAATTGATAAGTTAATGGCAGTGTGTGCGGTTAAGAGGCACAATTCCCGAGCAGTTCTTGCTGTTATCAGGTGTACTGTTGTGGAAACTGGTGTGTCTTGAATCTGTTGTCCAAAGCCCCTCTTGGGTTGTGTGTTGTGTTCATGTTCTTGAGAATGTTGAGGCCCCTCCCTCCCTCCCACTGACCCCCCTCTCAGTTCTTCTGTCAATGATGTCACAACGGAAAATAGCCAATGGGATGGGACTTCCATCGACCACTGTTGGCTAGATGGAGATCCGCTGTCAAGCTTCCCAGTGAGAAACACTTTCTTAATAGAGGTCCAACTTTTTACCAGTAATGCTGAAGCTTCTCAGACATCACTAAGGCACCAAGGAGACTCTGGGCACCGTTTGTGCAGGGAAAACAATCACAAATACGTCTGTCCTGACAGTCCAAACCACAACATGGGAGCATTTAGCTTCAATGTGCTTCCATAAAGGTGAGCCATTTGAAACTCTTGCTCAGTTTATTGTATTTTGATACATAAACCATCCAGGATTGATAAAACTTAAAAGATCATTCCTACAACATATGGATGGACTTGGACAGGCAACAACACTGGATACTACTGATGATACAGTCTGTGCACATCCTTTACAAGCAGTTAAAAAGTACTGCTTACTTCTCCTGTGACTTGTGAAGCTCAGTCATTGATAATACAAACATCACTTTTCTAATAGCTTTACCACAAGCTTAAATCTGCCCGCTCTGTCCTGCAGAAGGTTGGATTGATCAATTTTGAAAGCATGACCTGAATTTTCCTTGTCTCTGATGCCATGAAACCCAGTTTCTTAATCCTCCTGCATGAAACGTGCGGCTCCGGAGAGTTATTTCAAATGTTGGGATAGGGATTATATCTGCTCTATTGCTTTCTGTCATGGCATGCTGCCACTAAAATTTTTGCTCATATCAATATTTTAGCTATTCTGTCCTTTAGGGACAATGAAAAAAACTGGTTGACGACAGGCTGTGATCACAGCAGAGGAAGAGATATCAAATATTTCTTGAAAAAAGATAGTCTTCATTACATAAGCGTCACTTCCTGCCTTGACCCACTGCTTAAGAAATTCAAACATGGTTGGGGGAGGAAATACAATCAGAGAACAGATATCCCGTCCTTAATTATTTCGTTGACCTGCTAAGAGGTAGACAGGGACCTAAGTGTGTCAATGGCACTCTGGAGAGACACCACCATGGGTTGAGGAGACCAGCATGATACAGAGAGGTTCCAGTGGAGGGAGAATGAGGCCATCAGTAAAGCAGCTGCACCTGCGCTGTGTTGGATGAGACATGAAAAAGTTTAGAACAAGTTTATCATCAGACATAAGACAACCTGAATTATCTGGATGCCGGAGTATGAGCCCAAAACTTGTTGATTCCTTATTATAAGTAAATCTAGCTTTTCGACATTAAGTTAGGGAATGCTGAGAGCTATAATATCATTGTTGTAGTATTCATGTGGTATAAGAGTATTTTACAAACCACAAAGAATGCAAATCACAAAGCACACACGTGTTCTGGCAGTGAAGAAACGAGCTGTTTCAGGCCATGAAAAATCAGCAATCACTTCAACCAGTTCCTGATGGTTTGGAATTGACGGGAAGGCAAAAAAGTAGATTTGATTTTATGCAATCACCCTAGTTTTTCAAGATCTGAAAAGTTTGGATAGCTTATTACAAACCTTTTCAAATGCAAGCTGTTTTCACAGGATCTCAGATCCTCATGGAGCCTTCCTTGTTATATTTACATAATAACTCTATACAACACAGCTATGCTGCTGTAATGTGTGTAATGTCTGACATTGTCCTGCTAAAATGATGTCATCTGAACAGCAGCATCGTTACCAGTGAGGAGAGATTTCTTCGAATTCTCTGAGATGCAGAGGATAGAAAACTGTATTCCCAATTTACACTTTGTTTCTGTCACTCTTACAAAGTTCAACAACCCTCCATCTGTTCTATAACAAATATTGCACACCTCCTCCCGTTGCCCAACTTTAAAAGAAAAAAATGTGGCTGCCACAAACATAAAATGACAATTTATGACTTCAGTATCAATGTCTAATAATAAGCATCTTATAAAAGTGCATCTACAGAACATTTACCACATACTTCTGGCCATGTAGTCACATTTGTCGTTTCATCAGCGTAACACTAGTTGAGTAACTGGTGATTGTATGTAAAAGTTACACCCAACTAATCCAAACAGAGACACATTTTCAAGAATACACAATCAAAAACCTTTTATATCATTCATTTTAATTATTGTTACATAACTCTGGATCAGTCAGTGCAAAAACATGAGATGCAGAGGGTTTCCTATCTCTTGATGTGTCTCTGCACTCTGTATTTTGCTTCTGTGTCTCCTGCTTTCCCAAAGGAGATAAATCAACAGTGAGGAGCAGAATCTGCAGACTCGTCTCCAAGGCTGCCTAGACTGAGTCTCATCACCTACGGGCCCCTCGAGGACAGGTCTCCCCCCAATAGTCTTCTCTCCATAGCACCAGTTTGCCATCTTGTTTTTGTCTGGCTGTGCTAAGTCATTCTAGCTCATTGTGTACTACAACTGTCCTGGGATAACTAGCTGCACAATAAATAGGTTTGTTTCCATCCAAGCAGGTGTCTTGATTAACAACTGAGCTGACTCCGCGGATGTTATTGTAAGCATAACCTGACAACATGCTGTTTGTGCAAATAGAGACGGAGAAATCCAATCTCTTTATCAGTGTAGCTTTGAAAACAAACTAAAAGCACAACAAAAAAAAAGACAGAATAGTAAAGCTACTGGCTGTGTTATTTTCTGTTTTTGCTCTTTTACTTTCATGTCACTTAAAGTAAATGTTTGTCAAATGTCAAAGTAGTTTTTGTGAATAAATTATACAAATGTAAAAAAGAAAAGAGAAAAAAGAAAAAAAGGAGAGTTTTATGGTTGTGAAAAGCTTTACTTTATTGAATTACTTTATCTACAGAAAAGAAAAGCAAGAGATAGAAAAGAGAATTTTACTTCAGCTCCTCAACAGAGCTGCTTTGTGACTTTGTATTTGTTGTTATTTCTGCCTCTCTTATGTCTCTCTTGTTGAGGGATTCAGAAGTGGCTCAGAGGGTGTGCAAAGCCCTTCGTCGCCCCGGAACAATGAGGATTTACAGTAAACACAGGAGTGGATGAGAACTGGCTGGACGCACGTTTCCCTCATGTTTGTTTCTGTGTTGACATGAAGGACATAACTCTGGGGACGGCAAGGATTAGATCTCGTTTTTGTTCTGCCTCGCTCCAAGGAGACCTTTTTTTTTAATTCAACGTCCAAGCAGCCGACAGGCCTCCATATCTGGTTTTATTGAACTGCTAGCCCGGGAATGCACTATTGATTGGTAAATGAAGATTATGAATAAAGTTTCAAACAAGTAATGTTGTAATTGTTGTGTTTCAGCTAAAGTGACACTTTCGTTTATTCTCCATAAAACTGTCTTTCTTAGTGATTGGAGATAATGCCTTTGAAATGAGTTCAGCAGAAACACATTTAGTAGCACTGAAGGTCATTTGACACCTGTTTTTCTTGAAGATAAATGTTTCTTGCTGCAACAAATTCAAAGAGTTATTAATGTATTTTGATGCCGCACTGCCCAAACTCTCGAAAAGCATCTTAAAGGGACAGGACAACAATTGTATGATTTTGTTTTCTGACTTGTGAAAGACTATTTCTGACAATTTTCAGAGTTTCTTTCTTTTGTGACTTGTAAATTCTCTTTTATTTGCTCAATGTCACAGAACTTTAAATGTAAAGCCCTTTGACAATTTTGGCTTAAATCTAGTTCGTGAAGCAGGTATAACATGAGTGATCTCCAAGCTACTAAATGGATTTGTTTGTTTATGAAAGGAGCACATGGTGCGACAAGCCACTTGGTCAGGTTGGAGACACTGAATGTATACTTATTGTGTTATTATGAATTATTGTTGAATTGGCTTTGTAGAATTTTTAAGTGTTACCCTTATTGAATTGCGAAGGGGAGTGTGCATGTTTTCTCATGTATGCATGGGTTTTTTCCATGTACTCTGGCTTCCTCCCACCGTCTAAAGACATGCATGTTAGGTTGATTGGTTACTCTAAATTGTCCCTAGCAATGAATGTGAGCATGAAAGGTTGTTTGTCTCTCTGTGTTGGCCCTGTGATGGACTGGCGACCTGTACAGGGTGCACCCTGCCTCTTTCTCAATGATGCTGGGATTGGCTCCAGCTTTCTGCAACCCTGAAGTGGACTAAGCAGTTAAGAAAATGGATGGATGGAGTTGTGAAGGTAAACGCATACCAGTAGCAATGTGCTGACCAGAGACCAAGAAAGGTCAAAGTAGACAAGCGAAATAACTGTTTGCAGCAAGAAATGTGAATTAAACTGACCTTTCAGTCCCATGATTGAAATGAAAAATACTAAGAGCAAAAGGTACGAACAGGCCAAAAAGGGACAGGTGATAAGTGAAACACTGCAGATGCAGATTGGGCTGTCTTGGGCTCATTTAGAGCATGGATGAGAAACTCCGGTCCTCAAGGGCCACAGTCCTGCAGATGTTAGGAGTTTCCCTGCTGCAACACATCTGACTCAAATCAATGGGTAATTAGCAGACTAGTGCAGAGTTTGATGTCAAGCTCTGCACAAGTCTGCAGGTGTATTACAGCAGAGAAACTCCTAACATTTGCAGGACTGCGGCCCTGATTGTTTGATTCGTCACTCACAGTCTTCATCAAACTTGTGCTAGAGTTGTTTGGCAGTTTTTCTTTTAAACGTGTCCTGTTTTTCTGGCTCAAAAGGCCACCGAGTGGTAAGACAATGCTGTTGAATTGCTAAGTGAAACTGTCCTGGTGATACTGATAAAGTAGTTATGACTTCTCAAAATAATTTACTTAAAGAAGAATGTTGTTAGGCATTTTTATTCACACCAGAGGCCACACATTTCTAAGTCTTATATCCTTTAACTCCTCAAAATACTTCACATAGCAACAATTTGTTCATTAACATGTTGAGAACTTCCTAATCGAATGTCATTAGTGGTTTAATGGTCTGATAAAAATTTATCAAAAGATGAAGAGAGCCCTTCTGCTTGTCTGAGGACGCACCAAATGGCAGGCAATCTGGTTAAGCGTTCACTTCAAACATGAACAGGAACACACATTTGTATCTCTTTGTCAGTTGCCACCTCTCTCCTTTCCCTCTTTTATTCCATCCTCTGAACATTGACGTTTCCTGAGTCTGAATGATTTGATGGGGAAATATGTTTGCGCTAGTAGGGCAGCCCCCTAAAACAAAAGAAAGAAAGGAGGCGTACGCAAATGGAAAAATTATTACAAGAACTGTTGAAAATAATGGAGGGAAAAACAGAAGGTGATGAATGTGAGCGAGTCACAGCAGCCGTAAAAAAGGGACAATGGCTAGAAAGAAAGGCACAATTTTCCTCCCTCATAGAAAACACTTGAGTGCGTGTTTGAGTGTGAGTTGTGAACAGACCACACAATACTCAGCCTGCTGTATCCTTTCTGTTGGCTGTTTATCACCTCTCCCTCACTCTCTACATTTTCATCCATTTTTTCCCTTTTGTGTGTGCGCGCGTGTGTTGTTGCTTTTAATAGCATCACCATGGTAGTGAAGAGGGGTTGCTAGGTAACTGGCTGGCGTCTGAAACCGTGTTTGATTGGCGGTAACATTGACAAACACAGTAATGGAGTGTGTGAAGGTTTGTGTATCTGTAACATCTGCATGCATTCTGTTGTGTCTTTAACTTGAGAGGTTGCTTTGTGTTGTAAATAAGATCACAGTTTCTTTGCCATTTCCAAGATTTTGTTGTCCTCCGACATTTCAGACGGATATTGGAGTTCTATGTATGTGAGCACCTTTATCAGCCCGTTCAGCAGCTGCAGTGTCAGACACAGCGACTACAGGAATGCATGACAAGAAGAAAAACAGCAGACCTGGTAAAGATATGACATCATAGGTCACAGTGGTGACACCTACAGGATTTTATCTGTTACTGCAGGCGCCTTTGTTTGGAGTTATGAGACATGTTTGCAATGCTGAACGACGTAATGAAACAACATAAAGCAATGACAAAATTCTAACATAAATAAAAAATAATAAAAGAACATTTCTAACTCAATTTTAGCAGAAAAACGTAATTTACTGGTAAAAAGAAAAGCTTGGTTTGGTTTTGTGCCCCTCACTGACAGATATAAAAATATTGTTCAGACCATTTAACAACTTGTAGATATCGCAGATGCCAACCATGTTGTAAAATAATGGGTCTTGAATTGTTTTTAAATCTGTCTGTCAAATCATTGTTATGCAGCAGAATGTGACATTTTTCCCTATGATTAGAAGTATAACAGAATATAATGAGAAAATCGTAAACTGAAAACACCTTAAATCTATTTTTCAGCATTGCACGCATCTTTAACCATGAAAAATAGTAAACTGCTCCTGAAGCAGCAGCAATCTGTTACCCTTCAGTATCCAGTCACTGAAGAGCAGCAAAGAGCAAAGTTTACCCATGGATTATTGTCCACTCTAAATATATTTTAAAGGTAAATACAGGAACTTTTACACATTTATCTCATAGCTAAAGTTTCAAAATACAAGAAGCCTGACCATAACTTGCTGATAAAGATTCAAAGAGAGTATTTCAGCCTAAAACCAGGTTCATAGTTTGGGTCCTCTTGTTAAGGTTTCTTCTAAAAGTAAAGTAAAATACTGTTAGGTGAAAAGTGTGTGGTAATGCTTCTTTTCCTTATTAACTTTCTTTATACTCCAACTCAATTTCACAGCACAACAAAACTATTTTACTGTTTCTTTGTCAGTGATGATGATGCTTTAATTTCTTTCACAGGTCTTTACATCCAGTCTGTTTTTTTTCAGGCGCTTCCTACAGCTGGTTGACTTGTTTTGGTTTCACTTTTACTTCTCATAAATGCATTGTTTTTGTTCAGATTTCCTCTTGTTCATCTTAATTTATTTTGTATTCTATCCATTGTTTTGTTGGAGAAAAAAGTTGAACGCAACAACTAAAGTAATTTTCTATGCATTGAAATATTTTTGAAACCACAATAGTTTTTTAAATCTGGATTTAGTTTTTTCTCCTGTATAGTAGTTTGTGTCTTAAAAATTTGGATGTAAAATGGACATCTCTTCATTTGGAAGGGTCACGGAAAATGACTGTAGTAAACTAAAGAAATGGACGCAAAGTCGTAAAAATTGCTTTATCTTGACAAACTCCAAGAAAAAAACATGAGCAGAATATGTGAGTCAAAGTTACATGGGTTATAAATGGGTGTAGTTGCTACGCCTGTTTTTTTTTTTTTTTATTGTTGTTGTTTTATTCTTTACTGTTCTGTTTCTGCTTTATTATCATTTAAATTATTCTATTATGTGAACCCTCTTTTTGCCATTTTACTTCTAGAAAAAGTCAAATAAAATAAAATAAAATAAAAAAATAAAATAAAATAAACCTTTGATGGGCTGGCGACCTGTCCAGAGTGTACCCTGCCCCTCGCCAGATGATTGCAAGGATAGACTTCAGCTTCCCCGTGGTATAAAAAATAAAAAAGTAAAATAAAATCAAATAAAAATGTCAGCATTCTTGTTCATGACTATAACAAAACCAGATGTAAAGCATCTTTCTTTATTTTGTTTTTTCTTTTTATTTGCCTTTCGCTCATCACATTTCACACTAGCTCCTCACTGAACCCAGACATGTCACAGGTTGAGACTGAAGACAATATGGATGTTCCAGTAATCAGTTTCCCAGGTTTTTCCTTGGTTTTTCCTCTTATATTAACAAATATATACAGATATCCCAGGAAGAGCATTGAAATAATAATTAATCATTTCCCACAATAACAATAGATTCAATAAATACGCAATGTTCTTAACCGCACAAGGAGAATGAGTTCGGGCTCACTCCTCTACCAACGGGATTGTCATGATCCCATACAAATAGTAACACACACACACACACACACTGAAACCCACTCTCTCACACACAGTCACCTACAGAAACCTGCACAGTCAAGCATATACCATCTGCAGCCAATAAACTGTCCACAGCTCTGGAGAAAAAAGTTGAATTGTTAACTGTGACCTTTGAGTCCAGAGAAATCAACTGGTCGTACAACGTTGCCCCTAAAGTGCCACTGATGTTGAAGACAGCAGGTCAGAGGAGATGAAGTCTGAAAAGAAGTAAACATGAGGTTGAAGTTGACGTCAGGTAGCCTGTGTCTTATTCTGCATACATTTCAGTAGAATGAGGGGGGATCTGTGCAACGTCATATGATAGCAAGAGGAATGTTTTTGTAAAAAAAAAAAAAAAAAATTTTTTTAAAAGTACAATGAGAGCATGTGTAGCCACCTTGAACAAAATGCTCCATGTAGCGTACTGTACAGCAAGCCATCCTCACATAAAACAGCATGCACTGAAAAGCACCAGCACACACAAATGGACCCACTTTGTTCATCCACACATGTACAGTAATATACAGTATGTGCATTCACAACAGACAAACACACCTGGGCTGGGAAACGAATTTAAAACAAACATTGTTGCAAACAGGTTGCAAGCACTGAGAAAATAAACTCTGTTTTTTACTGTACAAGACTGAAGATGTGACCAGTCCACCAGTGCTGAGAGAAAAAGGAAGGCTTTTTCCTGTCTCAGGTCAGGAGGAAAGAGGATAATGGCTTCCATGCAGAGAGATGACATGGGTGGTAGTGAAGGCAGGTTTGATGGAGAAGACTTTGCGGAAGATGTTTGTGTACTGGCGAAACAAAGAGTGTGCAAAATAAGAACAGACACTCTAAAAAAAAAGTGCTCCAGCTCCTCTTTTTAACACTCTATAAACAACGGACATGAAATAGTGATTTTTTTTTTTTTTTTCTGATCGTCTAAGTTGGAGACCACAGGGATGCAAGCAGAAAAGTGCAAAGGTACACAGACAGGCAAAAGCACAAGTAGATGGTTTGCAAAGTCAAAACGTGGTTTATTAAGTACTTGAATGGCTTCTGAAGGAAATGCCACCTGGTCTAAGCAGCAGGCGGAGATGGCCTCCATGGAGGGAAAGAAGGGGAAGGTGGGGTGCAGGAGCACACTGCAAGGCTTTTAAAAGGCCTCTTGGACCCTCCGCGTCGTGCAGGTTAAAAAGCACTAGTAGGGAAAATGCATGAAGGGTTTCACACCTCTTCAGGACACACAAGAGAAGTGGCTTCCACTAAGTGCCTCAAACATGACAAGAAATGGGATGTTTTTGCAAACGTCACTTAGTGCACTTTAGTCGGCTCAGACATCAGTAGGCTTCTTTTATTCAACCCTGGCCTGAAAGTCCTGCAGTAGGTCTCAATGCAATTAAAGAAAAGGAAAAAAAAAAGTGACTCAAAAATGCGCTGTTTTATTATTTTTTATATGTTTTTGTTGTTGTTTTTACTACAAGTATTGTTGTCCACACAGAGTGGCAGGCTGCAGCTGTCCACACAGAGGAACCGTGTGGTCCAGATTCTGGCCCTCCATGTCCATGTCCATCAGGTTGGGCCGTGTAGTGCTGGTGCTGCTGTCCCCTGAACCAAGAGGGCTGTCGCAGCTGCTGCCTGGAGACGAGCTCAGGGTCCGGGACAGAGAGCCAAGCTTCCAAGGGTCAGGTTTTATCCTGGCTGGTGTGGGTCGTGGCCGGGGGGCAAACTCCAGAGTTTTGGGCCTTTCTAAAGGACTGATGAGTGGATCTGGGTCAGGAATAGGAGGAGCGGGAGCTTTGCGTCTTTGGGGGACTGGGAAAATGATGGCGGGGTCTGGAAGTCGAGGGATGTCCAAAGTGTCCAATGTCCCTGAGTGATAAAAGAAAAATAATAAATTAAAATGTCTGATTCAAATGTCTCTGACGTGTGTGTGTGTGTGTGTGTGTGTGTGTGTGTGTGTGTGTGTGTGTGTGTGTGTGTGTGTGTGTGTGTGTGTGTTGGATGCTTTTGTTTCTTGTTCTCAAATGCTAAAGATAATCACAGTTTTTTCTATGTTGTCCTAAGAGTCTAAAAAAATCTCTAACGGCTATAGCCTAAAAGGTCAAGGTGGTGTTAATCTGTGGGTGTATGTCTTCAGGTTTTGACTTTGTCTTTTAGTTTTTTTTAATTTCTAATGTCATGTACCTGCAAGTTTAGTGTTTCTCTGTTTGCAGTCTGTTCAATTTACTCCTATGCATCAAAGTTTAAATTACAGATTGCCACATCTGCATCTTGTTTGGTTTTATCTTTGCATTGTTTCTTTTTTGTTTTGTTTTTTTAATTTAGTGCCAGATCATTGTGAAAACCTTCCTCTGTTGTTCTAGCTCAGTTTTGTTCTGGTCTATTATGTTTGTGGTTTTGTTTTGTAGATTTTGTTGTCCTTTCAGTTCATTTCTTATGTTCTTTAAATTATCAAAAGTGTTTTGTTCTTCATCTGACTGCCTTTTGGAGTCTGGCTGCAGTTTGGGTCCTGCTCTCCATTTCACACTCCATCACATTATCCAGTTACTGTATGAGCTCCATGTTAAGATTTTTTTTCTGTTCTGCTCATAAGAAATGAAATCCTGTACAATAATTTCTTCTCCTGTAAAATTTGATGGTTTCATTCAAGCCTTCATTTGATCACATTTTATGAGAAAGTCGGTCAGTTTAAATTTGACTTGGAGTTCGAATAGAATTTATTATTAATTATGCCGCAAAAGTTGCACTTCTGAGAATTTTTATGTAGTATTTTCTTTTCTTTCTTGCTGCTTTGGTCAGCTGTGATTTCTTATGTGATATTTTAGTTCACTAAGTGTGTGTGTTCTTTGCCTCAGCTATCCTCTAATGACGTTCCTTTAGAGCCTCAATAAATGGCTGAATCATTTTTTTTGTCCAGTTGTAACGCAAAGTTTTCACTACAGCAATGACCTATTCCTGCCCTTCGATGCCCCCTTTTGCCAAAAAAATAAATAAAAGGTCAAAAACTATTCTTGTAGAATTGCTGGAAAAAAATATTTTAAGAATCACGTGTACCTTTGCTGGTAGTGATGTGCGTTACTCCTGGTGGAGGAGGCATGGGCATGTTCCCATCTGACGGTGTCCTGCGGTGTCCCAGAGTTTGGGCTCTGGGTCGAATAGCCCCATCAGAAGGGGTGCGTCTGTGTCCCCTGTTCAAAGCCATTGCTGCAGACACGTGGGTGGGCGTGAGCGACTGGTTGGGCTCCTTCTTGAAGCTCTCAGCCCGCAGATCCAGAAGCGGGTTGAGGGTCGGAGCAGGAGATGCTGCTGGCGTTTTGACCCCTGTCATTGGGGTCATGGGGTACTCGTCCGGGTCAGAGGGGAGGAGGGACTTGGTGGAGTTGCAGTCAGAAAGAGAGGACAAAGAGAGGAGTGTCACAGAGGGTGATGGATCCATGCAGGGGAGCGCAGAGTCATGTTGTCTGGAGAGGCTCAGGGAAAGGTTTCTGCTAGGTGGAGAGGTGCTGCGGCGGAAACGGCCAGTCCGCTGGAAAAGACCCTCCTTCTTCTTTCGCTGCTCCTCTCTGAGGTCCTGCTCATCTTGAAGCACCTGTGAGAGGCCGCATTAACATTAAACAAGTATTAGATAGATTAAAAATGTTAATAATAAAATAATGAGCATAAAATAAAGTTTCATTACATGGACATAATTGAGAAAGACATTCAAGTAAATTCCAGGGTAAAAAGGAAAGGTCTTAAGCCTGTCCTAAAAAAACTTTAACAGTGTGAGCAGCTCACATGTCTGCTTTTAGACTATTAAAAATGTGGAGCATGAAAACCAAAAGAAGCTCAGCAAGGATGGATGTGGTGTTGCGGTTCATGGCTACATCAAGGTGTCTGTGGAGACTCTGTTGTTTCAAGTTCAGCCTCGGGCTCACACTTGGCTTAGTATTCCTAAATCCACTCCTGACTTTTATAAGCTTTGATTTCTGTTCCTGTTAAACTGTAAAAATTGGCACCACCTTGCACACACTGAAAAAAAATGTCAACCTTGCTCACATAGATTGGTTATTTTTTTCTGCATCTACTTTCCCTCTCTATCCTGACCAGCGCTGGACTCCCTGTCTCAAAAAGATATCCACACAGAGTGATGTTTGTGAGTGATCACTATGTTTCACACTCGGGTTTGCATCACTAATGCTGATTATCTTGACTGAAAACTGCTGGTGTCTTCTTACCTGCAGTTTTCCCAGTTGCAGCAGGTCTTGTCCCAAACCCACTGATGCAAGCAGAGAAGCACAACCCAACAGCAGCATATTGCTCTTCTTCCTCTGGCTGCAACGACGAATTGAATCCTGGTAGCTCACACCTGTCCCCAGGCCCCCAAGTGCCTGAGAGGAGCTTATACTACCAGCAGCAGACAAAGTGTTGGGACCCAGGCTGCTCCATAGAGACCCTGAATCCTCCATAGCCCCGTTACTGCTGGTCTCTGAAGGCTGTAAAGAGCCTGGTGATTCCTCAAACTCACAGCACTCCTCTATTACACACAGACAAAACAAAAATGGTAATGGTCAAGTTATTTGAAACAGATAGCAATAAGACTAAGAAAATACCCAAAACAAATAGACAACAACAACAAAAAAAACTCACCCATTTCATTCAAGCTGGAGAAGCCAGCAGTCATAGGTGCATGTTTTGGGGACTTGCCCAAATTTGGAGCACTTGATGAATAAACTTTGCATCCTTCACCAAGTGATTTCAGCCTGCAGGCAGGGGAATATTGCATGAAATCCGGTTTAAGTTTCAGCATGCTGTGACCAATAATTTCATGGGAAGATGAAGCTGTGGTAATTGTAAATAAAACAAATATGACCCAACAATGTGTAAAGTAACCTTCCTATGAACAGAACTAATCAGAACAGAATAGAATTGATCATTTCTTAGAAAACTTAACCATATGTCAATTTAGATCATGTACGCACTTTTCTTCTCCTCCAACTCGCTCCTTCTGGTGAGTGGAGCTCGGACCCCAGGTGCGTCCTTTCTTTTTGCTGGTTGTCAGGTCTTCCTTCTTACAAACAGCACTGCGGCCCCACGTCTTACTGCCATCACTCGGCGTCACTGAGAGACAGTCCAAAGATTTAGAAAGCCACATATTTTCTGTGTATGCTTACATGACTTCAACAGTGATTGCACTCACGTCTAATGGCTCGTAGGCGGGGTATAACTCCGGGGCTTGCAGGTGGGGTGGTGCTCTCGCTCCCCTGGTTCTTCCTCTTGTCCACACTGGGTGATGCCTGCACTGTGATCTTATGCTCAAATCCTGCAAAGAGAGAAATATTTAATTCAAATTTATTGAGCACTTAACCAACATGACATGTAATGGGAACTTTATACATAAACTACAGCAAAAAGCTTTGCTGAAATGATCACTTTAACTGATATTATGAGAGGCAGGTCACGTTTTTATTCCAGTTTGGAAAATGAGTTTTAACATTTGCTTTATTATTCATTTACAGGGTAAAACTAATAAACATTTGATCATTTTCAGTTTTACAATTGCAACAACCCCAATAAAACAAATTCTTTTGATAAACAAGGTTAACATGTGTGCTGATTGCGAGAGAATAACAGTGTGTTATTCTCTCGGGCTGCACGATGGCATAGTGGTTAGCACTGTGCCCTCACAGCAAGAAGGTCACTGGTGGGGCAAAGTTTGGTCAGTGGCCTTTCTGTGTAGAGTTTGCATGTTCTCCCTGTGTGCGTGGGTTCTCTCTGGGTTCTCCAGCTTCCTCCCACCATCCAAAGACATGCATGTTAGGCTAATTGATTACTCTAAATTGCCCATAGGAGTGAGTGTAAGCATGAATGATTGTTTGTCAATGGACTGTCAAGTTGTCCAGGGTGTACCCTGCCTTTCCCCCAAAGACTGCTGGGATATGTTCCAGCTTCCCTGTGACCCTGAATTGGAGTAAGTGGTTAGGAAAATGAATGAATGAACAGTCTGTGAACAGTAAATGTACAAGGACACAATGTAAGTTATGATTGTTTCATGGTTTCTGTCAGTGCTTCGGTAAAATCCTGTGATGGAAGAGGCATCAAACTACGAGTTCTGCCAGTTTCGTACATCTGTCTTTTCAGATCAAAGAATTTGCCTGCAAATCCTACTTTTACCCACCAGAGGGCAGGCTGATGCAGTTGCTGTCTCTGCCCAGCTTCAGCAGTCGGCTCTTCTTAAAGTGACCCTTTCTCTTTTTGACGCTGGGTTTCTCCTGGTACATCTGATGGATAATGATGTTCAGCTCTCGTTCAACAATGTCTATCTCCCTCTCTGCCAGCTCCTGCTCTCTCCTCTTCAGCTGCTCCTCCTGCTCCCTCTGCTCCTCTGCCGCCCGGGCCAACGCCTCCTCCCAAGACCTCAGTTCCTACATAAGGAAGAATAGGAGGGGTTAACCATTATTGGCATAGGAGCACTTTGTTTAACATCTCTATCTGTGTTAGGCTTGTTGCTAAGGTATTTCTAATTTGCAGAAACACCTCAGAAAGATTGTGAGATTTATCACAACTCAATGTTAAACGTGACTTTGAAAATCCCAAGTCTGTTTGAATACATTAGTTCTCATAAAAGACTAAATAAATTAAAGGAATTGCACATATTGAACCTTAATTAATGTGAAAAGCTATTCTAGCATTTCTAGTTCAACAAAAAAGACGTGACTGGATTATTGATGTTTTTGTGTGTGTGTGTGTGTGTGTGTGTGTGTGTGTGTGTGTGTGTGTGTGTGTGTGTGTGTGTGTGTGTGTGTGTGTGTGTTTGTGTGTGTTTTTTACACATCTCACCTTCTCTTTAGCTCTAAGCTCGTCAAACATCTGCTGGATCTCCACTCTCCAGTCTTCTTGCAAGGAGTGAAAGGACTCCAGAGGCATCTGAAACATGGCTGACTGTTCAATGGCCAGCAGTCTCCTCAGGATGCTGGTGAATGAGGGCCTGCCATGGGGGTTGGGGCTCCAACACTCTGAGCAACAAGAGACAAGAAAAGATGTAAAAGAAAAAAAAAAGGCTTTGTTAATTACAGTAGGGAGTTATAACTAGAGTATGTGGAAGTGTAATGTATTGTGTAGCTTTTCTCAGTTGAAGAAGTTACAAGCTTAAATGTCTCTATTTTATATTTAAGCAGATCCATTTTTCGTCTTTATACTAAATGCATTGAACTTCCAGGAGAAAAAGAAGGCCAAGAATTGTAATTATGCATTTGTCAAATACATTTTGTATATATGTGTTGAAAAAAAGAAACGTAAGTGGAGGGTTGTTGGAAGATGTCAGTAAAGCTATTGCATTTATCAATCATACTTCACACCAATGTTTTAGCTCTGCTGAGTTATCACTCAACAGTGACTTCAAATAGATAATGTTTATCCACTGTCTGTCTGCACAGGTGTGAGGCTATTATTATGCAGTGGGAGTGTGTTTTAATAACTGGCAATCACACCATCTGGAAGAAGATTGACACCTTACAAATCACCAACCGGTCCATGTACCATTTCTCTTATAAAAAATAACATACCTGGCTAATAATAAGATCAGACTTGGAGCTTTCATAAGTAATTCAAAATTATGCAAAATTAAATCAGTTTTTAGTGTTTCAGAAGAAAATATGGTGCATAAAAGCATTTATTTTACATTAGCAATCAACTTGTGTTCAGCCAGATTCGTGAAGCAATGTCATACTGTCAGGCTGTCAATGTAACACACGGACTAATCTGTGAATTGTTGGTCTGGATCTATTTTTCATGCCTGGCAGACAAGGCAGGAACAGGAGAAGAGGAAGGGAGCAAGATGGGGACAGCATATGGCAACCATCATGAGCCAAACCCTTACTGACAGTGTTACAGAAACAAGCTGTACACCTACAATTCACTGCAGAACCACAAACTGATCAACACTGTCCCTCTAACACAAATCTACAATGTGCTCATCCCCTAAAGAAATGCACAAAGACCAAATAAAACACTTTAGTTGCCTCATGAGGTGCAAGTTCCATCTGCATCAGCCAACATTTGTGTTAAAGGGAAACAAAATTAACATAACGTGTGCAGAAAAAGCTGAAAGAAGCTGAAAGTGTGCTGCTGACAGGAGTAACTAGTGCAGAGCAGTAAGGGATGACAAAGAGGGAGATTAACAGATGAACATGGATAAGATAAAGTACAGTAGGGAGGGTGGAAAGAGGCTTTAGGAGCAGTATGGGAGGACAGGAAAGAATGAGACAACTCTCTTATTAGACATAAAATCTGACCTACAACTTCCCTTTCTGTTTGGCATATGAAGGTAAAGTATGTATAAGGAAAGAAAGTGATCAAACAGAGATCAATGAAGTGTGAAACAAGAGCTTTTAATTACTCTTAGACTGTTAACACAGACTGGGTGAAGAGGAAATATTTGGCGCAAGGTATCTCAGGTACAGAACCACACAAGGATCTATAAAAAGCAACAAAATCTTCACATCTTAATTGTTAATAAATTTCCCAACTGCTGAAAAATGCAGGAAAAAGTGGTTTAACTGAACCATTGTAATCATACAGTTGTGTCATGTTAAAGTCAGTGGATGAAAGCAGCCAGAGGGGTTTCCTGCAAAGTGAGTTTATGCATCAACAGTGACATGTTTAAGGTCATCTTAAATGACTAGTGTACAGTAAAATCTGAGAGACAAGCATAAGGACAGACAACCATGAATATATGCAACAGCTGGGATTGTGCTTTTTACACATTTTAATTCTAATGAGACATTTTTGGATCCAATTATCACTCAGGTTGCAACTGTTTACCTCCAAGAAGCTGAGCAAAAGGTTCTGGGCATGTTGAAGGGACGGGGAGTGTCAGCTTGTTCATGGCGACTCCATACGCTACCGCCAGCGCATCTATCTCCCGGTAAGGAACCTCTCCAGTCAGCAGTTCCCAGAGTAAAACACCAAAACTGTAAGGACAGAGATAAAGAATAATTTGAAGGGTTTTGAGTGGCATCCAGCAAAAAAAATCTGTCCGTACATGATGCATAAAACTGAGCCATTTATATAAGAGCTGATTTATTGCACTGTAATTTTATTACTCGCATATCCAGGCAAATTCTGTTATTTAATATGTTTGTGTTTAAAGTCACAGCTGTAGCCACTGCAGATTTTAGCATTTGAACAATTTCTCCCAGTTTTTTCAGAAAAGTCTCCTTTGTGGCTCCTTACGACACATACCCTTTAGGTAGAAAGACCAACCACACAGGCATGCACCATCTTCTAAACACTGCGAGTGCTGCTGATCAAATCAAAGCAGAATCCCCTACTTGAGCAGTGACTGCTCTTCATGATACATCTTGATATGCATTTTAAAAATGCATTTATAATATTTATATTATATTTAGAATATTTACAAAGGGCAAAAATTTTATTGGGGGGCTTTGAATCTGAGCCAGTTTTGCTGGGCTCATAATTAGCAAAGCACTCTTAAATAAAGCAGGCTGTCTATGATGCCAAACTTTCCTGACTGACTTCTGAGGTTTTATTGTCTCTCTCCCTTCATGAGATCCCACACAGAGGGCATGATGTTGAGAACAGGGCTCTGTGGGAGCCAAACAATCAGCCACAAGACGTCAAAAGTAGTTCTTTATGACTTAGTCATTTTGAGGCTGTTGTACTGCTGCAGAATGAATTTGTAATGATTGGAATCCTTTTTTGATAAAACTGTGTAATGCTGAAAGGTAACCTGAGGTCATGCTGTACAGATCCATCTCAAACTTTTTCATATTATCATATATATCCAGGACATTAACATTCACATGTTCTGCGTGTCACATTTATCGATAAAAAAAATTCTACGAAAAGATGCTTGTCAAGGTATAAATGAGGACAATGTGGTGGCATGTGATGGCATGAGGGCCTTACCTCCACACGTCACTGCTCTTAGAGAAGAGGGAGAGCTTGATGACCTCTGGGGCCATCCAAGCATAGGTCCCAGCTGCACTCATCTTGGTGGTCTGGTGCCACTCTCTTGCCAGACCGAAGTCGGTGATCTTGAGGGTTTTCCCGTTCAGATCATCCCGTTCGACAGGCTGCAAAATCAGGACTGGAAATAAATAGGAAAGGGCAGATAGAGGGGGCACAAAGCAAACAGATAGTTTGGTAAGAAAGTTTTTAAACTCAATGTTTCAGACACAAACAAACAAAAATATTCCAAACTCATTCATTTAGATCAGGGGTTGGCAACCCGCGGCTCTAGAGCCGCATGCGACTCTTAAGCGCTGCCCTAGTGGCTCCCTGGAGCTTTTCCAAAAATGTTTTTTTTTTTAAATGGAAAAAGATATATATTTTTGTTTTGATCTGGTTCTGTAGGAGGACAAACATGACACAAACATTCTTAACGTTTCCCAGTGCTGTAAAAATGTGTAGAATAAATATTAAATTTCAACATTTCTGTCAAGGAAGATTTGCGTCATAGCCTGCGACACACATAGCCTATCAATCAGCAGGGCGGGAGGAGGCAGGTGGCGTTGTAAACAAACCGGGGCTGTGTGATGCGCCATGGATCCCAAAGGGAAAAAGAGAAAAATAAGCGAGGAGAACAGAGGATTAAACGTTTCTTGGACCGAATAATTTGCATTCATTGCCAATGCGGAAGGATTGCCTGAATGTTTGCTCTGTAGCGAGAAGTTGTCAAATAACAAAAAGAGTAATGTGGAAAGACATTTCCAGGGAAAGCATGCTACATTTGCAGCCAGTACCCAGTTGGGAGTGACACAAAAAGTGCGATTGCATTACTTCTGGAGAAATTAGAGAAGCGCAAAAATAGATTTAAGTGGATTGCATCTCCACACTCCACTACTGCTGCAAGTTTTGTTGTAACCCGGGAGATAATAAAGCGTGGAAAACCGCTCACAGATGGTGACTACATGACGGAGTCAGTCATCAGCACATCAGGACACGTATTTACTAACTTAAAAAAAAAAAAGTGGATGTTTTTATAAAATGATTTCTGATTTTTGTCAGTATATATTTGGAATGACACGTAATGGTGCTCAGGTCGGAGGATCGAATCTTCAAAATAAAAATTACATAAAAAAATCGGATTTCTATATTGCATTTCTTTAATTTCATCAAAGCAACGAAACATAACTCATTAATATAGTAATGAAGTTAAACAAGAGACGGCATTGTAATACAGAGTAGTCACGTGATGCGTCTTTCTCTACAGGATGCGCAGCGGGGAAAATAAACATTTTATCATTAAGGCTCATTATGTATTTGTAGCCAACTTAGTCATTTTGATAGTAGGCTAATATAAATACATAAAGCATGTTTTGCCTTCATGATAAGGCTTATATTAGGCTTTTAATTTTTTGCGGCTCCGGACATATTTGTTTTTGTTTTTTTGGTCCAATATGGCTCTTTCAACATTTTGGGTTGCCGACCCCTGATTTAGATTATGTATATGCTCTGATAAAATGTCAAACTACTGAGAGTCAAAAAATATTAACTAAACAGAGCTTTGGATTCATAAATTATCACAATACTGATTCCAACTAGGCAGGAAAACTGTGTGAACAATAGAAAACAAACAAAAAAATTCTCATTTATAAGCCATTTTAACATCATATCTAATTTAAATTAACCAAAAGAAAAGCTGTTATATACAGAGAAAATCACTCAGAGAGTGCAGATCTCTGATAAACAACTGTTTTCCACCCATATTGTAGTTTCCATACTATGTTATAGTCCTACATTAATTTTATACACTATTATATTCCTCGATACATTGATAACAAATCCACAGTGTCTTGACTATATATATAGGTGTTTGTTATATGTTTTTATCTTAATTTGTTCTCTAGCAGTGATTAAATTCAGACTCCAGATCTAACTTTAATATCTATTAAAACCTGTTGGAAATGTCTTCTATATTTTTACTGTGGAGTTATGTGCATACTGAAAATGGCCCTAACTCTAAGAAGCCATCAAAAATAATTCCTGGATGTAGGTTTTTTTATGTAGGTTCCCAAATTTTAATGAAATCTAAGTTGGACCAAAACCCATTCTCAGAAAAACAATCATAAAAGTCTGCCCTATTAAAACATTATTAGTGCATCTACTTGGACATCATAAGAGCTTCCTAATTATTGAAAGGCAATGTCTTCACATCAAGCCTCAGGTTGTTAAACTTGCCTGTCTGCTGTCCAGATCTGCCAACCACTAAAAACATGTGGTGCACTATTCTTCTAAAACTACATCAGAGTTTATCCACAACTACTGAGCATCTTAAATCCTACATAAAGCTAGAATAGATTTTTTTTTAAGTGTCTTTAAAAGAAACATTAATGAACTAGAATATTGACGGTCCTTTTATTGCACACTCTGCTTGCTGACATTACAATTTCATCAGATCTGCTCCTCTTTGTGTCTCTGCCTCTTTCATGTACGACTTCCTCCTTCATTTCCGTGAGAGTGCGAGGGCCAGCTATGGAAATATTTTGAGTGTACACAGTTCAGCTGGAGCCAGGTGGGGGTGGCTTTCCCTCACTTATCTATCAGCATATGCAAAGAGTAGTGAAACAAGGATACACACACAGCAGCGTCTTTGTTTAGACACATGCACAACTACACACACACACGCACACACACACACACACACACACACACAAAAACCTTTCACGTGATGAAGGTGTGCCTCTCCATGCTCTGCTCTGTCTACAAACTTAACAGGAAGCCAGTTTCAGTGATATGAACTGATCTCAGGCCAGGATGTGGACATTTTCATCATCAGACTGACAGAATAAATAAAATTATATTATGCTGAATATCATAATGTTCAAAGGATGTTTGATCTGTGTTTGTCATCTGTTTAGGATAGAAGCAAAAATAATCCAGAACCTGTTGAGGGATGATTTTCTGATTATGTCTTGTTTTCCTTATCTTCTAATGTTTCTCATTTGTAATGTAGTTTCATGATGGTGGAACCTGTGAGCAAATGTAATTATCATCATTATTATCATATATTATGTGTAGATAATTTTATATTTTACATCTGTTGGAAATCAACTTCAAAATCCAAGATACAGGCACGTCTTTTGTGATGCCACAGAAACTGTCACCTTTAAATTAGTAGCATGTTGGCCTGAAGCTGCTTTTAGTTTAATTTTATTATATGTTTGGTTTACTTAACTGTATGAGAAAGATAGGTTTTATAAAATATTTCCTTTATTTGCTGTTTTTTTTATTTAAGTGTTTTATATTTATTTTTGCATTGACTGCTTTGTTTGGTGAAAAAAGAGAGGAGTGGGGGTTGTCAAGAGTGTTTTTCAAACTTTGAGAAATGAAGCGCTAAAAACTGAAAGATTAAATTTGGCATGAAGGCACCCTGTCTCACAGTTGACAGGGAAGGCCAAGGAAATTGTTTGCAGATCTGCAGAACTAGATTGAGTCAGGAAAGAGGAGCATTCAACCATTTAAGTCCAACTGCCTGCATCACTTTAACGTGATAGAAAGTTGGAAAATCAACAAATTTTCCAGATTGGCTGCTAATCTGAGCAACCAGGTACTGAATGGAATCTGGTCAGAGAAGAAAACAACAAACTAATAGCCTCTAAAAACTTACAAAAGGACATCATCTGTGTAGCCCGACCTTTCTGGTAGAGATGCCAGACATAAAATGTTTTTTATAAGCATCACATGCACCTTACTGGGGGTTTGCTAAAAAAAAAAAATCAGAGAGGGTGCTGGAAGGTGCTTAAATAATAGCTAAATATGCAAAATCCTCTGAAACTACAGAAACTACAGTTTTCATGGAGTTTGTAATGGAATCCAATCTTTGAGCATCACTTGTTATAATTCCACTTTTAAAGTAAAACAAGGCGACAGCAGCATCTTTGTATGGGAATGTTTTCTGCAGCTAGTGGGGAAACTGGTCAAAGTGGGGGATAGATAAGTACAAAAGAGGAGCCGCTTCAGGGTTTTAAAAAGTTTTGGTGAGATATTGTCAGATAAAAATGGAGAGACCCGAAAACAGGTCTGCAGAAATCTCTCTCACCAAGTTGGCTGACTGAAACATTTCTGCTATAAAAAACTGTACCAGGCTTCTGATAGAAGAACTAACACAGCTATTGCTGTCACAGCTGCTTTAACCATGATTATTTTGTTATTGTTGTCAGTCCATTCACCTAAAGTGTGCTCTAGTTCAACATACCGTGTTTACAACCTTGACATTGAAATTAACCTTTGGAGCTCATCCAACACTTAAAGCAGTCAACGTCTGAGCAATGTGCTATCCAAATAATCAAATGTGTTGCATAAATAGCAGAGTGTAACTCTAAGAGAAGGCTGGAGCTTTTGTCCTTAAACATGTAGGTGATGCTCTGTTGATGTATAATGTGTTAATGTTCTCTAAATGTTATGAGGATCCCTGGCTAACATTAAGAATGATATTGTGTATAAGCAGATGTAGCCCTCAACAGGCTGACGACCTGTTTAGTGTTTGCCCTGTCACTCGCTTGTGATGTGCTGGGATGGACTCCAGCTTCCCTGCAATCCTGAATTGGACCTAGTGGCTTAGGAAATTAATAAATGACTGAAAAAGCTGATGTAAAAGAGGCAACTGGATCCATTGAAAGATTAGTGTTTGAATTAATTTGCATGATTTTCTTATTTGTATATCTGTATAAAATACAATGTTTATGTACAAGCTAACTTCTTTAAAAAGCTCAATATTATCAAAAGAAGTGAACAGTACAGACACAGGAATCTAAATAAAAAACATCATGACCTACAAAGAATGAAGTAACTCATACACGGATACTCATACTATCATTGACAGACACTGAACTGGCCTCCTTGCAGATGATGTGTTGTTGTCTTTGCTTTATCTTTTGCAAAGTTAGAAGTTCTCAGTTTGATAACCAGTAAATGTTTACCTAATGATGCTGGTTTGTACCTTCTAATAAGTTATACTACTGCATATAAACACACAAAACACAAGAAAAAGACACCATACAAACTGAACCCTTGTTACACGTAACAAACTTAAACAGGCTAGATAATCTCTACATTAGAAAGGAAAGTAATCTATTTATTCTCATCTGAAATAAAGTGTTTCTTTGGCAAATATGTGTAGTGTCTATATAAATTAATTCTAAAGCAAAAAAAAGTACAAAAATAGGTTTTCCAACTCTGTGTTTAAGGGAAGTGTCTGTGCATCTAGCCTCCACAAGAATAGTATGAAGCCGCCATCATCCTCCAGCCATCTATTCTATTCTGATGCTGTCGTCTTTTTAAGGGACAGCTGTGTCCTTGGGGTTGACTGTTTCCCTCTTTATGTCTCTAAAAATTAAAAGATGTGAGTCACACAGACACTGGGGTGTGTTTTCATACTCAGATGTGATCCTCACAGATCCCTTCTGGTTTGCTTCATAGACCACGTTCATTCAGAGAAGCGACATCATGTATGTAGGAGGAGGGTGTGGTGGACACAGAAAGTGGCTGATAAAATGCAACCACATGCACAGAAACTGAATGTTTACAGAAACTAAATGTGAGCCAGCACATCCACCTCCTCCCTCTCTGGCTCACATCCTGATGCAATTACAACCTCATCATCTTACTCTCACGCCTCAAAATTGTCTCCATGCTGCCTTTTTATCACCACCTGCATGTGTTCATTCAGAAAGCCACAGGTTTTCCCTCGCACCAGTTTTTTAATCCATATGAGAAACACAAATATCTACATGTTTGTGCTCAGCTGGCAGCACAGAAACCTGAAGTGCAGTGACACACAAATAATGCCCGCAAGGGTGTGGGAAGCATCACAGCTCATGTTTTCACAGTGAGGAAAAAAAAAAAAAAAGTCCTCAAGGAGAGTGTGGCTTTTACACAACGCAATGCCAGCACTGTTGGAAATGTTATCTCAAAATAGACTTCAGAAAGATGAAAAGAAAGAAAGAAATCCTGCTATCAAGCCTTCTAAAGCAACATGAATAATGAGCCCAGCCCGGGATATGTCACTGATTACAGCTTTTTCACCATAAAAACGCTTGGAGAGTTTAAACTTAAAACTGAATCTTCTAATACGACTGGTCCTAAAGTGTAAATTACCCAGGTTTGTTTAAATACAAAGACCATCTATCCTCCACTGAGGTTAACACAGCAGACAGTGAAGGTTAATCTTATCAATGAGCATGTACCTACTCCGTAACTGTTCCTGCAACCTACAGAAAGCCACCAGCTCATTGTAGCTTGATACCTAAGTGAGCCAGCAGCAATGCCGCAAGTTTTGTGAGGCTGCTGTAGAAAACCAAACGCCACTAAGACTAAAAATTAAAGCACAATGTTAAAAGTTACAATTCAGTATGCAGTTATAACAAAGACGCATACGACAAAATAAATGATGATCCTACAAGCATTTTTTCTTGTTGTATGAAGATGAAAAAAGTCCAGATAATCTACGGAAATATGTACCGTATGTATGTACAACATGATACTGATTCCCAGGTGCTCAAGAGCATTAAATATCAAGCACAACTGAGAATAACTCAAAAGTTTTTCAGGTATTTGTTAAAAAGTTCAGACTTGCTATAAAGAGCCCTCTCTGTTTTTATTAGTTGTTAACCTGGGGTGTGCGGCTGACGAAGACTACGGAGTGTCCAGTTGTCATTAGAGACACATAGTGTGAAATTTACAACATGTTGCAGCTCAAACCACGATCCAGAAACTATTATCACAGCTAGTATTGATCAGCTGCCAGAGACACCTGTCAATGGCCCTGCAGCAAGAGCGACACCGTAGCAGCTTTCTCCCACCCTGCTGCTGTGTTTCCTTACATCTTTGGACTCTGACCCCAACTGAGAGTTGAGTAACACCGCTGTTTAAACATTAATAGACATGTACGCACTGAGCGTTTAATCTTACTAATAATCCTTCAGACTGGTTAGTCAGTGTATTAAGAACAGGTGACAATATTTATTCCAGTACACACAGATTTTTCACCACAGAGGAATGCATTTACAGATTTTCTGTGTGATGACATTTCTACCAGGAAAGCTTAAAAACCCCCATGTTAAACATCACTGGCATGTGATAGTAATGATCTGTAAACTCTCTGGGGATTAAAACTGAACTAAAGCAGCTAAATTTGTGATTAACACAAGTCCACGTTTCAACAGCACATACACAGTAAGTCAAGATTATCTAGAGTAAAAAAAAATACATTTAGATAAATCATATGACAAAATATTCAGAGATGGAGCAGAGACGGTGTGGTGCCAGGGAAAATAAACACCAGTAAAACCAAATGGAATGAGTAAATACACAGTTTCAGCAATGGGAGAAAAAATGAACAAACTATGGGTAAAAAAAATCATTAAACCTTGCACTAATTAATCTCTATATTTTTACAAATATAGATACTGGATGAGAAAGTGTTGAAAAGTAGTTTTACAAAGGAGGATTAATCAAATTAATAATTGTGGAATTTTATAATCTCTAAAAATACCCATTAGTCACCGGTCTGCCCAGACAAAGTGCCCTTCTATCTGCTCTGCCTCGCCTTAAATAAACAATGTTTGTGCAACCAGCTGGAGCAGAGTTTTGGGCGTGGCTGTCCGAGCAGTCAGCTGAGAGATTTATCTTTGCTGATCAGCTGATCAGCTGATCAGCTGCTGCAGGTAGAGCAAAGCCACTTTCATTTTCCTTCCTCACTTTAGGGAATAAAGTGAGATTAGTGAAGCCAAGTACCAACAAATGTACTGTATGCTTATTATGTTGTAGTAAAACCTGTTTTTGAATATTTTGCTAATTTTTTTTAAACACAAATACATTTAAATTAGTCTTTTTGGACCTTATTTGATCTGTGTATTTAGCTCTGTCCTACACTTGTTTAAACCCTTTTATTACTGTACTTACAGTAAACCTTAAAGACTTGCTACAAACTTTTGCAGATTTTCTTAGTGACGGATTATTCAGCTTCCTACCTGTACTGTGAGCTTGTCAGCCTGTAACAGACATGGCTCTTGCCCTTTCTCTTGTTTTGTCACTTTCTTTTCATGTCATCCTCCAAAAGTTTTCTTTAAATTTTTTTGCTGAATCAGACATGGTGCAGGTTTAAAACGCCTGGTGTGTTTATCATCCCTAAAAGTTATGCAGTGCAGTTTCTCACCTTCAGGATGCTCCTGGGCAGCAGCAGCCCAAGAAATGTGCATTAAAAATGTCAGTGTGCCATCTAACGAATCAAGAACGAGGACTTTAAGGTCATAAAGTTATGTAGTGAGTCTTTAAATAATGCTACTCTGTAAGGTATGAGTGAGGGAGGGAGATTCATGTAGGATCCAGCTTACCCAGTATTGGTATTTCTGGGCCGAGCCTGTTAGTGTTCTCTTGTAGTTTCACTTTTTAAGTGTGTTAATAGAATTTGATCAGCATTCATGGTTCTTTTTAATTCAACAAACATGAGAGAAAAAGATTTTGTCCACATTGAATTATATTTGTTGACTCTGTAACTATATTTTGTGATATCCGTTGTGTTATTGATCCCACATCAAACTCCAGCCTGTGTTCATGATTGTTCCCCATGACTACCTCAACAGATGGACGACTCAACTACCAGGATCTTACTGATGAGTTCAATCCACTGTAATGATACATTCAATTCCCTTTACGGTATAAATCTAAAATGGATTATGTTTGTCCGGATCGTCATGCCATGCTGTTGTCTATAAAGACCCTGCCAAGAACCTGCAGTTTCACACAACTAAATCTCAAGAATTTGTTTCGTGGAGCAAAACCAGACGAGGTCTTCTGCTCAAACAACGCACTGAGCAAACTAAGGTGATGTGGCCATCTAATAAGTATTCCCTTCTGTATAATTTCCTTCAGAGTTGTACCAGCTGATCAAAAGCTCTGGGATCTACTGAGAATTCACTGGAATATCTCAGATTATCATATCTCCCATCTGGCCTGGAGGCAGCTGAAGGGTCTGACCTGAGAGCCTAGAGGAAGTTATAAAAGCATGGTGAGGCCTAAGGTGTCTCCGTAACTATGGCAACCCTGAAATGGTCAAAGTGGGATGGATGGATGTTCATAGTGTCGCCAAATCAAAATGAGCTACTTTTGATCTGTATTTCTGAACTTCAAGAGGACTGACGGATATTCAAACACCTGCTTATGTAAGACAGACAAGGAACACGAATGCAAATTATCTGTATGTGACCAAATGTCACTGAGCAATTCATACCTAACATGAACAATGAAGGAAATACAAAGTCATACCAGTTCACTCCAATCGCTTGTGTTGTTTTGGCCAAGATCCAGTTCAGACTGCTGTGTCATTAACTTGTTATAGTAACAAGGGCAAAGGTCGCAAGCATGAAGAAGTCTATGGGAAAGATGAGACAACTGAGACCTGAACACCCTCATGCCCCTATGAGGATCCTGTTATTATTTCTCCTCCAGGTTTTCTGCTTTTTGGACAGTCCACTGATCCACCCCCCCACCCCCCTCCCCCCTTGACATTTACTGTTTTTGTGCTGACGTAAAAGCTGTTCACTGTTCACCGAAGCACTGCAGCATGCACATTACATCTCACACTGTTTCACTAAGGCAGTGTAATTAAGGCTAGATTGATTTTTAAAGATAAATCTGAATGTCTGACATCCAACATGGAAAAAAAATATAACCTTCTGCAATCTTCCACACCAAAGTATGGGAAGAGACCTTTCTAAATGTTTCTAAAAAAGAAAATCAGCTGACAATATACTTGCAAGTGTTTTACTGAATACCTGTGTCCTTTTTTTATCTTTGTTTTCTTCAACAGGTGAGCCTTATGTATGCTTATGAGCAAGTATACAAAACAAACTTGGAGGATGTCAGGATTTTTTATCACTTTGGCTAATAAACGTGTAGCGGTTGAAAATGCTCAGATCGTCTCATGATCATCTGAACAGAGCCCTCACTTGCCCTTCAGCCTGTTCTTACAGCCTTCTCCTATCCCTCTCTCATACAGACAGAGGTGTAACCTGCAGGGTGGAACAGCTGTTATCTGGTGAAAAAGCATCGAGGAGCTCCCAACACCATCCTCCACCTCCTCCTCTCCGCACATTGAGGACTCCCGGTTGTTTAGGTACAACATCTGATCCCTGGTCCCAGCCGTCTGTCTCGCCACATCAGCACGGCAAATGCAACAACTTAACAGACACGGCAGGAGGCCCATGTGCATCAACACAGACAAGATTCAGGCCTGGGGGATGCTGAACAGTCAATCCCCCCCATCTTGCAGTCCCTGCCATTTCCATTTCCCTCTGGTAAAGATCAAAAACTTATTAGCAAAAAAAGAAAAAAGAAAAAAAAGGGGGACCACCACCTTCGACATATCTCCTTATGACTGCCTCTCTTCATCTTTGCATCCCCTTTTTCACCTCCCCTCCTGCTGCTGGTGCCCACTCCCAGCCTGTCTGCTTTTGCAGCTGTCGCCAGCCTGGCTACAATCACAACACACCAGGGAGGACAAATGGAAGAGGAGACATAGGCAAAGCACAAGAGCACAAGAGAGAGTGAAAAAAAAAAAGATTGTGTGTATGTAACATGGGAGGTGGTGGGTCGATTGGGTGGATTGAATGGGGGGTGGTTACAAGCTGGGAAAGCAAAGAGGATGGTGGTTTAAGATGAAGAATGGGGGATGGGAGGCTGAAGATGAGAGAGGGAAAGATGCAACAGCGGAGCAAATATGACAAGAGGAAAGAGCTAATTAAGGCAAAGGAGGAGAATTCAATTTCAGGAAGAAGCCGCAAAAATCATACAACAGAAGAGCAAGTGGGGAAGAAAATAGAGTGAGATGGAGGGGCAAAAAGGGACTAGCACTCCAAGAAAGAGGAAAAAATTAGATGAAAAGATGTTAGCTACTTGAAGTAAAGAAAAAATGACTGGAGGGAAAGCTTTTGTCATTTTCCTGGCAGCACATACCACATGTTTTTGTATCTCAATAGGTCCCTTCGTCTTTTCTTTGGCTTTCTCACACCTCTCAACTCTCAAGAGGTTTAAATCAAAGAGGAGTGTAAAGCATCTCAAAACACAGACAAAAAAATGTTCAAAATCAGGTCTGTTAAGTTAACATACAATGCTAAAATACAACTGAAACAAATAAAAATTTGTTGAAACCTTACAGTTTATTGTTAAAAGTTTTATAATAAAAAACTACACTGTTGTGCTGACTATTTCATTGACTCAGTTAGGCCTCTATTCAGTAAATGGCTAATAATTAGAGCACGCCATAGGAAAATATGCACCATATCCACAGGACCGCTTCTCTTTTCCTTGGTACTTTGATACAACGGTTGTAGTGAGTTTGCTCCTATGTTATTGATACTCAAGCTTGGCTCTACTTGTACCTCCACAGGCCATTGGAGCTCTAATCCCAAGCCGCTGCGTAGCACAGTTTCACCCCGCAGCCATTCACTTTGTCTGAACACAAATGCAGCTGCCAGATTCGTGTGACCAGGCAGCCCCTCTCTCAGAGGAGACAGAGGTATTAAATGAGGCGCCGTTCTTGTATGTGAAGTGTGTATGTGGATATGTGCTACGAAGATGGGAGTACTTAAGAGTGTGGGAACCTGCAGAGAAGTCTCAGCTGTCAATCATCTAACGTTGAACCCTACATGGAAACATTTTACTTCAGCTCATCCTACTTTTTTGTGTCGTTGTTCAATAATTATCAAAATTAATCTCTAATTTCTATGCTTAATCTGCTAATAGTCATAATTTGAGTCCCACGTGGACATTTTGTTATGCAGGTGACAAGCAGGAAAATAGAAGAAAAAAGGCTGTGTTTGTCTGCACCAAAGCATTTTTAGGAGAAAATTATGCCGTTATTTTTCTGGTGAATTTTATGGGAATGGGGACTGGGAAGAAATACCTGCAATGATGTGTTTTCTTAACAATGAGGCCATAGCTTCCATCCTTTCTATTGGTCTCATCTCTTTATAGCTATTTATGGAAAACAAAACACATTCAAATAAACGTTCTGTTCAGCCACTATATTCCACTCTCACTGAAAATATTTCAAAATTTTTAAAGTTGAAATCCTACGGAGGCGTAGCGCTGTCATCCTCATAAAAATAAGTTTGGGCCTCATCACGTCATAATGTGATAGTTTTATTGTAAAGACGTGAAATGTATCACGTTATAACGTCATAAGTTTATCGTAAAAACGTGAAACATATCACGTATCTGAAAACGTGAACTTGGTCATTTTTTACTTTAGATGAGGAAATTGTGTGCGGGGTGGAAAGGAGATCACAAATGGCTCATTTACAGGACTTGATAGAGTTTTTCTTCATACCCGGGTTGAGACATTGTGAAATTTTGCTGCTTTGGAACACTTTGGGTGACATTGTAACAAGTATGCATACTCTAAGGACAGTTTTAAAAGGCATGGGTCTGTACAGAAGGAAAAATTAGTCCAGTCCTCTTGACGTAGCATAATTTCTGATTGAAACTTGAGCGACACGAGAATCGCTATGAATACAAACTTCAAGTGCCATCGATCCAGCCCTCTTCTACCGCTTATCCAGGGTCGGGTCACGAGGGCAGCAGCCTAAGCAGGGAAGCTCAGACGTCCCTCTCCCCAACCACATTTGCCAACTCTGTGGGGGGGATCCCAAGGCACTCCCAGGCCAGCCGAGAGATATAATCCCTCCAGCGTTCAAGTGTTTATACATTTTTACAATAAAACTTATCATGTTATAATGTGATATGTTTCACGTTTTTACAATAAACTTGTCACGTTACAACATGCTAATTTCACGTTTTCACAATAAAACTTATCACGTTATAACGTGATAAGGCCCAAACTTTTTTTTAATGAGGATGACAGCTCTACACTTATGTAAAATCCCATTTTGTCATCTTAATTCATGTTTTCACACTCATTTCAAGTCACTATGTTCAGACTATATAACAAAGGGACGTAGCCACTCACAGGGTCTAAGGCAGTGTTTCTCAGTTCCGGTCCTCAGGCCCTCCTGCCCTGCATGTTTTATAGGCAACCCTACTTTAACACACCTGAATGAAATAAAGGGCTTGTTAACAGGCCGCAAAGAACTTGATGAAGAAGTTCAATAATCTGACTCAGGTGTTTTGGAGGAGGATCATGTCTAAAACAGGCAGGGCAGGGGGCCTGAGGACCAGAATTGAGCAACACCGGTCTAAGGGAACATTTCCACCAGAATTGTTTTGGTCTGCTTAAAACTAATTCACACAAGTCCACTTCCACTAATAGTCCATTGTGTTTGAACCAGTCTGAACACATATTCGGACCTTGGGGCAGACCAAAGAAGAGAACTCTGGACCACTTAAAAACTCGGGTTCACAGTCTGATTGCATATGAATTCTGGTGTGGTGCACTGACAGTGTGAAAGCATACGCAGCCATCCAGCGGACCAGTAAATTAATCACTGTCTACAAATCAGTCGTATTTCAGAAGTTCAATTTATTCCTTTAAATCAGTGTGCTGCTGGCATCATTCTCAGTAATCTAACAGTACTTCTGAAACCAGGCTTCATACAGGAATGCTTGCAGCAATGATTTGCTGGAACAATGTAAGTTTTAAAGGAAAACACATCAGATCACAAAAGTTGCATTAAAATGTCTTTAATTTGTGATCGCAATCATTCTGTCTTTTATCAGTGGACACGGCAGCTTAATGCTACTAATAATTTTGCTTTAGGTTAGCTTGCTCAACGTTCACTGTAATCACTGCTTGAGGCCCTGGTGATCAACATAGATTTTTTAAAACTATTTACATCCTCACACAGCCCATTGTCTGGCTGAGGTGTCCTTCAAACAACTTAAAAGCAATAAAAGTGGGTGAAGGACCTTTGGCCCAGGGAACACTCAATCCCCTCTCTGTTTGGCTGGACTCTCCACTCTCCGTGCCAGGCTGCTGGCAAACAACAATAACCCTCTGACAGCAGAATCAACAGCCACCAAATGCACGACCATGCAGGATGTGGAGTGTATTTTACTGTCTATTAAGGGAAATGTATAGCTCTGCCTCCAAGTGCTTTTCTCACTGCTGTGCTAGGAGAAGGAGGGTTTTTACTCCTGAGAACAACAGTTACTGCAAGAGTAATCAAATGTTATCTTTCTGGTGTGTCTTCCACTCTGATTATACAAATTCTTTGTATTGATGTTGATGTTGATGTTTGTATTGATGACATACTTTTGTGTCACTGCCTTTGAAATGCACTGAAAATGGAGCTAAGGCAAGTGTGAAATGATGATGAGGAAACACACTGTTTGTGGCATTAAACGGTGGGATTTGCTGCACCATTTTTTGCCTGTCCTCTCAATAAGCGCAACATAAACACTTCTTTGACCTGTTTTGTCCACAGGGATTAAGAAACCCTATTAGCTGCAAGATATCCCAGCAGTTTGTCCATTTTTGTACATTTACTAGACTTTATACTCCAATGGTCAATATGTTAATATGTAGATATGCAGACAAGATGTGAGAAAACCTTAAAAAATCTTATGAACAGTGATAACAGATTATAAGGTCTTGATTATCATTCATGTTGTGTGTAAAGCTTTTATTCACCTACATTATGAAAGGCACAGCGCAGAGCAGCATGCAGAGGTTGGATGGTTAAATGTGTGTCAGTCATTTTGTGAGTTCTCAGAGTCAAGCCTTGTAATGCATTAAACAGAGCAAAGAGTTACCACAATGAACTGGTTCAAATCGACTTTCTATTGATCAGTGGAGAAAATAATGTGTGTATTAGCATGTGTGTGCAGATGCATGCATGCGTATTCACTGGTGAGCATGAAGCCATTGAACCACCAACTGGTGTCACTGTTTGGTGTAGTCGAATCTGTTGCCGTCTAGCTCATGAAGACAGACAGAAATTCAGCAGCTGTACCACCTGACATCGAGGTGGTGCAAATACATCTCCATTCAAAAGTTTGAACTCACTTTCCCTTTAGATTTAATGGGAAAGTAATACATGATTATATATATATATATATATATATATATATATATATATATATATATATATATATATATATATATATATATATATATATATATATATATATAAACACACAACTTAATTTCAATTTTACATTTTTATAAATCACGTTGTGTGCATTTGCAGAGGTCATTTTCTCATGATGAAATTATTGATTCTGATTAAATAGATGCCACAAAGTAAAAACATGTTTAAGAGGCTTTTTCATGCAAATTCAACTGTGTTGAAACTCACAGTTTTTTATACAATAATGTTTAAAATTATATTTATCCCAATCTGTGCCCAACATAATATTGCCATTGTAATCATCAGCAGGTGTCAAAACAAAAAAGAAAATACACATCTATTTTTCCAAAATCATAATTTATGAGGCTGACAATTACCTCTTATCACACCTGCAGAGGCTAGTTTTATCAGGCTCGAGTTAGTATATGATGTGCATTTGACTTGAACTTAAAGTGTATGAGTATAATGAGGACTACAGGACAGACAGAAACAGTGAAAGACCGCAGCCTAGAGCGCACTGAAAATGTTAGCCTTAATCTGTAGCTGCCTCACTGCAAGAAAGAATGGTTTGACCTCTCAAACTGGCCCTCCACTTCTCCCTGTCCATGTGCTCATCTCTCCCTCCCCCATCCCTCTCTACTTTCTCTTTCCAAGCTGAGCCTCCAGGGTTTTCACTACAACCACTGCATTTCTGCTCTGTTCCTCTTCCCATCCTACCTTGCCTCCATCCATGTTTCCACTAAGTCATTCACAGCCTACAGTTGCCCCTCACTGCCTCCATATCCCATCTTTCACCCCCACCCCACTCCACTCCCCCTGCAGTGACTCCTGCCATTGTAAGCCCTGCTCTCGCTCTGTCTTGGGCTGCTGTGTGAGAATGGGGTCATTGTTGCTATGCTGCAGCATGTGTGTACATGTGTGCGTACATGATGGGAGAGTGAGGCTTCTGCTCTAGCTCCAGCATGTCCTACTGTATGACCTCCATGCACTCGGGCACAAACAGGCATACATAGATGCTGCACCAACGATGAAAACATGCTTAGTAAAACATAGAATTGAAAGCTTGACTTACAAATGAAGTCATGTGCAGTTTCACTTTGGTTACAAACTTTAAATTCAGTTCATTTCAGTTCAACTCATACAGCACCAGTTCAATGCACTTTTGACTGTTGACCTTTTGAATGGTTGGTTGGTCTGCAAAGAAAAATCATAGGCATGATTTAAGGTTAAAAGAAATCTGTAACAATGCTTGTATGATTTTTTCTCAAGGCAACTGAAAAAAAGATAAAAATGTTCCTTGTTTATAAATTCTTGGGAGCTGGAACCATTTCTTGTTTATGTTTTTTGGCTGTTTTTTTTTTTCTTTTAGTTGCATTTATGATTTTCTCATAACAATATCAGGAACAAAACATTAAGATAGTAAAACAAGATTTATTGGGTTTGACTGAAAAGGTTCACAAATCTGCCATGTTTAACAAAAAATTGCCCCTACTGCACAAAACACTACAATAATAACTCTTTTTTTATTAAAATACGCCCAAAATATTGAAATGACAGGTTGCAACATTAAAATTATAATAACTATTGTAAGTCTCCCAGCAAAAACTGCATTTTGACATATTTTTTATGACCAATGGGTTGAAGTGAACAGTGGCATTTACTAAGTCTGGTTTTGCAAATTTTCTTACTGCTGCCTTGTACATGTTCAGGACAGGGGACTAAATTGAAATTTTGTCAATGTCAATTCTATTTATATAGCACATTTAAACAACCACACCATCCAAAGTGATTTACATAATCAATAAAGATAAGGAAAGTAAAGACAATAAAAAATAAAAACACTCATACATAAAAGGTCCAATTCTTTAATCATGTTCAGTCAAAAGCAAACAAATGTATTCTCAGCCAAGATTTAAAATTTAACAAATATAACTGCGCAGACCGCACAGTTTAAGGCCATAGATTGGCAGCCACAGTTTTGATGTATTGTACCGCTCAATTTAGCAGGGCAACAATTTATGATTGGCATAGTCTGAAAATTGATTATAATGGATTTGATTTAATGCATTGTATTATAATTGAACTGAATTCAGTTGCATCTTTAAGCCCCTACAGATGACTTTTGTAGTGAATTAGTGCTATATCAATCAAGAAAATATAAAAACTGAATAATTTTAAATAAACATGAAGTTAATCACTTACAGACAACAGCTAAGCTATCCTGATGCATTTTTTTTTTATCTCTTTTTGAAGTGGACACCTGCACGCAACAACAGTAATACCCATTCTGAATCATGATTTGTCAATAAAAAATATGTTTTTTAAAAAAGAATAATTCAAGCTTCAAAATCAGTTCCCTTTCTTCCCAATTGTTTAAACTAATCCAGCAGCCATTGTTTGCATCTTATGGAGCCATCATTACTGAGGTGACAAGAACTAATTATGTTATATCTGTCACGTACAGCAGCATGGATGTCTGGACCTGCAACGTTAGACAGTGGTGTAAAGTAATTAATCATGGAGATCAAAGTTATCTTGTTTTTCATATTACTTAGACATCAGTTGAACCCTGATGCATCTGGCAGAAACTGCATCTGACTGACAATCCACAGTAGAAAATAAAACACATATCTCATTATATATTTTTAAAAGCTGGTAAAATAAAATAATTTCAAACTCTTACAAAGGCTGCTAATTTTCTATTTGATATAATTTCTGATAAGTCATTTTGGCTTCAGGACACCATGTACGTTGTTATGCTGACTGAATTATTTTCATTTTTGGTCACAACGTTGCCTTGACGAGAGCAAATAGTGTCACATAATATCTGTAAAATAAGACATAATCCCCCTGAAGAACCACACCCCCATGCGACTTGGTCCATTAGCATTAACTACAATAACAACTGTTATCCATAGTGGCACACTAGAGTAGATGGCAACATGGGTATGCACAATTTAGTGTGAGAATGACAGCTGTTCATCTAAATTTACTATGTTTTTGTTGTCTGGAGTAAAATCCAGTGTTTCCATGACAGCATGTCATTTCTGTTCTACTCTCCGTATGTCTGGTGTTCCTCCCCGATGCAAACTCATCACCATCAGTGGACTGACGGGGTCAACCACTGCCTTCCTCAGTGTCACACAGAAAAACACAATCTTCACAAGGCAAAGTGTTTTTCACATTTTCTTGTTTAGTTGTTTTTTATACCACAATAAAAGTTTTCAAACAGCCAAGAAATGTGAAAGTCCTCCCAGATTTCCTTGACATTGTTCAAAGAGTTAGATTCTACCCAGTTCTGCTGTGAAATGCACAGCAATACCACTTTAGCCATGGCAGAGGGTCTACTTCTGGTGTTTGTCTGAATTATTCTATAGAAATAACTAGAACTGTGCCATCTGTAATGGCATTTTCCCTGCTTATTTCATTGCAGGGTAACAGGCAGGCTATACTCTGGATGGATCACAGTTAATACTCCATTTTGTATTTTTTGTGAAATGTTCACTTAAAGCACTCCTAATGGCACATATAAAAAAAAGCCTGTGGATTTCTAATAAAACTGTTGTTTGATTGCTGAAGCTACCAGTCAGTGTGTTGCCAACCCCTTTGAATAAATGTGGTGACAAGACAGTAGTCAGATAGGAGACTGATGTAAAACTGAAAAACTCTCAAGATTTAGTTTATTCATTTTTTTTTCTTTCAATAAATCTTGGTGCAATGAGCATCATGAGAAGTCGTAGCAGTTGTCACTCAAATTAGCTGGTTGTTTCTAGGTGATTTCTATGTCAATTATCTTTTTTTTATACAGCAACATATGGTGGGTGTACGCCAGCATCCCACCATTAAGTATTTTCTCATGGAAATGAATACTATACAACTATAATTAACTTTTTTATGCCATCTAGCATTTTTATCCCAAGTTTCTTCCCCTCAAGGCTGATAACTTAATTGATAATAATTTTCTATTTGTGTAAATTGATGCAAGGGAGGAAAAAGCGGGCCAAATAATGACACAGACCAACAATGAAAGTTGACTGACCCACCAAACCAGTGAACTGTTTCTGCTGGCGTAGCGGTGTAACCAGCTGGGTGAAACTGCTGTCTGCATGGTTTTAAGCCTAGTTTAAGCAGTAACAACCATACAGAATGTCGTTTGATGAAAGTCCAGTTTAGTTTCTTTCAGGGTTTTACATCTATGCTAATCGGCAGTAGATATATGCTTGACAATTCATATCTGTATATGTCATACTTGCATATTGTTTCTCATGCTTATATTTTATTTCCCCTAAGCTCAAAGACTGGTGTGATAACAGCATTCCCAGTATCTAGTCCAGTTAGTCACAGTCTCGGCCTCCACTCTGTCTCTCTGAGGGATTAGCAGGCACTGGCCACCACTCTAATCCCTTCCTCAACAGACTCAGTCTTACATTCTCACACGAGACACACAGTCAGACTCAGGCTTTTCAATGCTAACAACTTTATGCCATATTTCGGCTTGTTAATCTGTTAAGTAGCTATTGCAGCGTTCATGTGCATTGCTGTTGTTGATGTCATGGTTTCTATAGTTTAATACATCAACATAAATAAAATAAAAAGAAAAATTAAAGCCATGAAATTGATTTATGTAATCTTGTTTTGTAAGTAAAATACTCCATGAGCAAGCAGAATACTTGACGAGCCAGCTTTGGGACAGAGAGTTCTCACTATTCAGATGATTGTTAACTGTGTAAACATAGCCTCCATTTATAGCAAGAACATTCAAAACACCAGGTAATGTCAACCAAGGTTTTGTCTATATACCGTGTGTTTACAGTATGGGCCTTTACTTCTCAGCATCACAGGAACCTCACAAGCGGCCATAAATCTTCAATTTATATTCTCTTATGTGGCAATTTTTTTTAATAAGAGCTGTGTAAAAGCTGGAGACTTGTTGTCTAACACGACTTCAAAGCAAAAAGTAAATATTAAATGTAGACTGTATGTGTATATTGCATATGTCAACAGTGTGATAGTTAAGCTTGACAACATTTACTGTATGCAAAGAGAAGTACAGCCCAGCATGAGTGTAGTCGTTTTAAAATCAGGTGATCAAGTCACCTGTATTGTCTTACCTGAAGCTGACTCACTGCTTCTACAGAGCTCCAGTGTCAGTGACTCTCAGAGATGCACATGTAACTTAAAGAGGAACCATGGCTCCGTTTCATATGTCAGCAGTGAAACAACTCAAAGTCCAGACATTCATTTGCTCTGGAAATTAGAAAAATTTTAAAAAGTCATGTTGGAAAGCTCCATGACTCGGACCTCCTTGTTGTCACCTCACTGAATTTGTTGACAGCTGTTAAATGACCTGCTAACTCCAAACTAAACACAGTTCAATGTTTGCATTTAACTTTGGTGTTAATATGCCTTTTTAATAAGATATTGATTGGATTTTATTCATGAAGGATTCATATGTGCCCAGTTATAGGTGGCAGACAGTGAAGTGTCAGCCTCAATGCATTAAAGGGCTTTATTTAAATTTTTATTTATTTATTTCATTTTAGGTGGGGCTGAAGGGGGAATTTGACTGGGAGAGCTAACCAATGAGCTTTCTACAATAGGACCACCAAAGAGCAAATTTGTGCAAATTTTTCCATCTCTCTCCATGAAAATTTTCATAGAGGTTTAAATGAATGCTATATGTTGCATTAGATAAATATTTATTTGTCACTCTTATTTCAAATTAAGACTCTCGTCAATAGTTGTGTCAGATAGCTTACTGCTGGGCTTTATTTTAGCAAATACTTAAAAGATAGAACTTATTAGCAGCGGTTTTTCAGGCTTTTCTCTCCTTATACCATCTTTTAAGTGATATTTGGGTATTAAGACAGTAAAATTTTGACTCTTGCATGACCAGCTTCAGGATACACTGCCCATCCACCATGCATGCTGCCGCACGTGGAGCAACACTTATGTTCTTTGGTAAACCAAGCAGTGAGAAAATCAACAGCTTCTGCAAACTTAAGCCTGAATAACAATATAGTATATACAATGAACTGTTTTAGCTTAAGCTGTTTTAAAAGATGAAAATATGCTCCTCCATAGCTTCAGTCTGAATAGCTCTCAGCTTAGCTCCCCCATTCAGATTCTCCAAACTTAAAGCACTGGCCTGCTGTTTATTGCCGGGAAGACACTGACTACTATAATTATTCATAATCACCCCTTCAACAAAACAACATATCCCATTCTTTTTAAAGTAAAAAGATCACTACGCAATGTTGCATTGATTGTGAGGTTAGAAACAACCGTTGTAAGAAATATGTAAAAGATAGCACTGTTTCACACTGTCGTAGTTGCTGCATTAAATCTCACCTACTGGTATATGCTGAGAGTTTTTATTTTCTATTCCGTCATTTTCCCTTTCTGATATTAACTGCAGTAATCAGCAGACTTTCCAGATGGTTTCCTATAATATTGTGCCTCTTTTGTTTGTTATTGATCTGTTGTGTAAGACCATTTGGATCAGATATGCCACCAACTGTGTTAAACAACAGTCAGCACAATGCCTTCATCCAGCTGGCCAAAATCAAAAAGGCACAACAATGAATATGGCAGATAATGATGGAAGAAAATTAACCTAATAACTCAAGTCACACTCTTCATGGCTGTAATTGGTATGAATTGGAATCATAGACATCTAATTTCAGTCTTAACACTCCTTAGAAAAAGAAGAATAACTGAGAGCCTAACTACTATCTTTGGTTAACTCCCATGATTTATTAATGATTAACCAAAGCTTGATGGAGGTTTTAGAAATGAGCAAGATGATCATTCAGTTTTCCGTCATTCCTCATTTCTCTGTCATAACAGTCAGCTACTGTCCAATAAAGTGTCCCTACAAATAGGCATTCATTTACAAAGCTTTAAAGCTCAAGTTACTGGACTGGCATCACAGTAGAGTGTTGTCATAAAAATAAAAAATTCTTTGTTCACAACAATGTGTCGGGCTATTAGGACATATTACACCAATAATAACACATATATAAATCTAGAAATTGGTTTTGTCCAGTAAACAACACAATGCCCCTTTAACTCAACACAACCAATATGACAAAGTGGAGTCAAACAATGGATGTTATTTTTTTTAAGTATATAGTTATCAACATTAGTCTGAGTCATTATTTTTGTTTTAATTCACATTTGAGCTGATTATAAATGACTGCTGCCCTATGCTTCAAAAAACAAAGGCTGATCCAGGATCAGTGTAGCAGGTAAGGTATGACCACAGGGGCAATGACCTGCCATCCCACAAACATGCTGTGACATCACTCCAAGGAAGTCATGGTAATCAGATTATCTCTATTACAGACACACACTCAGCTGCAGGCACGGGCCTGGCTGACAGCAACACTGCAGCATAAAACACAATCATGCATCCTCAAAGACAAAACTCACAAACTTCAACAGAGACCGAATAAATATAGAAGAAAGCATCAGATAAGGCCAAAAATAAAGCTTCTGTGTTGTGAGAGTTTTCACAAAGCTTCAAAGACATTCTGTCTAAAAGTGTCACATTGGGATGAATTTTTACTACAAGAAAGCATAGAGTGTTTACTGAGTGCAGCAGCCTGCTGATGGAAGACAGAGGAAAAGCTTGGGGGCCTGAGCTGCTCTGTAACCACAGTGATGCCAAGTGGTCGGCGGTTTGAAGAGGACACCTGAGACCAGCGCACCTGGACAATGAGCTGAGGTGTAACCCTAAACTGAGATGAACCCACTGTTTATCCCCCACGCTCTCCTTCTCTTGTTCTTTCCCATCAGTCTACTCTCTCATTTCATACAGCTTCACTCCTGCTGGTCCCCAAGCTTATTTTCCCTCCACAACCTGATCTAGTCCACCTTGTTATCCTCAAAATCTTTTGACTACTTCTCTCCTCCCTCTCTTTCCTCCCATCATGCCTTCTCCTTCTGGGCATCTGAAACATGTGGGCGTGAGTCATAAAATCATTAGCACCTCACATTTTCCGCAGAATCCATCATTCAGGGGGTAAAAGAGTCAGCCCTGAGACATTCCTGCATTTCTTCAGCTGATATGTTCATACACACACACAAACTGGGCTAGAAGACTGGTAGATTGTGCAGCAGCTGACAGCAGCTAGTAGCTGTATGACTCAGTGGCACAAAAGTAGTGCCCATGTCACCACGGAAAGGCAGTGTTACGGTGTTGTTGCCAAGGCTCTGCTGTCCAATATGCATATGAACATATAGCTGCACAAGGAGGAAGGAGAGGATAGAAAAGAAAGAATGGGAAATCTGGGTGTGAAATGTTGTGGAAAAGTAAGAGACCAAGGTATGTTTTGGATGATTAGAAGCTAAGCAGCATGGATGCTCAAGTTACATTTACTTTCTTTAGGCATCATCCTGCGCCCTCTCCAGCCATATTTGTTCACACCTTCCCCCTACGACACATCATGGGATAAATATGTACTCCCTAATACATACATATACCCACACAAATACACTTAAATGCTCCCCGTGTATTATTCCTTTGACGCACCAACAACTGCAACTGCGTCTTTAAACAGTAAGTAGCACAAAGGACCAAAAATAGCACAGTGAGTTGCAGAGCAGAATTGCTCTCCTTGAAGAGGGGAGGAAGGAGAAGGAGGAGGAAGAGGAGCAAGAGAGGGTTGAAAAAGAGATGACAGGGAAAAGATGATAGGGAGGGACCAGTTCTCCAGGACTTAAACATTTCTGATGTGTATGAATCTAAGTTTCAGTGGAGTGTCTGTGACTCTCACCCTAAACATGAGTGACAACATAATCACATTTCTGCATTATATGAATTTATTGCGAGTGTCTGTTCGTTTGTTTCAGAAGTTTTCACACAAGAGAACCATTGCTATAAAAGTTGTGACCATAAATAAAACATATATATATATATACACTGCCTGGCCAACAAAAAAAAGGTATATTTTATTGGACTGTCTTTAGCTTTGATTACGGCACATATTTGCTGTGGCATTGCTTTGATAAGCATTTGTTATGTCACAAGATTTATGCCCATCCAGTGTTGCAATAGGTTTTCATCAAGATGTTGTACTGATGATGGGAGAGTCTGACTTCTGCAAAAAGCCTTTCTCCAGCACATCATTTTTATACATAAAAATGATGTCTCATGCTCCCTGAACCCCCTGAGCCTCATGAATCCTGGCATTGACATCTGTAAATGTGCCCATGCAATCAGCGAAGAGAAATTCCATTGATGGACTAACCTGATGGTTAGTCTGACCTCATTCTTTGTCCAAATAATGTTGTTGAAGACATGACCAACTGCAGCAACCCCAGATCATAGCACTGCCCCCATAGCCTTGCATCATGGCTGCATCCTTTCATCTGGTTCTCTTCTCACCCTGATCAACCCGTCAATCTGGACTAATCAGATCACATGACCTTCTTCCATTGCTCCAGAGTCTCTTTATGCTTGCTAGCAAACTGAAGACTTTTTCTCTGATTACCCTCACTGATTACTGTTTTCTTTGTTTGTTTGTTTGTGTCTCCATGAATGTTCAGTCCCAAACTCTTGAGTTCCCTTTGCATTGTGCATGTGGAAATGTTCTTCCTTTCATAATTAAACATAACCCTGAGTTCTACTATTGTTTTTATCAGATATGATTTAGCCAAATGCTTAGAATTTTTTTAACCAAATTTATTCCTAGAAGATTATTGCTCCCTACTCTCCTTTTGGTTTTTAATATTGCTTTGGACAGTTCTTAACCCAATTTTAGTATTTTAAGTAGTGTCTTTGGAGTTTTTTCTGCTTGATGCCTTCAAGATGTTAGTCTATCAAATAGACTAACATCTCTTCCAGGAACATGGGATGTGTCTTTCCACATGGTTGTTTAGAAGCTACTCATTGGATCAGCTCAGGTTAAATAATTTGTTTCCAACTGAAAAACTATCACCCATACAGTAATTATCCATCAGGAGGCTCTTACCTATTTGCTTGTTTTCTTTTGCCAGACAGTATATAAGGTACATTTGTACATTTGTTGTATGTCAAGATGTGAAGTGGAGCAGTTAGTATAGGAGAAAATCTCCCAATATTATCAGCTTAAAGGAATCTAAGTTACACCAAGATCTATTTGCAAAAGAAATCACAAAATTCTGAAGTTTTTACATAAAGTTGCTAACAAACATACATACATACAGATAAACATAATAAATAATAATAATAATAAACACAGCCAAAAACACAACTTTCTTGGTGGAGGTAATAAAGCATATAATATTTATTAGTAATTTTCAGCTTTGTGCTACCAAACTAACCACAGCTATAGCCTCCAAAATGACCCAAACTTAAAACTAATTTCTCATTTAAACATTCATTCATTCATTCATTTTCTGAACCGCTTAATCCAATTCAGGATCGCGGGGTAAGCTGGAGCCTATCCCAGGCCAGCTGGCTTTGGGCGACAGGCAGGGTACGCCCTGGACAGCTCGCCAGTCCATCGCAGGGCCTCATTTAAGCATTCAACATAAAAACAGATTGAGAGTCTTTCATTCGTTCATTGACATCACTTAGTCCAATTGAGAGTCATGGGGATGCTGGAGCCTATCCCACCAATCATCAAGCGAGAGGAAGTACAACCTGGACATGTTGCCGGTCCATCACTAGACTAACACAAAAGTACAGACAACCGTTCATCCTCACATTCATTCCTAGGGAAAATTTAAAGTGATCCATCAGAAAATATAAACCATCTTCTGCACTGGTGGGGGGGGGGGACAACAGTGATTTTAGCTCATAAACTGAATGTCTATAAAAATGACTAGATCATATACATCAACGATTTCTTTCATGTATTAGTTGTGTTGCATTTGAATGCTGTTTGCATTGATATAATGTATGTATCTGTCTTTTTTCACGATATTCTTTGCTGTTCTTCTCAACAGAGAGAAGTCTTACAGGTCATTATCCAGCCTGAGAGTTGTAACAAAAAGAATTAATACCTTACCACAACGTCAACATGACCCAAATGGGGTTTTCTTTTAACTCCACATGATGTCAACTGAAATGTTTTGCTGTCCTGTTAGAAAACTTGTCCTGACCTCTATGTGATATATATAATTACCATCTGACATACCAAACTTGTAAACCAAACTCCCTAAAATCACATAAAAATATCACAAAATGTGATTGAGTTTGAACATATATCCTCTGACTTATCTAGCACTTTGCTCTGCTTAATTCTCTTTTCAGTTTACTTCCATGAAAATGCTGCATTTGCACCACATGTTTTATAAATGTTATCACATCATTTCTGGAATAACAGAGAAGATTGATTAGACTTGTTTGAAGTACTTACTATTGCTGGACTTGAGGTCTCTGTGGATAATGGGTACGAATGCCTGGTTGTGCAAGTAGTCCATCCCCGTTGCAATCTGGACAGCCCAGTTCACCAAAACTCTTGGGGGAACCTTCTTTCCCGCCAGGGCCCTGTTCAGAGCCCCTCCTCTGGCATACTCCATCACCAAGCACAGATTTGGCTCCCGCAGGCAGACTCCACGAAGAGCAATAATGTTGGGGTGCCGGAGCATCCAGAATAGTCTGGCCTCCTGCCGCACACTCTCTGCTGTGACACTAATATCCTCATCAGGATCCTGCCTGGCAGCCTTTACAGCGACTTCCTCTGCTCGCCACAATCCCTTGTACACCTTTCCAAACCCGCCAGCTCCTATTACTTCCTCCAGGAGCAGTTCTGAAAAGTCAATCTCCAAGGGGCTTTCACCCACCCCCCCTGCCACCAGCCCTCCTGCAGTCAGCTGCTGGTAGTTAGCTGCATCTCCCCTTGTGACATAGTTGCTTGGAAAAATACCCACCTTGTCCTGGATCTTGCCTGTCCACCACCCTTCATCCCCTGACACTTTGGAGTCTTTGGAAAGAACCTCGAGTAGATCCCCACGCCGCAGGGTTAACTCCTCATCTGCCGTGGCCTCATAGTCAAACACTGCCGTCCAGTAGGGGTTGGGAATATTCGCCCCACATCGGTGACCAGGGTGGGAATCTGGGGATCCAGAGGCAGTGGAGGAGTTCCAGCTGCTACCATTCTCCACCTGCACAAGTGGGGCGGGAAGCATCAGCGGTGGAGGGGTCATATTCGGGGGAATGGATGAGGAGGAGGTAGTAGAGGATGGGGGTCCAGGGGTAATCAGGCAAGGGGGAGGCGGTGAGCAGCAGCCCCCACAGCTGGTGCAGGACAGAGGGGGAGCTGTACTGCTCGCTCTGCCGTATGGGTTCATGGCAGCCTGACTGCTGTTTGACGCTTTAGGTCTGCCCTTTGTCAACTCCCGCACAAAATCCATTCAGGGCCCATTGACTGGGACAAGGTATCCTCGACCAGCAGAGAAGGATCAGAGGATCACAGAGCTGCAACTGCTCTCTTCCATCACCGCATCGTGCTGCAAAGTCTGTTTCAAACGTTGTCACCGACTGCTGTGATGTTGATACACAGTGTGTAAGTAGCATGTATTCCCAAAAGGCAGGTTCATTCAGGGTCAGTGTACATCAGGTCAAACAATGACTCTCAGTCGAGTAGATCTGTCATTTAACCCGCCAAAACAGAGTGTTTCTAGCACACAAATGAGTCTTGTAACAAGCTGCCATAAACTCTCGCGCAGATGTCAATTTGTGTACATATAAAAACAGCAGGTGTTATATTTGAAGAAAGATGCCTTCATTGTGTCAAGGAAGTTATAAAATAAATCCAGACAAAATTCTGTCACTATACTATGAAAATGTGCCAACAGCTGTGATCAATTCCAGGAGATTTTATGAAAATCTAAAAGACACACAAATTTCATGTTATTACATTTTGCTAGCGTTTAATTACTGGTTTTTGTGAGGTTAATTTCAGCCCATTAAAAATGAAGATTGAAATGTCAGACTGCCTCACCAGTCAATGAGATAACAATAAAACCACAGCCGATTGTCAGATTAATTTTATAATGGAAAATGGACTATTAGGCTGCCAATAAAAACCGCAGTCTGTGCATTTGCCGAGTGAAATCCTCTGTGCAGGGGTCCTCATTATTTCTCATCCAGCCCAGAGTCCATGCACCTCCCCCGCCAGCCAGCTCCATGAATATGGGCCGTTTCTCTTCTATGTGTATATGTGTGCGTGTGTGTGCGTGTGCGTGGAAATATCCACGGATATTCGCCCTACATCCCGACAAGCCGGTATTGGGTAAATCCTGCATGCATGTCCACTCGAGCTGCTTCAGCGTCCCTGAAAAGCCACTGACAAAAAGGCCTCGTCCATTTTTAAGACAGCTGAGAAATTAGAGAGACAAGCCGACGGCTGGGTGGCAGGTTTTCAATGCAGAGCTGCGAAGTGGCACCATGTTCAGCATCCAGCCAAGTCTGAGCACAACAAACCCGCCTTCGTCTCAGCGCGGCGGCCTGGTTCAGCCTCTTCGGGGCTACATTCGTGATGGTGACGAGAGGTCGATTGGACAAGAAACCCTTATTCAATGGAGACAGACAAATGCCAGCATTTATCATTATCCTGCTGCTTTCTGAGCACGCATGACACTTTCAGATCATCAGCCAGTACCGTGGTGGAAGTGTGAATTTTAAATGCCCGTGACTTCTTTTGCAGATATAGATTCACACACGGTGGCAAGGTGGAAAATATCAGCGATGGTTCGTATAAAGGCACTAAAAGCCAACGTTAACATGATCCACAGTGATACGTTGTCTCCATCTTTCCTTTATGATACATCCGCCGGTAATAATAATAATAATAATAATAATAATAATAATAATAATAATAATAATAATAATAATAATAATAATAATAAATGGCCTACATAATATTTTGTGGGCAATCCGGTTGGCTTCTACGTCTTCCAAATAGCTTTATTTTAAATACCCGCACAGTTGTCGCTTACTGTAATCTAACCTGGACTCTGAGGGCAGCAACATCCACTAACATCGTCGCATAGGCGTTTGGTTCGGGACCATCAAGATCCGTAACCCAAATTCGGCGACAGATTAAAAATGCTCCTAGTAGTCCCTGTTCGTGCTGTTCACCCGGCTGTCCGGAGGTCCATCGTATTCAAACAGGCTTTCCTCCAAAAACACGTAACATTCCGAGCTCCGAGCTGTCAGTCTGTGGGCTGACTTTGCATCCAAATACGCCGGGGTGCCGTTCACATATGCGGGAGCGAGCGCGTCTGCTGCCGCTGATCATCTAATCATGAGGATAGTCGCAACGTGCAGGGAGGAGCGCGACAATCCGCTTCCTGCATGTGAGCAGATCTGGATGCACCTTACGGCGCAGGGAGGAGGGGATGACGCTGCAGACTGTCGGAACGAGACTGCACGGTGCTGGTGCACTGTGGGAAATGTAGTCTGGAAAGATTCTCCTGCCGACCTACATCATTCTGTCAGCTGATATAATTAAGAGTATTGCACTTGTATTACAAAGGGTGACCTTAATGTATATATAATTTATTTAATCTGTATTATATTACATTATCCATACTATTGTGTAGGTACTGCTTCCCCACTGTATACACACAATGTTTTTAAAAATGTCCCACAAAATACATGGTACATGAAACAGACAAAAATGATACAGTTCTGATAAATGTGTGTGTGTGTGTGTGTGTGTGTGTGTGTGTGTGTGTGTGTGTGTGTGTGTGTGTGTGTGTGTGTGTGTGTGGTGTACAGTGACATAAACTGAGAAATAAGAAAGACGGTCTATTGAGACAATAATTTGTGCACCAGACTTTTTCAGATTTACTGACCCCTGGTGTTCAGTCAGTGAAACACAAAAACTTAAAAATTACAATCTTTTGAAATCTTTGTTGTTTTTTGGGGTTTTTCTTTTCCCATTGTATACCTTGGACAATGAATCATCTATATACAAATATTTGGACCATTGATAAAAGGAAATGATATGAAATGAGATAATGCCTACTGTGTCTGTTTTTGCTGTGGCTGTGGCAAAACACAACCAGTCAGGCATGAGAGTAGCCTCTCTCTGGTTTCTGGGTTTGTAGGAAACATGTAATATTCTAAGGCAAACATCAGTTTACTTGCTTTTTTATGGAAAATAACAATGGTATAGAATACTCTTCCAAAATAGAGGTATTAGCAGAAGTTTTTAATTGTTTTGTATGACGGTGAGAGATAGAATATTTCCAGACTTTCACATTATTAATTTTGCCCACATTTATTTATTTATTTATAGGTTTGTTTCTTTCTTTTTTGTTTGTTTGCTTATTAACAACTTTTTTCACACTCCTGCTATGTACCCCATCTAGTTCATTGCCTCATAAACTTTTACATGACCTAGGGATGGCTATGGTCTAAAGATTGATGGTTCAATCACGGATCATATTCAGTCCCACATTTTGTTGTCTTTTATGTGAACGAATGTGTGAATGACAGAGGTAACAGCACAGCAATAAAGTGCTGTATGAATTGTTAATATGAATGGGTAACAGTGACCTATGGCATCCTCACAAATAGGATTTTAAATCTGTGTAATTTGGGGTTTGACTTGCACTCAAGCAGTTATTTTTGTAAGTTTATGGGCCAATTGATTACACTAAAATGTCATTGAAAAACTCTAATTTGAAATCATAACAACAAGCTCTGTTTCCTGCCTGCTGTGTGTTGTGACTGTCCTGCTCAAATGTATATGTACTGGCCTGTTTTCATATGCAGCCGTTTACCACCCAGTTTTTTAACCTCTGAAATTTCATGGATGATAAATTTGTCATAAATACAGGATCTTATTCAAATTCAAAAGGTTTCGTTTGTATATATGTGCATCATTTGTAGCACTTTAATGTATATAATAAAATATCCTCTTTAGTCCAAATTTGTTTCTGGGTGCCTTATCATTTTTTTCTTTTATTAATGAAATACTAACATTAACTTTGGTGTTGACCAGAAACTAACCAATCAGAAGACACATCAGCCATAGTTTCCGCAAGATCAGTGTCACTATGAATCTGAGGGCAACATATCCCACCGTTCTCTTGTGGCTTATAGCATAAAATTACTTTGAGTGGTCAACACGACTGGCAAACGAGTGTGATGTGAATACAGTCTGTTATGACAGCAAGCAGGCTGGTCAAAAATCTGTGGCCTATAAAGGTACTCTATGGCATTGAGTTAAATCAAGCCAGACAAAAGTAATCATGGGTCTTCCAGAGAAAGTGAAGATAAAAACACAAATTGTGTGTTTTATGTTTTTTCACTAATTTCGGTATATATATATATATATATATATATATATATATATATATATATATATATATATATATATATATATATATATATATATATATATATATATATATATATAAATTTTGAGGTTGTTAGGTTTTTCTCATGTGAATGACTCTATGACTCTATGCTTCTAGTACATAAATTAACTTTCTTTTGTATTTTTTACTTTACTTTTGTATTTGTATTTAATAAACACTTATTGTATGGCACAGAGTGCTGTTGAAATTAAATTCTTGATTTGTTTATGTTTTCTAACAAAACTGTAATTGGTCTGCAAAGATGCTCTAAATAATTTTTTTGGACTGGTGTAATTTCAATCTCTAAATGTATCAATTACAGATGCATTTTGTTCCATTCAATGAGGTCTTCTCAGGAGATTTTTTCCTGCATTTTATTCAACACCACAGATTATCAATCCCAGTCCTAGTTGTGTTTTTTTTTTTTTTTTGTTGTTTTTTGTAAATTACTACATGCGCACAGCAGCTAATTTACATTTTAAATAAGTGTGTTTAAATAAGAAATACAAATAATACTTGATTTAATTTTTGCACTCAATCTTTTCCATTTGGTACGACTCATGACATACTAACTAAATTTAAAATTGATGATAATAAAAAGGAAAAAAATAATTATACAACAATGGTTAAATATATTAGTTACATAACAACCTGTACTGCACAACTCAATACTATGAATTCGACCTGAATTCATGTTACAATCAGTTGAACTTGTGGAATCTTAATTGCAAAAAACAAATAAACTATTAACTAAAAAGTAGTTGATGAATTGTGCCAAATAACCACAAGGTGGTGCTATTGACTAAATTCTGAGAAATGTTTCTTTAAAACCTGATGGTGATCAGGTGAAGAAATAAAAATCTGTTGCAAAGCACAACTTTAGAATACAGCACCAGCCACGTTTCCTGCTCCTTTATATTGAAATTACTCAACATTCATTTCATAAACATTGTAAAAATTCTTATCTGTGAATTCAGCTTAATGAAATCATTTCAATGTAATTAATTACTATGACTGAGATATCATCAAGAACAAACAAAACAAAAACAACAGTATCCAAAGAAACTGGCAAAGCAATGATTAGCTGCACCTTTAAAGTTTAATTAATGTAAATGCATCAACAATTAACATTCAGTTACACTTCTACAGCACTACTAATATACTGATGAAATAATCCTACATTTAATTTGTCTTCTGCCAAATAAAAATAGCAGATTATGCATACAGTTGTGAGTTCGAGGTTGTTTTCGTACTGCAGAACACGAAACAAACAAACAAACAAAACACTACTTCTTTTTGTCGTGACAGCAGTGTATCGTACAGTTGTGCTCATATGTATTTATACCCTTTCATTAAAGAAAAGGCTGAATTTACAACATTCACTCAAATAACTGGAGAATTAAAAAAAAAAAAAAAAAGGAACAATAACTAAAAAATTAGCAAAAATATAATTTAGTAATATAAGACACTGCTTTTTCATTTAATTGAGTTTAAGAAAGAAAAAACAAACAAACAAACAAATTGGTCCTGGACAAATTAGAGCACTTTCTGTTGAACAGTGGGACAAAATACCTGTCAGGAGATGCCGAAATCTGACTGAGAGGAACAGAAAACACCTGACTGTAGCAGAAACATTAAAAGATTGTTCAACAAATATTAGTTTATTAGTGATATGATATGTAATAAATTATCTTATTTGTTTGCTTTTAAAAAGAAATATTTCTATTGAGCCAGAATTTGAAAATAATGTAATGATTTTCATAACATTTTTATTGATTATTACTTTAGTCAATTTCATCTTATTTTACAGGCAGCAGTTTTTTTTTTTATTGTTGTTGTTTTTTTTTGTTTGTTTGTTTTTTTTTTTTTTTTAAACTTTTTTAATGAAAGGGTATGAATACTTAAGAGCAGAACCTTTACAGAATATAGCAAGGGGCTTTCTGCTCCCGGTCCACAACAACCCCACGTGTGTCCATAGTGGCAGTAGTGTGCTGCTGGCGACGTGCGTGTTGCAGCAGTTGGGGCGGCGCATGCGCAGTGGGTGTGCGGGCGCAGTTCTGCCGTGGTTTCGGCTGAGCATTCTTGGAAACATCTCGCTGAGTGAACAGGCAGCAGAGCGACGGTCACTCTGCAGTTTCTTTCATGTCTGGGAAACTCTATAAACGGAGTAGCAGAAACAATGGACCAGCTTTAGGTAAGGATAGCTCTCTTTTTGTTTTTTTCTCTGGGCAGTTTTAACTGAACGGATAAGGATAGTCAGAAGCGCTTAAAAGTGAACTAAACGTAGTGAATACGGCAAACACCGAAGCAGCCGAGCCGACCAACTTCAGTCAATGCAGAGAGCCGCGTCTTTACTACGACTCAGTCCTTGCTCTCATTCCCACATGAAGTCATTTACTCCAGCTCTGTGCTCCACTACCACCTTCAGCCATCGGGCACAGTTCGTATACAGCCTCAAAAATACCGCTACCAGCTAAATTTAATGCACTATAAAATATTCTACTACATTACTAATCGTTATGATCCCAGTGCGCATGCTCACACGGTCCTGCAGACTTCAGATTTGTAGTTTTTCGTACCTGAGTTAATATTAGTTGTGAGGGCCAAGACAAAACGGTAAAACTACAAGTTCCAGACAATGGGAGCTTTGTTTAGTAGCAAAGCTAGTCAGCTAGTTAGCCTAGACGAGCTTTGAATTTCGAGTAGTTGTGCTGCAATCGGAAGTTGTCTTGGCAGGAGCTTTTTCTGCTGTTTGAGATGCATAATAAATGTTTAGACTGCAAGGTTAAATGGTTATTTTAAGAAGAGGTGCAGTAGTTGTGAATGGCAAAAAATAGTCATGACATGGTATGCAACACGTTTTATATGTGGTAGGTAAAGGAGGATTGGATGAGCTACTGCGTGTGTGGACATGCAAAGCCTGTTCACCTGTCAGGAGACGTGTGCGCTGTGAGCAGGATTTGCAAGCGCATCGTATATTGCAAGCTTGCACTTGTGTGCGTTTGTGCAGTCGAGTGTGTACAATGAACAGGAGGTGATGATGCCTCGGTGTTTCGTTTCCCTTTCATTGAGATCTCTCGTGTTGCTGCTGTATTCCCCAAGCCTCAGGATCTGACACGAAGAATATCAAAATGATGGATCTGTTGGAGCAGAGCATGGCAGCACTGCACATATTTTTGACACCACTTGCTCTGGTTGCTTACCATCTGGAAATAATGGAATAATAATTACAACAAAAATGTGTCTTAACTTGTCTTATTGGTCACCCATCTGTATCAGCACAATTCATTGTTTGTATTCAGTGGGATAATCCTATGTTTTCTAATGACTATGGATTGGAGATCAGATGTCAGTATTGCCAGTAAAGTTCTCAGCTGTATTGCAGAATTCAACATCCTTTGGTCCCTTGCGGTGCAGAAGACTGCAGGATTTTGCTATATGCTTATCCCAAGATTTTAATGTTCTCTATGGACATCTGAGTTTTAACAGCAAAACAAGCTGGCTATTCATGAAGTTGGAACTTGTCTGACTGTGTTGTTCCAGTGTTGCATGTTTTATGGGCACCAAATCATGTTTTAATGAGTGATTGGAAGTTATGTGTCCTTCTTTGTTAATCTTGAAGTAGTTTCTAGTTACAGTGTTTGATTCCAATTGATAAAGAAAAGGAAATTAAAATGAGTATCAACAAAGCAGTAACTATCTTAACTCACAACCATATTTAGCCACTTTTCTGTTAGGCTTAGTAACTCTACCAGAAAAAGCAAAAGTAACAAAAACTGATTACTCGGAAACTAGCTTTTAATGTGCATTTCCGCACCACATTAAAGGGGTGCTATTATGGTATTTCAAGTTTTCTGAGCTTTCTACAGTGTTACAGTGTTGAATCCTCATCAGACATGTGAATGGCACTGTTTTTTTTATCACCTAAGCGCATGTTTGAGTTTGAGTTTGAGTTCCAGCACGCTCTCCGTTCGGTTTCCATGGCGACGAAAAATGCGTCGTTTTAGAGAGTTTTTTCTACTTGGAAATCCTTGTGACGTCCCAGGGGATAAGGTTTGGTGATTGGTTACCTTCTACTGGTTAACTAGGGCATGTACAACTACATCAGGCGGGTGGAAAACGTCATATAAAGTTATTTTGAACGATGGCTGGTGAGTTTACCAAAGAGAGACATCCTGCTGCATTCGTTGCTGTGGGTTGCTGTTTTCCACTTCGTTTTCAGGGTCTGATTCAGGTTCCAACATGTGGGGTTGTATGCTATGTGTTGACATTGTGTTTTTTTTGGTTTTTTTTATTGAGTTCATATTAGCCTAATCCTTTTGTTTATGAGAGGTTACAGTGATGGCAAAAGCAGGTGCGGCGCACGCTCCTGATGTAGTGCAGTGGCGGGAGGCGTGGCTTAATGCAGAAGAGTCTCAATCCACTCGTTTTGCCCACAGGCTGATCTGATAGCCTACGGAGAGGGTCGGTCTGAAGTAAATAAAGCGATTTGTGACAATAACTCGATCAATTCCAGCCCTTCTGGGCTCAGAAATAAAAATAAATTAGCCTGAAATGCACATAATAGTTCCACTTTAAGTTAATTTAGCGGCATTTGGGATTTCTGATTCAGCAAACACGCAGAAATTAGCAAGCCCTCAGTGTGTGAAGCAAACCTCCCGTTGCAATTAAAATGCCCAGATGTCATTACATCAGTGCAATGTACAACTGAATGTCCTAAATCCACCCCATGCTAAATCTGTTCTTGAATGTTAAATCAGTGAAGAACCTTCATTGTTGTCATAAAGCCCATATCATATTATCCTTCTTCGTCTTATTAGATTTCTGATCAAGTTTAGCATGATGTAATGACAACAACTAACAGATCAATGAAACAGAAATATAGTGTGTTCAAGGCTGTAATGGCATCAGGCTTAATTATAATGTAAATGTAGTAATCCGTGTTCTCGCTCTGCTGCTATAAACTAGTCTCATTTTCAAATCTTTGCATGTTAATTCATGTTACGTCTCTGGCACCTCAGTTGAACAAAATTCTTACAAAGCCTACTGTCTATGTGTAGGCAATTTCAGTAGAAGAGAGTGTACTATTTTTTAGCTTTTCAAAGTTACATCCCCTAACAGTCATCCTCATCTAGTGCTATAGAAATACTGAGGGCACAGTGTTTACCAAGTATAAATGCTCACAACAAAAATGTATTCCAGGGCTGCTCAGTTCTGTCCTATGAGAGCCGTAGTCCTGCAGGTTTTTAATGTAGCCCTGCTCCAACACAACTGACTCAAACGAATTAGTCACTGTGCAGAACTTCATAGGCTGTTGGGTCCATTTAATTTGAGCCAAGTATGTTTGAGCAGGGATACATTGAATACCTGCAGGACTTTGGCTTTTGTAGGATAGAATTGAGCAGCCCTGCTATATACCAAGCTTTTGTGTGCTATATTCAGGTATCAAATTGTTGTTGTAACCCACTTAGGTTTTGTCACAGGTATTAAGTTATAACATTAAAGTTGACTGTATTCTGGTAAATGTGCTCAATTGTGTCATAATGGCAATATTTAGACTTTTAAATTTACATATGGTTTCCTTTGCATGGTATTTAAAATATCCCCCGTAGAAAGATCTATAAGGTTTGTTCTCTTGGCGGTGTGTAAACAACAGAATCCTTAAAATGATCAGTTATTACCTTTGTCAGTAAATTTTTATCTTGCGTTTTCCTAGCAATATTTTTATATTTCAATATTATTTTTCTTGTTTATTAAAAGAAAAAAAATCATCATTGTTTGATATTAGATCTGGATTTACATAAAGACTTTACTAAACTTAAAAACTGGATAGAGTGGGTCACTGGATCAAAATCAGCCAGTTATAGCTGTAATTACATACCACTGACTTAGAAATCCAAGTTAAATATCATACTATTGTATGTATCTCTATAGGTACTTAGTTTAAACAAATAACACATATTTTATGTTTTTTCCTCACAATAATTTAATTGTTGTGCTTTAGATTTGGTCAAAAACATATTTTGCTACATAAATTGCTTGATTTGGGACTTTTTTCCAGATTCAGTTGTGCAATCAACTCCTGTTTTGGCCTTGTTACTATCACAACCTTGACGCTATTTCCTCATGTTTGATCCATGTCAGATTACGGTGAAGTATCGTCATCTCTGAGCTTGTAGTTGGCTCCACTGGGTGCCAGATAACAATCCCTTACAGTCTGTGATCAGTCTGAACATCTCATATTTTCTGCTACTTAGTTTGGTGTTTCATTGCAAGCAGCTGCAGGAACAAAGAAAAGTGTTTTTCAAAGGGAGTTGAATGTGAAGCACCTGAGGGACTTTTGCCTGTAAACATGGCTTTGAATAACTGCATCACATCTTTGCAGATGTGGCTCATCAGTTGTTGATTTTTTCCCCTTCCTGTTACTTTATGATTCACAAAAGTTTTAAGATACTTGCTCATGGAATTGATATCTTAGCCATCTTTTGAGTAAACAATAAAGTCTTACCTAGATTTTCTCCTGTGATACTTTTGAAGTTAACAAAGACTTTTTTTTCCCAGTAAGCTTTTGGTTCTCTGACCACCAAGACTTGGCAGCTCTTCTGCTGTTTGCAGAAAGTGTATCTTTTTGCCGGGTTTCTATTTAATCCTGTAAGACATCTTAATTAAAAAAGGGTTAATAGGGGAAAAAAACAAGATGTGTATTTTCAGAGTTCAGAACAATACACAGGCATGCACACATCATCCACCCACTTGATGTGTCCTGATAGGTGACAGTTAAGGAGGATAAACCGTTTGACCATAAATACCATTTGATCATGTCATGGTCTGTACACACACATACACACACACACACACACACACACACACTCACACTCACACTCACACTCACACACACACACACACACACACACACACACACACACACACACACACACACACACACACACACACACACACACACACACACACACAGTCTTCATAAGTGTGTGTTTTAAAGAGATGAGCATGTAACATTGTCTTTAATTTATTCTGACCTGCCCTGCTACAGGCTCGTGACATCCAACTCTCACTGAGGTGTCTTTAAACAGTTTTATTTTGCACTTGTCCCTGGCTATTTTCATGCATATGAACCAACAATGGGATGCAGATTGAACCCGTATTGACAGTTACCTTTAATGGGTCTCTACATCTGCCATTATAGCCCCTCCCAGTTAGGATGACTTGCAGTTAGGACATTAACTGATGGGTAAACAGGTGTTTCTGTTGGATTATAGTTTTACTACAGTCGTGGTTTTCTGTGATGGTTTTTTTATTAAAAAATATTCAAATGCTTGGAGGTAAAACTGCCAGCTACTCCCACCCTGCTGTAGGTGACCAGGCAGTCCTCAGTTTTAAGTCATTGTTGTCACAGAGGCAAAGCTATCACTACAGCATTTAATGAATACTTTTATACAGGAAAAGGAATCTATAGTCACTGCTTTTTTAAGAGTGGAGGAATTTTGAATCACCTTGGAAAGAAATGCAGTGGTAGAGTCGTCGAAGACTGGACTAAAATCTGTTTTACGCAAGGAAAAAAATTCACTGGATTAGATTAGATTGAATTCACTTTGCACAACTATGTAGTGCAGTCATTTAAGGTTCCAGACACAGTATACAAAACAATATTTTATGCTGATGTTGAACTTTTCTTTTTTTTGGTCTAATAGTACAGCCAGAGGGAACAGAAATGGAACACATTGTGTGGGCGACAGCAAAGTCTGTGCAGAGGAAACAGAAACCCAACTACATTTTATTTGATAATCATGTAAGGCAGTGCATTTTTTATATAACGTTGGTTTAGTAAGGATGTACATGAAACTGTAATAATACGTTAAAACCTCTGTAACAGTGATGAAAAGAAACTGATAGTATTTCTCCATACCAGAACCAAATGACTTGTGCACTTCTTTATAACCATGCTGGAGAATATTTGTGTGTGTATTAAAATGATTAGTGACATATTTTCATCAGCGTTGAAAATATCATGTAGATCTTTATTGTAAATAGGTAAACCAGTTTGTTTTTACTTAAATGTAAAACAATACAAAAGTAAGGTAAGTAGATTTAATGTCCATGTGTTAGGCAAGGTGCAGGGTTACAATTTAAGATGGGATGAATTGTTATCAGCATTGCTGCCCCCGCCCCCACTCTTTCTGATTAATTTTCCTCCCTAGAGGGTCAGGATTCATGATGGTGACAAGAGGTCAGAGATTTACAGAAAGAGTGACATGGCATGTTTTCTGAAATGAGTCTGTGCTTTATTGCCTCCTGTGCAGCTATAAAACATTTGCTAGGTAGGCAGTTGATCTTTCACGCCTGCTACCAATTATTTTTCTCACTCCCTCAGAGGTCAGATTTCCTCAAAGTGTTAACCAGTTTCTTTCTTAATCACAGTTAAATGACTCAATCACACAACCAAAGTCCTACATGAAAAATGTCTGAAATATGATTTTATTTGGCTGTTCCTGCCTATCAGAAAGAATAGCCACTTAGGCACATCAGAGGCTAGGCTTAAGACTGCCTCTCTTTTCTCTCAACTCTTCTGTGCTGGATATATTTGACTGGGGTAAATATAGCCTGTTGGTTTTAGCTCGAGGATAAACACAGATGTTGAGGCAGCCTTTCCTGCCACAGGTTGGTCAATTTTCTCCCAGCAGCCAGTGCTAGTTGCAGAGGGAGAGTGAAAGAAGCCACCTCAGTGTTCATCCACAAAACACTTTAACAGTGTTGTAGGACTAATCACTAAGCTTTTGATGGGATTATAGCAGATACACTAGCTACAAAGCTTTCAGACAGCCTGACAACATGCTGTACATAGAGCGATTTACACAAGCTTGTTTATGGCTGTCCATTTAGTAGTTTAAGTGAAGGCCACTCAATAGATATGACAATAGATGACACTTAAACAAAAGACTTTTACTTAGCCGTGCCAGAAAGTGGATCTGTGTATGTTTGGATAGAAGTACACTTGAGTTTCTATGACTGGCGGATTTGACTATTTTTTTCCTGTGGTTTTTCATACTAAATCCAAAGCTAGTAGGAGAAGTGATGTCCGCAATAAGTGGTTGCTGCCCTTAAGCAGTACTAAAATGTGCTCATCTCCATAGCATTAAAGCTGCCCCATCTCTCCCTCCCATATAAAAACTTGAAAATTCAGATAAGCAACCATTAACATAGATCATCAAGGAGCTGAATGACACAGCTGCCACCTTTCTCCGTCATCTCTTTATTCTACTTACTTGTTTTGTGTCAAGGAAGATGGATTTGTATGATGTTTTGAGGGGAAGTGCATGTTGTTACACCTGCTTCATATTTGTCCCCAACTGAGGTCTAACACATGGGGATGACAGGTGGTGTGAGTGTGTGCTTGAGTCTCAACAAAGAAGTCCGTCATAGATTCGTAAGACAGAAAAATTGTGGAAACAGGAAATCCTTCATGACAGGATAAAGAAACAGCTGATTCTTTCTCCATCTGGTTTTAATGTAGTGAAGAGGAGTAAATTAACTTCCTTCGCCGCACAAGCATATGAGCTTGACCATCAGAAACCTATCATAAATTCACTTGCACTTTGCTTGCCTTACAGCAATTATACATAAAATTCTCCAGTTAAAGCTAATCAGTTATTTATTTATTTTATTAACCAAAATACAGTAATCTGTTTTTGTACAAGAACAACAGAGATTTCTAAGACATCATGTGGACAGTTTGGCAGAGAGATCATCATCACAGTTGTGCACACATTGGAGGTGTATTGGTATAGTACATGTATCTGTATTTAGATTTTTAAGTACAGAATGGAGGCATAGCGAGTTTCCATATGGACGACTAACTGCCTTGCACATGCTTTCATAATAACATAATAATTTCATGCTTTCAATAACATTGTGTCCATCTCAGTCTTTGGTTTGCGACAGTATGAAGGAGAAACCAGATCTTAAAGACTCTTATGTCCTTTAAATTTCCTGTTTGGGAGCACTTTGGCTTCCCAGTGAAGTATGTAAATGGACAAAGACAAGTGGATAGAACGAAGCAGTCTGTCGGTCTTGTGCCAAATTATGTTCAAAACCGGTTCCCATTGTAGCCCCGCCCCCTTCACATGATTATGACAGTGTGCTCTCTCTGAAAACTAATTCTGAATGATCTGCTCAACCCCAAAATCAACATGGAACTTTGAATACAGACGTTATCCTAAAATGTACTCATTCAGACAATATTTTATAACCAAACATAACCGATTTGAAACTAATCATGTAAATAAAGTTTTTCTTTTGAAAACAAAAACAGAGAACTGCATTGTATTAAATTAATGTTTGTACAAATTCAACTTTCAATTCAATTCAACTTTATTTATATAGCGTCAAATCACGGCAATGCCATCTCAAGACGCTTTACAGACAGAGGGGAAAACATAATGAAGGCCAATTCATAATAGCCTATAAAAGGAAACCAACAGATTGAGTTGAGTCCAACTCAATCTCCCATCCTGAGCAAGCACACTGGCAACAGTGGGAAGGAAAAAACTCCCTTTTAACAGGAAGGAAACCTCCGGCAGAACCCGGCTCAGGACAGGCAGCCATCTGCCTCTGCTGTGTGGGGGGAAGAGGACAGAAAGACAACAGACAACAGGAACTGCTACTCCCGGCCAGGGAGACCTGCTGAGACAGGAGACATACATGTTAATGATGCAACACTGTTATGGGGGGGGGGTAAAAGAAAGAGATAAAGAGAAAAAGAAAGAAGCTCAGTGTATCAGGAAATGTCCCTCAGCAGTCTAAACCTATAGCAGCATAACTAAGGGATGCTAACCATCCCTAGCTATAGGACTTATCAAAAAGATAAGTCTTCAGCCTAGTCTTAAAGGTGGGGAGGGTGTCTGCTTCCCTAACACTAACTGGGAGCTTATTCCATAAGAGAGGGGCCTGATAACCAAAGGCTCTGCCTCCTGCTCGGCTCTTTGAGACTCTAGGAACCACAAGTAAGCCTGCAGTCTGCGAACAAAGTACTCTGCTTGGTATATAAGGAACAATGAGGTCTTTGATATATAGTGGTGCCTGGTTGTGGAGGGCTTTATATGTAAGGAGAAGGATTTTAAATTCTATTCTAGATTCAACAGGCAGCCAATGAAGAGAGGCTAAAACTGGAGAAATACGATCTCTCCTGCTGGTTCTGGTCAGGACTCTGGCTGCAGAATTCTGGATCAGCTGAAGGGTTTTCAGGGCATATTTAGGACAGCCCAGTAATAGAGAGTTACAGTAATCTAGTCTCGAAGTAACAAAAGCGTGAACCAGTTTTTCTGCATCACTCTGAGACAGAATGTCCCTAATTTTGGCTATATTACGTAAATGAAAGAAGGCTGTTTTAGTAACCTGCTTAATATGTGGACCAAAGGACAGGTCAGGGTCAAATATTACTCCAAGGTTTCTCACTGTAGCACTGGAAGCTAAAGTAATGCCATCCAGGTTCATTACAAAACCGGAAAATTTAGCTCTGAGTTTTTCAGATCCAACGAGAATTACTTCAGTCTTATCTGAGTTTAAGAGGAGAAAATTTCTAGACATCCAAGTCTTTATGTCTATGAGACAATTTTGTAGCCTATTGGGCTGATTTGTTTCATCTGGTTTAAAGGATAAGTATAGTTGAGTATCATCTGCATAACAATGAAAGTTTATTCCATGCTGTCTAATAATTTTGCCTAAAGGGAGCATATATAGCGTGAAGAGTATTGGTCCAAGTACAGAACCTTGAGGAACTCCATGACTTACTGTAGTTTGGGAGGAGGACTTGTCATTTACATGAACGAACTGAAGTCTATCAGATAAATATGATTTAAACCAGCTTAACGCTGTACCTGTAATTCCAATCACCTGTTCTAGTCTTTGTAACAGAATGTTATGATCGACTGTATCAAATGCAGTCGATCACAACATTCAGTTCATAACATAACATGCAGTTTCTATTTAACCCCCAATCTTATCCCCCTTTATTATATGTATGTACAGATACTGTCCATCAAAATAGAAAATACACATATTTTTATTTATGCCATATTTTAATTTGGTAAAGAATATTTTATTGGAGTATTTATTTAAAGTCTGTTCACTGCTCACACTTTTGGTTTAATTTTAAATGTCATTACAATGTGTTGACACCTAAATTAAGTTTGTTCCCTTATTTACCGAAAAATACTGAGCCATAACCTTAAAACAAGGCACATAATGATTTTGGTGTGATGTTACACCTCGTGCACACACATTCTTCACTCAGGCAATCTTCTGCGAGGGAGCCTGTTTGGGAGCTTCTATGTGTCTGGCCCACAGGAAGTGGAACATGATGTTAAAAGTACACTGTGAAAATCACTGCAGTGCGTTTCAGGGACTCCTATCTGGGGTCAAGCTGTTGTTGAGAATGGAAGATCTTTGTCTTTGTCTTTCAACACCACAAGTATGGTTCTTCTCTGTCTCTGTGCTACCTGTCTGGGGTCAAGCTGTTGGACAGGAAGTGAGTGTATGCTGTGTTGCGGGTTTTGTGGAAATGAGTGTTGGTGTGAATCAGACATTACTCATTAGGGAGAGAAGTGGCCTTAGACTGTGAAGGAGATCTGTCACTAAGACAAATGGCCAGCTCACAGGACATAAAAGCATTCCTTTTATGCTCAGAAAAATGTCCCAGTTTGTTTCTGACAAACAGCTGATGACTTGGAGTTTTTCTTTGCCCATGCATTGTTGGAATAGTTTAAGATTTTGTTGTTCCTGCTTTCCAGACAGGAATCACGCTTTTTCCAGCAGCATGTTGAAAAAAGGGTCTGACACCAGACATGGCCTAAACTTTTGCTGGATGCTTTGCTTTTAGTTGCATGAGAAATCTTTTAGAACAGAGAGATTTTGCTTTCCTTTCTAAATATGTCTAAAGTAAGTGTTTGTTTTTCTTCTGGTTTTTTTTTTTTTTTTTTTTTCATTTCTGAGAGGGAGTGAACCTTTATACTGGACATACATGCAGGCTTTGAAACACACATGTTGTCTTTCCCCTTCCTCTGTCTTTTCACAGCTGACACATTCAAGCTATTGCTGCTCACTGTGGAGTCACTGTTTTAATGCTAATTGAGTATAGCATGTGGTCATTCCATGAATGCCTCTTGTCCCTGTTTTATTATGTCACCGTATCAAAACATACATTTATTTTTTCCTGCTCATTTCCAAATCAAATTTGATAGGGGGATGTAAGTTATTTAGTGGGGTATTTCCACAAAAGTTCATTTGGGGCGCTCTGCTTAGGGAGGACGAGGACATGGAATGCAAATGCGTTTATGATGCTGGTGAGACAGAGCAGCGCTGGCAGTTACTACGTTTACATGGGAGTTTTAATTCCTGTTTATATCAGAATAAAAGTTCATTCTGCTTTAAACTAATGAAAAATCCCCAAGTAAACACTTCATTCCTTATGCAAATTTTTAAGTGGCTGGTTTATTCGCATTTAATTTCGAACTATTAAATTTGTCTGTCATGTAAACCTTAATTGCGCTCTAAGTTAAATCCAGTCATTCTACGCATGCTCATTATCTTTTCCTGGTCCGATGATGCGCATTGTTTTGTCTCCCGTGTTTGGTGGTCTGTTTTTCTTCTCCTCAGTTGCTGCAAAAAGTGAAGTAGTATGCTCGTGTTGAGCTGGTACTTCAATATTATAATAAAAATAGTGGCAAAACTGGTGCTTATTATGTAGTTTTTTACAAGTTACGACTGAAAAGACGAGAAGCAGGGAAACAACTTTGTTTATTTCCAGTATACGTCATACGTCATGTGCACCCTCTGTCCAATCAGAACCCTTCCCAACTTGCCACTCTAAAGAGAAATTAAGGGAGGACGTGTTTCATCTAAACCGCCATTCGGAATTATTATTTTCATGTAAAGTCATGGGAGAATACGTTAATTCAGAATTATTTAATTTCGGAAATAGTCATTTCGAATTAAAAAACATTGTGTAACCATAGCCAATGGCCACGTTTACATGAGTTTCAATTCCTCTTTAAATCTGAATAAAAGTTAAATTCACTTCAAAGAGATTAAAAATAACGATGTAATTCTGAATGAAAATGAGAATTTGGAATTAAATTTGATTCCAAAATAAGTGGGTGGTTTATTCTTATTTTAAATCTGAACTGATTAATTCCTCCCTCATGTAAACATTCATTCCGCTCTAAGTTAAATCCAATCATTCTGCGCATGCTCCTTACTTTGTCCTTTGTAATGATGCACAGACACAGACTTCTGCCTCCCATTTCTGGTACTTTATCTTCCTTCTCCTCCTCAGCTGCTGACAAAAGTGAAGTGGTATGCTCGTGTCTAGCTGGTACTTCAAAAATATAATCAAACAGGGTACTTATTATGTGGTTTTCCATGTTATATTCAAAAAGACAAGAAGCAGGAAGTGGACATTGTTTATTTCCGGTAAATGTAAGTACATCACATCCAGTCTCTGTCCAATCAGAGTTCTTCACCCACCCCCCTGATTTAAAGCTGAATTATGTGATTTCCATGTAAACTCAAAGCAAAAAATACTGTTATTCGGAACTATTTAATTCAGAATATTTAATTCCGAATTTAAAAAATATAATGTTTTTGTTGCCAGTATGCTAAATCTGCTCTGTGAAAAATACGTAAGGGGATTTCTGGCAAATGCACAGAAAATAAAAGTTGGATCTTGGGATTTTTAAAAAGTTATCCAGTATGGCATGTTTAACAATTAATGTGTGCGGGCCTGTGTATGTTTGTAAAATCATGACTTTATTACTCCACTTTAGAGTTCTGGCTCTCATCTGGCCTCACACTTTGATTGTGATTGACATGTAAATTGAATAAATCTCAATGTCTTTCTTCACCACATTGCTATATCCACATATTTACGTTTTATATCAAATCATTTTAAGTGACTTTGAAGTCTACTATACTATATCATTATGCCATCTTATTTATTTCATCATTTGTCTGTTTTTAATATTTACTTTTTTATATACAAAATTTTATTTAAATATTTATTTATCGGATATTATGACCACTTTGGTCCAGAGGTTTCCTCAAGAGCAACTATCCTGCCACTTTTATGTGCAGCTACAATCCTGCAACGTTTGCCACTCAGGGGCTGCTCAGGTGAATCCAGCTGATGACCACTAATGGTGTCCTGATTTGCAATTGAAAACCCCTATTTTTAGTACTTTAGTACCTTTGCTTTTGGTCTGAATGCAGCAGCCAACTGTAGTGTTACTTTGGGAACTAGCACCATTGCTGGTGCATTGGAAGTGTGAAAGCCATATCAGACATACCTATACTCACAGCCCTACATCTCTTTTTTTTTTTTTTCCCCTGTTGCTCTACCACCTCATAAGTGTCTGCTTGACTATGAGTCAAGTAGACTTGGTGGAGAAAAGATTACAGGAGTTGATCAGAGGGCACCTGATGTATCCATAGCATTTGGCTTCTTTTCTGCCTGCAAGAGTTTAATATGCCCCAAGGCCCAAATGCGCATAGGGTAGGGGCACAGTAGGTCAGGCCTTCAAAACCATTGGAATCCCAATTAAATTATAAATTGTAGCCAGTGAATGTAATGTATACTTGGAGAAAGCAGTTTTTCATTGATTAGTTTTTTTTTTTTTTTTTTTTTACCACATTCACTTAATGCCACACACAAAAAAAATGTGCTGGGGGGGTTCCCCTACTGAGCTTTCCATTGAACCCCCTGTCATTCCTGCTTCTGCACCTTGGCAACTTTGCAGACCCTAACATAATATGTCAAAAGAAAGAGAAAGCTGCCCAGTTAACTGTCAGTCATGGTTGTGGATATGGCAAAGTTAGACGGCTAATCAGCTGTGGGAAATTATATTCAGCAAATTTTCCGTGCCTTCATTAAATAAGGCAAGTTGTAGATATTTTGGGCAAAAAGTGATAAATGTAACTCAAGACTAGAAAAAAAGGTAAAACGAGATTTTTGGCATTTTTATGTTGTATTCTCAAGTTAATATGCATGGATGCATCAATGTTTTTTTTTTTTTTATAGACAGTACAATAACGGAGTGGAAAAACGTCTGTCTTTTGCAACTTCAGTGAAAAGGCAGTGCTTTTGAAATTTGGTCTTGAAGGCTTACAGGAGTCAGACCAGAGTTTGGGGGATGAGCCTCACATTTTAACAACAGCTTGAGACTTTTGCTGCTCTGCCTGAACACACTCAGGTTACATTCATTCTTACACATGCAGACCTGTGCTTGGAGACTGACGTACTCAACCTTTTTGGACATTTGCATGAACTATATGAGGCCGTGGAAAAAAAGTAATGTTCTCATTTGCACATGGCAGATTGATACCACTACATTTAAAATCACATGCTTATTGCATCTGTAGCCAGTAACCCTTTCTATGTGAATCCTCAGGTGTACCACCCCCCTGTTCTCTTGGCATCCGGTTCATAGCTGATGTGTTGTAAATGCAGTAATCGTTTGCACTCCAGCCAAAACTGTCCTTTAAAACCATGGTTAGCCAATATCTCCTGGAAAAGTTCTGCAGAATTACACTGTTCTCTGTGTCGTGTTTACACTGCACCAAGACGGAAACGTAGGGTGAAAAAAACGCTACTTAATTTCCTTTTTGTGTGCTGAGAATGAAGCTACTGCAGCCAAGTTAGTGAGCATTCTTTATAGATAGTTTTGTCTTTTAATAAAAGAACACCTGTTCAGTGCTTAAATTGTACTGTATGTCTGTCACAAGAGTAGGGTAAGAGCAGTGGTGGGAAGAAGGAAGTGACAAAAGTTTGGGTGTTTCTACACAACTATAAAGGATGTTATCATTGTGGGAGAGGAGGAGACGGATGAGCTGATAACTCGCAGTGAGTGAAATGACCTTACTGCGAGGAGGGAGAAGACAAATGCAAGGAAAGGCTGAAAGTGGCTTCTGTTGCAAGAAGAGAGCGTGTATATGTGGGGTATACATGAAGCAATCTCAAAAGTTTTCTTCAAACTCTCACTTTGATTTTCGTTTTCCCTTTTCTTTCCATTTCTTCTGTGACCTCTGCAGCTTAACTTTGATTACATAACTGTCTGTTCCAGTGTTTCAGTTGTTGTTTTATCTGAGAAATAAGTACAAAAGAACAAAAGAAAAGTAAGGAAAACAAAACACAGGAGCTACTATGAGGAAACTAAATGTGACAAACACACCATGGAAAGAGGTGAAAGCTTTGGAGGGGGAATGAGGATTCTGTGTGTGAATCTGTGGAGGAAATGCATAGTCTCTTGTGTAGTTGTCTCTGGAGATGGTGGGCATGTGAAGCGGATGCTCTGTTGTTTAAATGAGTATGACATCAAAAGTTTTGTGTTGTTTTCCTAACAGAAGAGAGGGACAGTGAATATCCTCTACCTGGTGCGAGTAAGCAAGGTCACTGTTATCACCTGTCTCTAAAACTGACTTGACCCAGTTTGGTGCCTGAAGGTAAACATCTCTGCCGCCTTGCTCCTCATCTGTCTGCGACATGCACTTAGGCAACGTCCCAGCTCCATTCCTTCTCCCTGACATGGACTTTGCTGCTCAGAGCACGTCAACACACACATGGCTGTAATCATCAAACAAATTTCTATTTATCTTCTTCATCTGTGTTGCTCTGTGTGAGCCATGAACTAAAGCCATAGACTAATATTTGGCAAGTTTTTTTTCTTTTTAAACAGTAGAGGAAAATACTTAAATTGTATTGTATGAATAATATACTTTGCTATGGATCAGATATTATATTAATAATCTAGAATTTCTTATAAATTCAAACTTTACTTGATAAATGGGGCCTACCCACACCGATCAATCCCAGCTTGGTACTGTGTCCTGGCGCTGGGTGCACCCCAAGTGGACATTTGTGTTTCTCTAGTGGTTCCCATCTCTGAGTTTGATTGGAATATTTGCAGTCCAAAACTTTATCCTGCAACAACTTTTACAGACATTATACATATTTCCTAATATCATCCCTTTAGCCCTGTCCTAATATTTTTTGCTCCTTTTTTGCCATGAATGAAATGTTTTCACTCCACTCCATAGCAGGCTCTTACTCGGACTGGAAAACAAGTATGCCTCTGTGAGCACATGTGCTGCTCGGTGTGGGTGCACGTGCACGAGTAGGTGCACGCTCAGCTGTAGGACCACACCCTGGAGTCAAGCTATGCTTTAAATAAAGCAACTTGAGAAATAAAAACAAAATTGCATTGTTGGAGTGTGTTTGTAGGTTTATTTAAATGTGCATAAATTTGATTAACTGGAGTTGCTAAATGAAAAATGAGAGAAGTGGTGGCCCTGCTCCAGCCCATTTTTGAGACACAGCGGTGATAATAATCCCATGACTCTGCCCATCTATTGGAGTTTCATTTGAAGCACTTTAGAAAGGACACACCTTCCACTCGGCTGTTATTACTGGTCAAATTCCACTTCAGAGATGACGCTGTTGGTCCAGATGCCTAAGATATTTTTGAGAGACTGAGACCTCTAACGGCATGTAAAACTCCCTGTAACCTCGCGTGTGTTATTGTTAGGTTTAGGTCACAGTACTGAGCATTCATAAATGATCGCTGCTACATTGTATTTGTTTTTAACTGCTCCCTGGATGGGTTTTTATGTTATGCAGGCTGGCCTCTGCTTTCTGAAGTGGAGGCATTAGCAAACCTTTAGTCAGATAATGTTTCTCCATTTAACTCTGTGACTTAATGGGGTGTTCATATGTGCTGCTCAAGGACACACACAAACACACACATACACAATGTCACTGTTAGCTGCAAGGAACCACACCTTGCTCCTGTAATCCTCTTTTCAGTAAGGACAAACCCCTCTTTATAATACCCTCTGAATAGCCTCTGCTCACCTGTACTCACCACCTGCCTCTCCTGAGCAAAATTGTGTGTTGGTGTGTGTGTGTAGAAGCATAATTTTTGGGGGATTATGAAGTTGCAGACAATAAATGATACAGCCCCACATATACCAACAACAATAATCGCAACAAATCTTCGAAGAAAATTGGGAATTTACAAAGTAATAAAATAATCTCAAAATTAGATTGGAATTTAAATTCATGATAATTTCAGTGATGAGCATGAGATATATCATGAAATCCATATACCAAGCAAGCTGTGTATTCCCTGGCACACTCCTATCCCCTAGTTGGCAGTAATGCAACTTTAAGCTTGTTACTAACCTTTAAATACATAAAATATTCACCTGGCTGCTCAGTGAGAAAGGAAACTGAGTAGAAATATAGGAGAGAATGAATGTAGCTGTGAAAAGCGAGGGAGACACTGAAACAGAAGCCAAAACTGTGTAAGACTCTACTTCTATTTGCATGGAAGTAGTTTGGATTCGGGAAAAAGGAAGAACAGATTAATGGCACTTGCATTGTTGTTTGTTGGCAAATGCAAAATTGGGAAACAGAAAAAATTTGTCACTTGAAAAGTCATCATCCCAGCAATTATGGCGAAGGCTTGACAATGTGGGCTGATGCAACACAGTGCGCCAGTTGTTGCAGTGGAAGTATCGAACCAAAAATTATCATCTCATCATTTGTGGCTGTCATTCTAAGTAGGGCTGGGCGATAATACCTCAAATAATTATCACAATAAATTGAACAGGTGACCTCAATTACAATTAATTCGCAGTTGTTTCAATGTCATTTTTTTTTTCAAATAAGGGAAATTAAACACACAAAGTTAAGGTGTATATTTAGTAATTTAAATTATATCTTTCCATTTATTTAAGAGAAATGTAAATGTTCAAACATTTTAAATAATTGACATAAGCAAGATCACATCGATTAGTTCTAAATGGTGATTTCAGTTAATTTTCGATTAATTGCCCAGTCCTAATTCTAAGTAAAGCATGATTATAACACCAGTTATATATTTCAAAGCAAAAAAACATAAACATAATATCCCCCTCAGTCATTATTAGTATACATTTATTATTATTGTTATTTACTTGTGATTAAAGTTGAGATTGATCAATGTAGGAAATATGTCATGATAAAAAGTTTTGGCATATTGCCAGTTCTACAATGCAATAACTAAAATGTCATAACATGTCACAGATTTTATACCTTTTTATTAGTTTTCTGTAAGCTTCAGCAATGTTTAAAGCAGTGATCAATAAATCAGATTAGATCAATAAATCAATCCATAAGTCAGGTTCGTGTGTGTGTGTGTGTGTGTGTGTGTGTGTGTGTGTGTGTGTGTGTGTGTGTGTGTGTGTGTGTGTGTGTGTGTGTGTGTGTGTGTGTGTTTCACTCAAACTTCCTTGGATATTTTCTTTTGGTGAGCATACAATGGCTGGATGTCAATTTACACCCCACCCCCCATTTGGAAAGTTTCTGGTAATCAGAAAGAAAAGAGAATCACCCAAATTTAGGATTGACTTTTGTAGCAGGTGGAGCTCAAGGTCTGTGGTGAGAGTTGGGAAAAGCAAAAGAGAGTGGGATCTTTTTAAAAGATTTAAAATTTTTGGACAGACCAAGCTTTAGTTTAACACAAGACATGTATGTATGCATTTGGACCAATGTACTTCAAATTGCACTCTTACATTTTAGTTACTTCTGATGGACTTAAAATCCCTGAATGTTTTCTATCTTTTTAAGTTTCTCTTTTTCTCACAGCTTCAGTTTGTACTGTGCTTTCTGCAGCTCTGTTTCAGCTTGGTCTCAATGGGCCTACTGTACTCTGTTTGTAAAGTCCTCCAGGCAAACAGTGTCTGGTCTCTGTATCTTGGGACGGTTAGGTTTGCTGAACATAGTACTACAGTTTCACCATAGACTCATGTTACTGCAGTGTCTGGCTAGTGACATTGTGTTAGGAGTGGGGGTGTATGTGTTGCGTGTGTTCCTTCAGTTGATGAATAGGGAATCAATGTAGACAGTGAGCTTTTTTTTTTCTCTTGAAGCAACTGATTAATTAAATGAGTCACTTGTTAATTTTAGCTCTACACACAAGAATATGGCATTAAAATTAAGGGACAGACAAAGAGGGGGGATGGGAGGGTGAAATGCTAGACATTACAGAAGGTGTAAGAGGAAGAGAAGCAGACACTTGTAAAAGAAAGATGTATCCCTTTGGGCTTGGAAGGCTAAATCATTGTCCTTAATCTGTTTTTATCTACGTTTATGCCCAAATGAAAGTTGCATGTGCACATCTTGGTGCTTGTCTTTTCTTTTTAATTTAAAACTCCCTCTTCCTCAACATCTCCAAGTATTCTTTGGGTCTAGAAATTGCTTCCCTTGGCTGGTTTTGGCAGACAGAGTAAGGAGGAGGGGGAGGCCAGAGCGATTATGAGACTTGGGGTGTGCTTTAACCCACTTAGCACACCATCTCATGGTCTCCTGCCAAAACGGTGAGCTTAGTGCTTTAAATCCTCTTCCCAGAGAGAACTGATGGTTTGCTTGCAGCTGCTCTTTGTCTTGATGCCTACAAATGTTTTCTGCATGAATTTTCATTCACCCTCATAATTTATGATCATTTATTTAAGTGAGATGTTGTTTTGTGTGTGTGAGAAAGTGTCCATGTTACAAAAAGTTATTGTGTGTTGAGTGTGTGAGCTGTGTTTCGCGGTCATAAATATGGTGGTGAAGAAGCCCTGCTGTGGCTTGAAGGGAGCCAACCGGCAGGCATGTTTATTTGCCCTCTCCATATTGGTTTTTTGCCAGACTGTCCTTTGCTGCAGGGGTCTGACTACAGAATAGTTGAGCTCCAGCCTGTTCATCATCTCCCAGCTTTCCACCAGCATCACATGCCTGGTTCCCCCCACACTATGCTGGGCTCCCTTTCTTAATAAAAACAGGCTCATAAGGCCACGTTCCTTGAATTCTTCATGTGTAAGCTTCTCTCAGTTTTTTCATATGCATGAATGGTTTACACTGAGAAATGTAGACCCAGCATTAATGAAGCCAAATTGTGCAAACTGCTTTTAGAGTGCCTGAAAGCTCTTTAGTTTGGCTTTATTATTTTTATCCCACAATTATACATTCATAACATAGCAGACTCCCACTCAACATTTAAAGACTTGTCCTCCTTCATGCAAGTCCAAAAGGAAAATCTGGGTGGAATTGGGTGAGTTGTTGGGGGCAGTAACAAGTGAAGGCTGACTCAGTGCTGTTGGTGCGTTGTTGGAGAAGCAGCTCTGACATTTTTGGTTTTTGTCTGGATTCATCCCTTTCCTCTTACCCTACCCTCCTTCAAGGAAAGAGTCATTGGAAAAATTGGGGTCAGTCGTGCTTCTTCAATTGCAGCCATTTTTGTTTTTCTCTCCTTTTCCATAACCAAACAATCCTCCCAGTGTCCTCTCCATGTCTGCCATCTCTTCATTAGACCTCATTCAGATCATCCAGTAGCATTTCTTTTCACTTCCTCCTCCCTAATGTCTACCTTTATCGAATGCTTTTGCTCTGGGTAGTTCCCATGTATCTGTCTGGAGAAAAAGGACAGGGTGAGATTTATAATTAACAATGGTTGATTGTAGCAATAAAAGGGAGAGCTGTCTGGTAGAATCTCTGTGGAAGGGAACCAAAGGGGCAACAAATTGGGCTTATTATACAGCTTATCAGATAGATGTTGCAGAAGGACAAAGAAGAATGCCAGTGAGACGCAATGATTGATGTGACCTGGACTATGTTCCTTTTTTATGCAAGTATTGGTCAAATCGACTAAGCCATGGAAGAACTCCACTCTGAAAACATCTTTCAGTGTGTAATCCAACACTTCATCAATAGTCTGACGAGTTTGGGCAACCATGAAGATGGGTTACCATCTTATAAAGAATCTTTTTTCCCTCTTGAGACTGCATTATCTCTTGAAATAACACCAAAACTGTGCTGCTGTGCTGAATGATATAAAGGAAAAAAACAGCCATTTACATATGTCATAGAGTACTATTTTTTTTTAAACCATGTGAGGGAAAAAAAAACACCTCAAGTGTTAAATAAATAGTTTGTTTTACAGCTCATACATGCCACATTACTGGTTTGCATTGGGAATATGAGTGGATGGAGGAAATGCATCTGTAAGGAAACCCTGCCATAAGGCAGAGCAAGGCCAGGTCTGGCATAATGTGGTTGGTTAAACAGATGGCCCAGTGTCAGTGTTGGGGAGGGAAGGACCTTTCAGACATGCTTTTAACCATCTGTGTCAAAGTGGTACTGGGGTTGTTTCTCTGTCCAGATGACCATTTACTGGTACCTTAATTGATCCCCAATGGGAAATTATGTTTACTTCCTTGATTTAGAGATGAATGGATGGAAAGCTTTAAAGAGTATTAGTGTTTTTGAATTGGTGATGAATGGGTTTTTCTTAATTGTAAATAATTGCACTTTACTTATTGACATTTGAAATGAAACAGGTTAATCTTGAATAGTAACAGAAAAGCGTGTGAACATAGTGGTTTTCTCTCAGTGGTGTGAAGATTTTATTAATGTTATTATCAGCTGTGTCTGTTTTTATCAACTTTTTTATCAATATTTTTAGATTTTTTTTTAGATGATTTATTTGTACCCAGATTGACTTTAATTGTTAAATTTGACAGTTTTAAGCAGCTGATCTTCTGAACATCTTTACTCCCATAAGTGCACTGCAGTTAACTGACCAGCTCCGCTAAGAAATTCAAGATCCAGATTGAAACTTTGAGGTGATGAAGCTTTTTCAGTGGCTGTCCCAAATCTGTAGAACACTTTACCCTTGTACAGACACACTGCTCAGACTGTTGACATATTTAAGTCACTGCTTAAATCCCACCTTTTGTCTTGCTTGAGTATGATATCTGAAATTATTTCATTGTGTTTTTTTCCCCACACTTAGTACTTGTATTTGGTACTTTTCTTTTTCCTTTTTTTTCTTATTTCTTTCTTTCTTTTTTTTAAAAAAAAAAGCTATTTTCTTCACCTTAGTATTAGCTGTTAGTCGGCATTAAACCATTGTTCAATGTAGACTTTCTTTTTAAATCTATTATATAAATAAACTTGACTTTACTTAAAGATAATATTGTGCTAGCAGGCTGATTTAGTTGCAGCTTGATGGAGAACAGTAAGATGTTTGCTTTCCTTCTGCATGAATAGGTTAACTGTTTTCTGGCTGTTGCTCATTATTTACCTTTGAGGCATAAGTGATATCAATCTACTTATCTAGCCTCTGGCAAGAAACAATAAGTATTTCTATAAATATTTTTCTAGCCAGTCCTTTTAGGATGTTTTATTTTCCATATGTCAGTTTGTGCATTTGTTTGTAGTATTAGTATGGGTTTGACTTAGTTGATAATGCCCACATTTACTAAGGAAAAGATGGTGGATTGTAATCCTGTATGAGTCTGTTCAGTGACTATATGGTTGCAGCTTATCAGAAACTATTATCATGTTTGAACTAGTGACTGTCTGAATCAGTGCTTTGATTGTCCCCTTACTAAACAATAGTAATTTATTACTATTTTTGTTTTGTGTTTTTTCAAACTGTGGGACTGGCAGTTTCACCTGTAACAAAATATCACCTTTTTTTTTTCCTTTTTCCTTCAGGAATGTAGTGAGTAACAGACTGAAATGGACTGGGTAGTTTTGGTGCATGTATTACAGTGATTTGACCTTACGCCCAAGGAGATTTAGTGGAGCATGTTGGTAGAGCTCACACTAGCCCTCTGTCCATATTTGACCCAGTTAATGCATAGACACTGGCAGCAGAACCGACTGAAGTGCTCAAGTGAAATTTACAGCAGCAGGAGGAGGAGCTGGAGGTACAGAGTTCTTCTCTTGTGGCAACCCCAGAGTAAAACCCACAGCTGCCCCTGAGAATGACCAGCACCTGCTCTTATGTTCTCCAGATCTGTGTTTATAAAAAGCTTCAGAGCAAAACCCGAGTACTAAATGGTTGGTAAGTAGAAGCTTCATTAGATGCTGGTTTACTCAGTGTGGGTGTGCATGCATGCACATGTGTTGCTTGAGCTTAACGTTTTCCTTGTAAACTGCTGTTGTAACACCATCAGCAAACAGCTTGGACTTAGGCCACCCAGCATGAACTGGACACTCTGGTGTTTGTCACCTTTCCCTTTTTCTCATTCTGTCTCTACTCTGTTCATCTGGGAGAGAAAAAGAGAAAAGGAGCATGCCTGTACAGGTGGGAATAACAGCCAGAGCTATATGCAAGATTTTTAAGGAGATATGAGGAAAAGATTTAGGTTTATGACATACGACTGAAAAAAAAAAAAGGTGTGCGGATCATGGGTTACAATCTGTCTGATTCAACTGAACAGGTGTCACTCAGAGTCCAGCTTGACTTATTAATCCAGTTGGACACTCTATAAACAGCTTCGAAAGGAGCTGCACCACCAAAGTTGCTTTAAATTTCCCACCCTATCCAAGTTGAGTTCGATATGGGGTCATATAGGAAAACATGCTGGAAAACATGCTCTTTTAAGATAAGGTTCAACATACTGCTAACATTTCCTGGATTATAGGTGTGTTGGCACATACATAATCTATAGCTATATCTTTTTTATTATATCAGATGTTTTTTAATCACCATTGTAACTTGAAAAATCACCTGACATTTATGCAGCCAAAGCAAACCTCCCTGACACTTTGTGTTTGTATTAAGTCAAAAGGTCATTGTGCGTATTTAGGTCAGCATACAGCCAGTGTGAATGCTGAAAACCAAACTATTTCTCTTTGTTCATGGAGGTGTGCAGTGACTCATGCCTCAGTGAAACTCAACTGTCAGGTTTGCTCCAAGTCATCTTTTTGTTGTTTATGCTTTGTGATGAAGCTGCATTTCCTGTTTAGGACTTCCAGCAATTGACAGCTTTGTTTAGGGATTTGTAGATTTTGACTGTTTGAATGTGTTTACATACAACTGTGGCACTGGAGTGATAAGGGATAGCCATGGAGATGTGCAAATAACGGCTGCTCGATTAAGACAAAAGTTATAATCGTGATATTTTTTTTTACTGAAATTGAGATCTCGATTATTTAACACAATTGTCCAGTATTTTTAAACAACGCTACACATTGTGGTGTTCTCGACGGTTGAGAGGAGATAAATAACATTGGTAACATTAGTGATGTTATCTAAGACACAGTCTTAATGAGGTGGGCAGAAATGATTTCCTGTAACGGTCTGCGTGACAGCAAAGCTGTCATAATTATAATCAACTGTCATATTATAACCATCTATACATGGTTCTGAGTTGTTTAATCTGCTTTTACTGCTTATATAGGAACTATTTTTATGTACGTTTTATGCCAAACAACCACAGCCAGTTGATTTGGACCAGCTGATTAATGCGTTGCTATGTTAACGCCCCGTAATGGAGGGATATTAAAGTGATTTAAGTCGCCGAACTATGTATACTAAACTAATGCAGCCAGTTCTCACTGACAATCATATAAACTATGTTGTAGCTAACTTCCAACCTACTGCAATTATTCTACATTGACCTGCAGCCGGAGCCGACTCCGCTGCTCATTCGTTACAGTAACTGCAGAACAAAATGTGCCTTCAAGTCAGTCAGTCGCCAAAACACCAGAAAAGTCTCTAATAACTACAGTAAAAGTTGCTAGATTTGTCGCTAGTCGCCAGATTTAGCGAGAAACTTTCAAAGTTGGCAACAGTGTCTGAATGAAACTAAAGCGGCTGTGGGAGGAGTTTACAGCACAGCGCTGCAATGCCAGTGATGCTCGATTAGCAACTGAAGACAGCAGGAGAGGAAACTGCAAAGAGAAAAATAATCGGACCCTTTCATGTTTATGATTGTTGAAAACCCAGATCGTAATTGAGATTAAAATCCAATTAATCGGCTAGCCCTAGTGCAAATAAATGCTGTAGAGAATATAAGTTTTTCTTCTCTGCTGAACACACAAAGGAGATTCCCTTTATCCTTGTGAGGTAAATTAAGGTGCAACCAATTACACTCTCGTGCTACTGCTAGCTGGGTAAAAGAAAACACAAAGTCATATTTTTATTTGATGTGCACTTGGAAAAAAGAAAGGTCAAATAAGAACCATTTACGGTCCCTTTGGTTCCTGTGTGGTATCCCTGAAGCAAATGGTCTGTCTCCATATGCATGTAGTATATTATTTTTTGGAGTGTATATTTGAGCCACCACGGCTATATGAAAAAACAGTTGGAAATGACCTTTCAATTCTAAATAAATGAGATTGTTTTATCCTGGTGACAGATTTTGCCCAAGTCAGTCTCATCAAATTCTTACCCCCGAAGATTTTTGTAGGTGGGACTATGTTAAATTTTACTCTCACTGCATCTTTTCCTTGTTTAGTACTTGCCTTTTAAGTAGGCCTGAGATTAAAACTTGGCTTTGTAATTTCTTTTATTAGTTGTGTTGTTTGGTGTTTGCTTGCTAAATTTAAAACTGTATGAATTTGCAGACTGTAAACTTTCCTGAGTGAATGGCTTTAAAAACATAAAGGATTGTATTTAAGGGGTTCCCCTTTGCATTCCTCCTCCTTGTACTTTCCATGTTCCCTGCCTGTATTTCCTGTTAAACATTTCCAAGTCTGCCACTCCCCCACCTTCTCTGAATGTCTTTCTGCAGCTGAAATCCCAGAAATTTCTCACTGGATTGACCACAGAAGCAGCAAAAAGAATCTATAGTGAGAGAAGTGAGTCAAACCGTATATTTAGTGAAATATGGGTTTGTGGAGCTGTGAGTCTAAGGAATTCTCTTGTAATCTCATACTTTATAGACATGATTCAGCATTTAAACAGCTACAATCTGTGGATTTCCTCTCACAAAGGAACAATTGCTTGTCTGCCTCACAATCAAGGAATCAGGAACCATAAGAGTACATTTTTAGAAATGTAGGGAACCTAATGTGCAGAATTATCTAGAAGGTAACTGTATTTGGCTGTGGTAAATGGAGGGGGAAGAAAAGGGAGGAACAAGGGAGTGGTAGATGTGTTTTTAATTTCCTCTTGCTGCTCTCAGCCTGCTGCTGCTGCTCTGCTGTCACCGTGTTGGATTGAAAGGGTCTGGGTCAGGATCCCCGCAGGACAAGGTGGGGGTTGCCACTGACCCCAATGTAAATGAAAAGGGGTTGGATGAGGACAGAAGAGTGATATTTAAATGTCACAATTCGTCAAATGCACCCCAGTTTACTACACATAATTGCAAATATTTCCATTTGTGGCATAAAGTAAACCCACAATTCCTACCATAGGATACACTTCCCTTGTTCTATTATAGTCATTTTCCTAATTTTCTTCAAGCATGTTAACTAGAAATCATTCTGTTTTCTGGCAGCTGTTTGTAGATCTCTGACGTTTACATGACAGTACACGTGCCATCATGTAAATGTGCCTGAAAAGGGCTTAATTAAACTTTGGTGTATATTGCTTAAAATGATAAGCCTTGACATCCATCAAACTCTGTTTGCTTGCTGCAACCTCATATTAGCTTCAAGTAAACATTTTAATGGTTTTCTGTATTGTGAAAGAGCTAAGCGTTTTGACCACATCTTGCAGACTCTTCTTGCTCAGCAGAATGATAATAAAGTGTATTTTATTTTACATTGTTTGGGTCTTTAGTCAACAATTGGATGGAGAAAATATATTGAATCATATGATACAAATAAAACCACAATATTGTTATATTTGTGAGGCTGTAAAACAAAACAAAAAAAGTGCCAGGTGATTTTCTTTTGCAAAAAAAATTATAAAGAAATGAGTAGGTGCTGCAAATATCACATTCATGGGATTTGTAAAAAAGGGCAAAATGTTGTCCCTGCCTCCTTTTTACCTTAATATTTTACTTGCTGCTGAGGTCAAGCCTGTATAGATTAATTATTTAGATGTACAGTATCAGTCAAAAGTTTGCAGTCTGTGGATGGGTATGTCTAAACTTTTGACTGGTACTCTAAATGTATTTAAGAGCCAAAGTAGTGAGCTTTTGAAGGTACAAATAACTTTTTTTCACTGAGATTAACGTCTAAGATTTAGAGCTTGGTGATATGACGATATACATTGTTTGGACGATCGAAAATACTATCGTTTCATATGAGGCTCTATTGTTTACGCCACAATAAGGTGCTTTACTGCAGTATTTTACGTTAAGATGCACTTTACGGCATGCACGTGGCAATATAAAAACAACAATGGAGAAAGACGGTAGTTTTAGAGCAGGAGAATTCACTAAAAGATGACCAGCCAACCAAAACTGGCAACCAAGAATAAAGAATAGATTAAACGAGCAAAAGCGGCGTCAAGTGGTGTCAAAAGTGCTCATAATAAACTCCAGATCTGTAAAACACCATAAGGTTTCGTTATGTATATCATTATGGGGATATAAATTGAGCTTTATCATGATATGAGATTTTGGTCATATCGCCCAGCTCTACTAAGATTTAATAATTTACATTTTAGACTAAAAGTGATAGTTTTTTTCCAGATGCAGTCATACTTGCTTTGGGTGCTTTGATAGATCATATACCAATAATCATGAGTCTTAACAATTTAATCAGTGATCACCAAAATCTGGCAGCACAAAAACAGGCACTCACCAAAGTGAATAAGTCCGATTTGGTGATGTGTCCGTACAAACTTGATTATCGAATCCTTAAGTGAGAATGTACTTTAAGACTGCATGCTTTATACAGCTGTGACTTGAATATGTTTATTTATTGTTTATTGTTGTTTGTTTATTGACCTCCTTTGTCAATGAGACTAAAACATTTAGTTATTTATAATAAGAGGGAAATAAGTAAACCTTTAAAGTTGTTCTATATATACCCTACCTCTTTTTTGTAGAGGGTAAGTCACAGAGTAATAACCAAATTTGGTGGCAGTGTTGTTCTAGTTCTCAGATTAATTGGACCTTACTGTATTACATCCACAATAGGGCAAACCTTTCCCACACTTTATCCTGACCATTCACTGTGGTACAAATCCAATCACAGCACAAACCCTCTGTGTAGAAAACCCCAAAGGAGTCCATCATCTCACAGGGATCAGAGCAACTGGCAGGACTATTATCTCTATCTGACTGCTATCTTTCAGCCTTGCTGCGTCCTCTCTCCACCAGCTAAACTTATCTAGGCCATAGAGCTACACAAATGCTGGGTGGAGGCATCTGCAGTAATAGTTTTTCAAATCCCATTATCAGCGAAGAGACATGACTCCACTCTATTGTGTAACATGTTGTTGTCACTGTTTTGATTTTCAGTAGCATTTTCTTAGCCAAATGCAAACTCCCAATTCCTAGTGTGAATGTCTACTGGAACAGGGACCAAGTGAGAAGTGATCTGTGGTAGTCAGGCCCGTCAGTAAAATCTCTAACTCCTCTTGGAGCTCACAGTTTTTATAGAATAAGGTCCAAACTGCCTCTTCTTCCAATGGCACTATTCAGGGCAAAAAATCAAATAGTGAGCGGGAGAAAGAAGAAGACTGTCTGTCTGGATTTGTGTCATAGACCCTCTTTGTTTGACTACTCTGTAACCCCCTCCCAAACACACACATACACTCAGCCCATGACCCTGTGCTCTTTTGCTATTGTCGATGTGTCATACAAAAGAGGTTTCAGAAAAGAGGACACCACTGTCACTTCTCATTATTGTCAAGAACCAAAACTGACGGGCATGTCACTCGAATGCTCCTTAATGTTAAAAACACTGCAGGGTAGGATTTGCTACAGGGCTTTGTGCAATTATGTTCTGATGTCTTAATACCAGTTTTTCAGCTTTGACAGCCAAATTAATTGATTGATCAAATCAAGGAGAATGAGTAGTCATCTCTGGTGTTTTCAGCTGTATTTCATCAGCTGTAGGTCATCAAAAAAGTTGATGGTATGGTACTAACCAAGTTTTCATCCTCAATGCAATTCTTTTTTCGGAAGTTTAAAGAAAAACAGTTTCTGCTTTAACATTATTAAGCAGAACCTTACAGATCAACACAAAATCATCATTTAGCACAGTTTTTTTGTCTGAACTGAAGAAATGTCGAGTGTTGCATTCAGATTTTGTTTGTTTTTCATTCTTTGTCAACTTAAGTATATGCGAATGTTGCCAGATCCACTTCTTAGCTTTAAATACTGTTTTTTGGCTCAGTCGTGTGTCTGCACTGATGAAATAATCTGGTTTTGGTGAAGTGGATGTAGGAATGTTCTTCAGGAATTTTTTGATTGAAGCTTACCCCTTGTTTGACCCTCGCTTATCTGGTCAGTGGAAGCAGTGAGATGATCTTTTAATTCTTTTGCTTGGCTAGGAGTGTGGACAGAGGGTTTGGTGAATGAAACCTTACATCTGTTCATGTCAGGAGCATAGTACATACTTCAGAGATGGGCTGTTGTAGGGTAAAGAGAGAAGCTACTTGAAGGACTTGAGAGGAAGCTGTTAACCCTAACCTCTATGACTGCTCTTTAAAGAAAGGCAGCCAGAGAGGTCTTCCTTTAGTGATCAATAACACCCACTCTTTAATTATTGCATGACTTTCATTAAATAACTATAGCACTGCAGATAATTTTCTACTGGAATATTTTACATAATAGGCAGACTCTTTGCTGCCATAAATGCTAAACTTCTGGGGAAAAAAAACAAGTATTCTTCTAATTGTCTGACACATCTTCTCTTCGCCCTGCTTGAGGCTGTCTCTTCCTGAGGCCTCATCATCATTTAGCCTCATTAGTCTGTCACTGCTCTGATTTAGTTACAGGAAGGAGCTTGAAATAACTAGCAGCCTTCACTCACAAGACATTAGCACAATCATCCTAGCATTATTGTGGACGCTAGAAGAGAGTCCGTGGATGTTTTTTTTTTGTTTTTTTTTTTTTAACCTACATTTAAAAATGAAAAACATTTTTTAACATATTTTAATTTAATAAAATTAGCAGAGGTGTTATGGTGTTATGGTACATAGGTGTTTAATCTCTGCCGTATAAAAGTTATGAGAGTTAAATGAAAAAATTTAGGTTATTTATTTTAATTCTGCAAAAATATGCAAATAAGACCAGATATCACTGTAACCTTTCTCTACTGAAAAGGATGTTTTGACATTTTGTAAATGATCTTTGTTTGATGTCCTGCAGATGATTTATATCTCTAACCCATGTCTGACTGATGGAAGCATAGACCAATATTAGTAACTTGTAGGTATTGATAGCATATTTTCCTTAGCAGGTTGCACTTATCTCCTTTTTTACTTTCTCTTTTCTTTGTTTATTTTAGAGATTTCTAAGAAATTATGCTAATAGATTAATAGTTCTGCCGAACTCAGAGTGAAATCAAATTTCAAGGTATTTTACTTTGTGGGCTTTGAAGTTTACTTTGAGGCAGTGGAAACAGTAGCACGAGTCTCTAATCTGTTGCTGTTGTCACCTCACACATTCTCAGTCAGTTCTGCTACTATTCTGTTTTTAAAGGGGAAATTGCTGACTGATCAGTATTTTCCTCAATAAAATGAAAGCTGAATAACTACATCAGTCATACTATATATTCTATAGAACTGCTGTCTTCAGAACAGGTGAGAAAATATAATATAAACATTTTCATAATTAGAAAATTATCTCAGTAACTCTGCAATGACAGTAATAACATTCCATATGACTCTTTATGATTGATTGTACATTTTAAAAAATATTTCTGTCTGTAATTACTAATAATAGTTATAAAGTCTCCATCTGTAACAGCAGCTTTAATGTATTTTAGGGTTATAGAGGGTTAAACTTAAGTCTTGTAAGGCAATCTTTTAATGGCACCTCATTGCTGGGCCTATTTCTGTCAGGCTGCCAGCTTAACACAGACAATAAATAATGTAGGCATATTAGGCTGAAGAAGTTTTACTATGCATGCTTCTGACAGCTATTTGTACAGGTTTTGTTAGTAAGACACAAGTCATGCATCAGGCACTTTCTTTAGCATTATAAATAGTATTTTATATACCAATTAATGGTCTAATAGGTGCACATTTGCATTGCTTAAGCAGTTATAGTTTAAAAAGTACTTGGTTATGGAAATGTAACACCATTCATCAGTTAGAGTACTTATTATGTCTGTAGCTTGTTTGATCGTTCTGCTTTTTGAACTACAAAAGGGAGCTAAAGTTTTCTTTCCACTCCAGCCTCCCTCTTCTCTTCCAGCTGAAATGGCGCTCATACTCAGCTCTGGAAAACTGTTAAGACACCAGGAACCCAGCAAAGGTTTTATAGCATCCTGTGGTTTTGCAGCTTGAAACTGGATTTTAGCTCGGACTTAGTTAAGTATGTTAGACTCCTTGAAGGAGGCCACTAAACCAAACTGTGTGTGTATCTTTCCTGTGACTGGGCTGTGTATTTTCATTATTTTTGGGAGATTGCTTTAGAATTATTTGTCTATTGCTGTAGATGTTGAATTATAAAGAATTATTTATTGATTATCAGACTTCTACTATAACATATAAAGTTAGTCATATTTTATGGCATACTTGGTGTGGCTCTACCTTTGTGCATTTGAGTGCGCTCATATGGTTCCATTAAATGCTTTTAGTTAGTTTTTAATCATTGTGGATCTGCAGTAGCCCCTTGCTACTTGCTACTTGCTACAGAACCCCTAGCTCCCACAGAGATGCCGCATGGGAGACCATGCGGCATCTCTGTGGGAGCTACGACAGCTGTGATAGTGTAAGTCACCCCACAAGGGCCCGTCGCTACTGCTATAAGTACACACATACAGTGAAACACTCCCACTGTCACTGAACACCCATGGAGAGAGAAGCTGAGACCACAACGTTGTAATTGTGGTCCCTCATTGTCTGTAATCCATGTTTTCTTTCATGAACTGTCAGCTGAGTATATTCAAAATGCAGCACAATCAGCAGTGGTAAATTTCATGACATTTGTGGAGATTGTGCTCTCAGGTTTGAGTTTCACTTGATATAAAGAATCTATGAAACTGGGGTCTTTGTAAAAGCGGTTGACTGATCTTGTGTCGGATCTTCTGTTTGGGAAGAAATTCATCAAGCCATTTGCTTGGCAGTCAGACAAAATATGGGTCTTGTTTCTTTCGGCTGCAACAAGTAGATGACAAAATCTAGATTATAATCATTGTTCTGTGCCAACAGCTACCTGATGCCAAGAGATCTGTCTGGATGAGCTGAGAGCCTGGTGTACGTGGAGAAAATACCTTTGCTGTGATAAGATCCCATACCTCTTTCTCTAAACTGTAACATTAAAAAAAGCTTGTGATCCTCCTAAAAAACATTATCCATCTAAAAAACTGCACAGCATTTTCCAGACTGTATTATATTATGGGAACAGATGCTGGGGGTTAGATACGTGCACTTTTACAACCCCAACCTATTTCATGTCTCTGAATAGTTTAAAGCCCATACAGACATACTTTGATGGTCACATGGCACATAGCTGCAAGTGCCTTGCTGTTAGTGAGCCAGTGTAAATGGTCAGACTGATTAAACCGTAGAGGAAAGAATGAACACATCACAAGACTGGCATGAAGTAAACCCACAATTAAATCTTTGTAGCACAAAAGTTTAGGAAGGCAGCTCGGTTTGTGCTGTATGTCAGTTTTGCTGCAGCAACAGCACACTTCACGATGCAAAGTGACTTGCAACTGATGGGCATGTTGGATGGATGACTTCATTGTGTTTTATTATTTACTGCTCCATTCTCAGGTTGTGTGTGCTGATTGCCTGCGGTCCACCGCCTACATCACACATCCTTTTACTGGTGCACCTTCACGTTCCTATGGTAACCAGCGCCAGCATAGTGATCAAACAGCTACAGCAGCATTTCCAAGTGGTCTTCTAAAAGTGCTCTTTGTATTACATATGCCGACATCACCATGCCCATAGCTGAAAAACACAATCCTTAGAAATGAAGAAAAGCATGTGTTGGATATTGTGGGCAGAATTAACTTGCAAAAGTCATCCTGAAATAAAAGAGTGTGTCTAATCAATTTAGGAAAAGCATTATAAATCTTCACCCACTGGTTTCCTACCGACTGACTGATCTATCAGCTTGTTTATTTATAGTCTATAGGGGTCCACTTCCAGAAGACACTGTGATTTCATTCAGCTGTAGCTCTTTATGGTAAAGCCTCTCTTGTCATGAGCTTAATTAAGATCTTGGTATTATATGTGTAAGATTAAAAAGATAAAAGATTACAATAATCATAATGCAATTTGTTCTGAAGAAGAAAGCTGTTTTAGTATTTCTCTACAAAATATGAAATGCACTCCCTATTCAATGGAACATCTTATGCTTAAATATTTGACATGCCAAACATGTGTTACAAAGATCCATCACTATGAGGAAAAATTTTTAGGAGGCTTAACTCTGGAGGTCTCGGTAATCCATCTAAATTATGATATAATGCCAGTGACGGTAAAGAAGTAGACCATCTTGCAGACAAATATACAGACTTATTTTATCCTTTCTTTGGTGACTCCTTCTTTGCTTTAATGGGATAAGATTTGCATGTCCTCTCTATAACTCTTGTAGCAGATGAATTTGTGTTAATAGACTTTTTTTTTTATGCTGAGCTCATCCTACCTGTAAACATGCTGCACATTTGCAGACATACATGGGGGATTAAGCCAGCTCTGTGCTGGCTGTGTAACAGTTATTCTGTCTGGCAGTACTTGAAGCCACACAGAATGACTCTGCTACTAAATATACAACAGATGCTCGAGACGTAACCAGAGTGGCGGTCACACAGTTTTGACTCTTCTACAGGCACGTGTTGATGCATGACCTCAAGTCAGCTCCGCTCTTGGCATTTGACTGCTGCACACAAAGGGTCAGTTATGATGTTTATGTGTTGCTTTTAGAGACCACAGAGGTCATTTGCATTCATTCTGCTGTTTAGAAATCACACATGAATTTATGAGACTCATGCATTTTGTCTTGGGTGTTGGAGACATCACTTTTCACGTGCATGATTTGTACAATAAAATGGTTAAAAAATGTTATGTTGTTTCCTGAAACTGGTATATCAGACATTTCATCAATGTCAAAAATATCCAGATATCTGATCATAAAATCTATTAACCTGGAGTCATGATGGTAACTTTAATTTATAAATTTGCAGCTAGTTGTGCTGCAAATGCACTCTTGTAGTGTTAATGTGGTCTTCCAACTGTGTGAGCTACTCCTTATGGTAATCTTCTGTATTTTTCATTTTGTTTGCAGCTTTGACACCTAGGAAGCTTATTACATTAGTATTCCCATGTCTGTTGTTTTCTTTACACTAGTTTTATCTTGATGTGTCCGCTCCAAGCAGTAATTTTTTTCACATTTGCTCCTTAATTCAACATTACCTCTGCAGCAAATCCAGCATGTGATATTGACACCAGAAGCTGTGACAATAAACGATACAGGCAGAGATTTCACTTCAGTTTCTCACTTTCACTTAAATAGTTTATGTAGTCAAACCCATAGTAAGTTCCTAGTCTTAAAGAGTTAACTTGACCTGAAGTTTTGGCAACAGTGCAAAGTCTTTACAGCTCAAAGCGAGAAGCTTTGTATTTATAGCTTCACAGGTAATTAGATGAAGGAAAGCATTTGTATACAAATATTTAATAAAATGTCTTCTTAGTCAGTTGATAATACATCTCACATCTACTTGCTTATATTTATCTTATAAAGCTGTAATTGTCATGACGTTAGTTTCTATGCAATTTTTCCTTTATCAGTTTGTGTTTATATAGTAGACAACGTACGTGCGTTGAATTTGATTTCACCTATCTTGTCACATACAGACAAGCAGGTATAATCACTGTCAGGATTAGGGTATGATGCAAAGTCTCCTGTGCTTGAGAAGTTTTCACCTTATTTTCACCTTACCTTCCTTAAATCCATGCTGAGGCTATTGGCTTTACTAAGCGCTGACACTTTGCTGTTATAAAATGGACACATCCACTGACCCTCATCCCCCCTTAGTATTTTTATGCTTTGTTGGCCAGGATAAGTACATCCTGATTGAGCTATATTGATTAGAACTGTATTTGCCAGACAGTTATAGCCCCCTCCCCCCCCCCCCCCCCCCCCCCATCCGCCCAGGACATTACGTCTGCTGATTTCCACCAACCCCCCTATTCTGGCCTCATTTAACCCCTCTCTTTAAGAAACCCCCTTTCCTACTGTTCTGAGGACTCCTCCACTCCACTCAAACTCTAATCACAAGCACAGCCTCCTTCACTTCACCTGTAATCCTCTGTATTTCTTTTTAATCTACACACTAGGCGAGGCAGGAAAATGGGGACAGGTTGAGAACAAGACAGGTAGGGACACAGAGATTAATCAAGGTCTGAATACGTATGTTTTACTTTTTACCTTTGTGTCCAGCTGAAAGAGAGAACCACCCACTTTATTGTTAAGCCTGGTTGAGTGTTTAATTTGCAAAAGCTACTTGACACAGTGCTAATAAATGTGTTTGCAAGCCATGCTGGCTGTAAATATGTAGACTTGTTTACAGTGCCGATGCATTGGAGACAAATTGCTGCAGGCATCTTTGTTTAGACTCCTCTCAAACAATAGATGAACTCTTGTGGATGAATATAGAATACACAGAATGCTTAACATCCTAAAGGCTGAAGGCAATCCTGTTATTGTACAGAAAACTTAAACAGGTTCATGAAAACATTACATTTGTACTCTCACATCAAGTAACCCTTACATAATCAAGCAATTTTAATAACTGTATGAAAACTTGGCATTGGAGTCTGGCTTTCTACAAGGAAGCTGAGTTGTCAACACTGTAAAAAGACAATTTCAATTACAAAACACAATTTCTTTTTTTCTTTCCTCAGCAGATTACAGTTCTGAGCCTCCATTTCCTACACAGTGACGTCAAACCTCGCCTCACCTGCTTTGCCTGCGCAGCCATAGGCAGAAAAAGGTAACAAACGTACAAATACTGATGTGTTCTGTGTGACATATTTGTAAAGCAAGCTTTTTCTACTCTCATTTTGAGCAGATGTTTGGATTAACTTGTCAAAGAGCAACGTTTAGATGAATTCAACAAAACAAAATGTGAGTTTCAAAGATTTGATTTTAAGATAATTGACTTGATGACCTGGGCAACATAATTTTTTTTTTTTTTTAAAATAAATTACTTTGTCTGAATTTTGTTTAACAGATAATGAAAAGCAAGTCACTTTACATGAATTTTTGATTCAGTAAACTCACTATTTCAGAGCTTATATTAAACACTATGGTGTCATGTTTCCATGATTCTAGCAACAGCTTACCAGGACTTTCTGTTTCAGTCTAGTTGCTGAATAAGCAGCTTTCTAATTGACAGCACTTTTGTTTTTGTCATCTTCAGGAAGCATTCTGACCTGTGCACAAACCACTTTGCTGGTATAGTCTTTCCTGTGGTTGTGGTGTTGATGCCCAAATTGAATTGATTTCATTTTGTGTTTTTATAACAGCATTATGTTGTTATTGATCGTGTATGGTATGGGTTGTCTGGGGTGTTCTCATAAGCCCAGGACTGAATATTATGAATGTTGCAGTGAAGTCTGTAAAGAAAGAGATTTCCCTGCAGCGATGAGCCGGATTGAATTTCCCAAGATTTTGCACAACCATAGAAATTGAGGAATCAAGTGCTCTAGTATAGAATATTCACACACTCATTCCACCTTCCTGTGTGTTTCTTATCTAGTGTTTTGTCTCTTTAGATCACTATTTGTTTTTCTTTGCTCAACACAACTCATCTGATTATTCTCTTACAGATAAACCAATGAATCATGATTTGTGTGGTACATTTTCTGAATATTTTACTTGTTTTCCCAGTGCTTGGCTGTAGGTTTGCTAATGTAGGTCTTGCTCTTTTCATCCCGTCCCCTGGTCTTTCTCCTTCTCCACCTCCTTCTCTTCATGAGCTGCCTGTGTCAAGGGGCATTGGCCTGACTGACAGACAGACAGGCAGATTGAAAGGACACTCCCAACATCAGCAAGATTCAGCTACACAATGGAGATGAAATCAATTGAGACAATGACTGTGGGGATGGTAGAGACTTGAGGAAAAAACTGGAAGAAAAACTGGACAACTGTGAGAGAGCTTCAGCTTATTAAAGCTCCCGTCTGAACTGGAGAGATGTTGCTTTCCGATAACCCAAACAGACTTGAAGCCCGATATAGACCAGAGTCAGAGGCTTTGACCATGCGCTTCCTTCCAGCTCTGTGTTGGGATTTGTCAGCGTTGTTTTCAGTGTTTCCTGTAGAGTTTTGTAGGCACTGATGTCTACAAAACTGCATATTAGCACAAGGCCAAAGAACATCACTTTATTATTTGCATTTTTCCACATAGGGAGGAAGTTGTAGAAAAAGGGAAACACTGTTCTGTAACAGATGAAGAGGGGCGAAGCAGAGTTTTTATTTAGCATGCATGCCAGCAGCACATCAACATCAAATTTATCTATCAAATTTGTTCCTCTGGAAGGCAATTTTGTTCAATCAGGGAAATACAGACAGTTACCTGCAGGCAAGATCTATGTGTGTGAACTGTTCCTACCAGCTACACAGCATTATACAATTCATGTTGGGGGGGGGGGGGGGGGGGGGGGGGGGTTTGGGTCAATACCACCTTAAATGTTAAAATAAATAAATAAAACAGTGAATGCAGTCAAGCAGTTATTTTAATCCTAATCTGAAGAATAAAATCTTCAGGTATGAGTCAAGTCTCACAGTTTTGCAGTATGTATTTGCATAATTTATATTAACCAAAATGAGCTTCTACATTTCCAACAATACTACCTCTTGCTGAGTTTGTGTGAGTGAAGTAATGCTAATGGTAAAATGTTGATTTGGTAACTGTTGCTTCTTTATAAAGCCTTGCTGGCATCAATGCTGGAAATGTGGTATCCAGTCTGCCTTCTCGTGCTGTATTATGTTGTATTGTGAACTGAAACTCTGCTCTGGTCACATCTACGAGCTGTCAGTCATTCAAACAACCAGCTGTCCTTCAAACCAACCCTTAACTTGCTTGCACTGTATTTTGTTCTTTTCAGATACATACTCAAACTATTGCAAATATTTTCTATCTGCACAATCTGTTTTTGTCTGAATCTTCCATTCTTGGATTCTTTCCATTTGGATTTTCTTTGTCTATTCTCAGAAGCCCTTCAAATCTGTATCTACTTTGTATCTTTACATATCAAATGACTTTTGCTTTTTGAAACGTGTCCCTGTAACATATGGCTGGTTTATCCCTCCCGGATCTTTGATGTAATCACTGCCACAGTCCCCACTGATCTCAGGTCTGCCTGCATTTCTGTGGCATACTCGTGAGCGGCGGTGGCACCTCCTTCACAGCGATTACACTCATTCCTCTTGAAGCTGCACTTCTCTGCTTGCTCTGTCATTACTACCCATCTAACCAGGGTAATTACCAGCCTTGGTGTGTGTTTGCGGTGGAAGAACCAAGCTAGTATCATGCAGAGCAAGTCAGATCTGGTGTGCAGAGAGAGAGAGAGAGAGAGCAAGGGAGAGGAGGGTGTCCGTATGAATAGGAGAGCCAGAACATGGGAGGTACATCTTTCTGCTAACTAATTACTATATGTGAGTAATTAAAAGGCATTAAATGTCTACTCATTATCTTCTGTAGTCTGTGCCAACCCTGGATGAGTGTGCCTAATTCTTACTGTAGAGGTGGAGATTAATTTTCTCTGTTTATCTTTTTTGCCTCTGTTTTATTATTATAACTATTTAGTTGACTTTAGTTTATATATATATATATATACATATATATATAATATTCTCACGCACTGTATATAAAAATGTGTTTTTCGTCTGATGTTGCAGGTGTCACCAACAGTATCTCTGCCCTTGTACCATAGATCATGCTTCTCCATGTTTCTCATTGATGGGATTTGGGCCAACAGACGTCAGTGATGAAACAAACCACACTTTCTCCATTGCCCCTGTCATCATTCACCTCAGACACATAAAGGAGCCATTCTCCAGCTCCTGCAGCTGGGGTGGATAATCTGGGATTGGGCCTTATAGTGGATCACAGGACAGCCCTCTGAATGAGGACAAACTCTATCAGAATGCATGATTAGAGCAGGAGGTTTTGGCCCGGAAGTGCTACTGCTTCCCTAAAGACAAGGACATGATACATTTGTGTGGCTGATTGGCCGTAGTGGGATCCTGTTTGCTGTGAATGAGATTTGTTGATGGTGCCTGTGTGGACGAGTGAACAAGTTGTTCAGTTTTAAGGGCCAAGAATGAATTCAAGAGCATCTCATAAAGACACCATTTATCATAAAAGACACTAAGCTCCCAACAACATGAAAAGCTCAACATGCACAAAAAGCAAAGAGAAATAATACCCAAACTACTTTGTTGGGCAGTTTTTATCTCTTATATGTTTAGTAGAAATGGTAATATGTTTATCTTAACATAATAAAAGTGTAGTTTTTCTGATATGAGGAGTTTAGGTGAAGGTCTGTGTAACACAGGTTGAATTACTCAAAATCATTGAGAGACTTAATGGATGTCAGAAATCAGCAGAGGATTTTAATCATACAAAATATATTCAGAAACCTTAATTTTTTTTTTTAATGAAAGCTGCATTGTATAGAAAACTGATAAGGGGAAAAATTAAATCGTGACGATTGGAACTTAATGCGCATGATGAAAGGTGTGTGTACAGTCAGAGCAAACGGGGTGCAGATATTTCATTGAATTTGGCAGTTTGGAGAGACTTATGTAGATAAAAAGAGGTTTAATCCAAGAAGGGAGTGCTGCAGAGATGGCTGAATTAAGCGCATTTACATCTATCTAAAGTTCTCTTTCGAAATAACCAACCCCCGACTGAGACATGCTTTCCTTTTTTTTTTTTCCTAAATCCTGGACAGGTTCTTTACCAAGAAAAGAGTTTTTTTTTTTTCCTGAAAAGGGAAGCATCTTTTCTTTGCCCTACATAAAAATACTTGGATTTAAGTTGCCGGTAGACACACCCAAAAACTAAAAGCAGAATGGTTTTTTACAGTGGATTGTACTAGCTTGCCACTGCTTTCTGTCTTATGGAGATTCAGTCTGCATGTTCTGGAATATATACAATGACATCCGTAAAAAAAGAAAAGGAGAGAAAAAAAACAGGGAGCAGGTGCTGAGTTGAACATGGAGCGTGCACTAAGAAAAGAAAGAAATAGGTCACAATATGGGGCTACAAATTACATAAAGTTATGACATCAGACATTTTGCTAAAACCAATACTTCAGCTATTTCTATCCACAGAAACGGCGATAGAAATTTGTGTTTCTGGAACTCAATATTCAATTTTTATTTATGTATTTAATGTGTGTCTATGCCCTTCTACTCATGACTTCAGTTATATAATTAAGCTTAAGATAATTGCAAAAAATTGTCTTTAAATGAGATTCTGTTTGATATAAAATGTACTAAGATGCTGGAAGTCTTTCTACTTTTTTAGTAGATACCAAAACACATGGCAGCAGGCTTCACACATTACAGTGTATTTATTGATGAATCTAACAAAATCCCTGTTGCCTCAGTTTCACTTTCATTACCACGTTATAAAACAAGTCCCTGTTGGTCTCTTTGTACAAACCACAGGTGTAGCTTGAAACTTTTGCAAGACTGTCTGACAATTTTTTTTAAACCATAGCATTAAGCATGAGTAGCAGAAAAGATGCTTTTTAAAAACTGGTCTTTAAAACGTTATTGGACTTTCAGACTGCTGTGTGGTTTATTGAGCATTGCACTGCTCTTCTTCCAGTCTCCTACCTACCTTATTCATCCAGCTGATGCTGGGTCACCGTGTGCTCTCGTTCTTTTCTATCTGTTCATTTGACCTTATTCATCTCCTCTGATCAAGGAACAGGAACTGGACAAAAATGTCTCTAGTTGTTTGTCAATGCTCTTTTTTTTTTTTTTTTTTTTTTTAAACTTCATAAAAGAATATTGTCTTTTTTGTTATTCAAATATACCCTGCACTTGTGTGTGTGTGTGTGTGTGTATGTATATATATATATATATATATATATATATATATATATATATATATATATATATATATATATATATATATATATATATATATATATATATATATATATATATATATTACCATCTGCGGGAGGAGCCGTAGGGGTCGGGTGCAATGTGAGCTGGGCGGCAGCAAGGGGCGGGGACCCTGGCGGTCCGATCCCCGGCTGCAGAAGCTGGCTCTAGGGACGTGGAACGTCACCTCTCTGGTGGGGAAGGAGCCTGAGCTTGTGCGCGAGGTTGAGCGGTTCCGACTAGATATAGTTGGACTCACCTCGACGCATGGCTTGGGCTCTGGAACCAGTACCCTCGAGAGGGGCTGGACCTTCTTCCACTCTGGAGTTGCTCATGGTGAGAGGCGCCGAGCAGGTGTGGGCATTCTCATCAGCCCCCAGCTTGGTGCCTGCATGTTGGGGTTTACCCCGGTGGATGAAAGGGTAGTTTCCCTCCGCCTCCGGGTGGGGGGACGGGTCCTGACTGTTGTCTGTGCTTATGCACCGAACAGCAGTTCAGAGTACCCACCCTTTCTGGGGTCCTTGGAGGGAGTGCTGGAGGGTGCTCCTTCTGGGGACTCCATTGTTCTGCTGGGGGACTTCAATGCTCACGTGGGCAATGACAGTGAGACCTGGAGGGGAGTGATTGGGATGCATGGTCCCCCCCCTCTGAACCCAAATGGTGTTTTGTTATTGGACTTCTGTGCTCGTCATGGATTGTCTATAACGAACACCATGTTCCAGCATAAGAGTGTCCATATGTACACCTGGCATCAGGATTCCCTGGGCCGCAGTTCAATGATCGACTTTGTAGTCGTATCGTCGGACCTGCGGCCACATGCCTTGGA